>NW_018127893.1:2639273-2646128 GCF_001952655.1 Monopterus albus | reverse complement strand
AGCAACAATATGAAGTGTTTTACCCAAAAGAATATAGATGTATTTATTTAGTCATTTACTTACAGTAACTATTTACATAGTTACTCCCTGACACTGTTATTAAGCATACAGTATAAGCATTCAACACACTGTGTGTGAGTGTGCATGGGTAAATGGTCCACTCTTTGCCAAAAGGCATTTCTTAATTTACTACCTGGCAATCCTCAGCATGGAGGAGGCATTCATCCAGGGATACATAAATCTTCGGAGCACACAGGTTATTGCTCTTTTTATGTTGAAATTCTGCCTGTCTTTGAATGTTACAAACAGTGTTTGTTTTAACAACACAATCTGTTCTACACAAATGCCATTTGTTTTATGGACTATATACATTTCACAGTTACACTCACAAGCAAGAGATATAGCTGAGCATAATGAACTGCCTCCCACCACAATCATCTACAATGCCCCATGTTTAAGAGGAAAAAAATAATTATGTAAAATATATGGCAGTATTTCCCACCTCATATTGCTGTGGTAAATCATTAGAGAGCATTGCTGAGATCACTGCTACAAAAAAAGAATGTTTCATTAATCAGTGTGTCTATAATTGTGTGTACATACTGTATGAGTATATGCCAGTGTGTCTATCATTAGGCTGTCTCAGAAACGTTGCTTAATGATGCTGGTGTGTCTTCATTCTGGGCAGCTACCTGCCAATTTTGGGGCAGGTTACACATACCTCTACTAACAAATGTGTTTATGTAGTTATTACCTCTTTTCTGTGACCTTTTGTGCACCTCACAAGAGCAGCCAGCACTTTCTTCCTGTTAAGCTTTAATTGAAGCATCTCGTAATATATATATATTTTTTCCACTGTATGAAAGTGTTTCCCGGAATGCTTTCTAGAAATAATTGGAGATGAATAAACCAAGGCAATAAATGAAGCACAGAAGAAGAAACACAACTGAAACACTTGACTTGAGTATTTAAACTTTCGCTCATCCTCACACGTGTTTTATTTGTAAATTTCTGTGTGAATGAAATGTCAGTGACATGTACGTAGCTGAAAAAAACCGAGGTAGGAAGGAAAGCTTCTGTTTTGTTCTTTTTGGAAATAATGTTGGGATGTATAGTAAGCTTGGGGCTTCTCTGGTTTGCAGACGCCAACAGCAGGGAAGGACGTCTGTTTGACATGCAAGTTGAAGACTGTATGTTCTCTGCTTCCTGACACACCAGCCCAACAGTTCACATGTAAGTGCGCTCCTATGACCACACAACTGCTGCTGGGGCAGGTTTCTCAGTGTGTGCCTATGTGTGAGCCTGAGTCACAGGACAAAAAGAGAAGAGGACGGAGAAGGCAATGTTAGGGTGAGGTGAAGGGCAGTAATGAGGTCATTCTCAAAAGTGAGGGCTACAACCCATCAGTAACCTTTCCTCCCACATATGTGCCGCACAACCGCATGCACGGTATGCATGTGCACATGTAAGTGCACATAAACATACAAACGCCGACATTCTCATGCCAGTGCAGCGTTTGTTGTTTGATGAAAAGCAGAATGCCCCACCAGATCACACAAATCCTCCTTTAACTTCCCAACAACTTTAACATTATAGTCCAAACTGTGTCTGTGTTGACAATATTTAAAGCCACAGGATTATCCTCAGGATTCAACAAAGGTTTCAGACTGCCGCTGTCTCACTGTGGGTTTATACAAGCGTTTGATGGATATCCTTGATTCTATTAAGCAGATGTGTACTATAAGTGTAGTTGTACCCTCTAGAGTGCTTGTATCACTTTTTAGTCCTCTGTAGTTTCATATTAACTATATCAGGCTACATCTAAGTGCCAGTTGGAAAGGATGGAATATCCCACGCTGTTCTTAACCCCCAAAAGTGTTCATATGAAGTCGTCTGTACTTTATTACTAATGCTAACATGTTTGCTTCTTTAAACTTCAGTCACCAAATGAGATGTTCAACAAGTGCACCCTACTAAGATATGAGGAGGCCAGAAACAATGGAAAACCTAAAAGAAAAAGCTTACAATTTACATAAAATTTGTATACAGAAAGAGAAGTTAACCTCTTTGTTTTTAACAGCAAATTACAAAGAATAGCTCAAGATTGTATGGCACCGCTGGAATAATTCCTTTTCTGTTGTTGCAACATCGGTTAAAGGGTCGCTCGGCATTGAAACTTGGCTGGCCTTACATGTGAGAGGAATGAGAGCTTTAAACCTCCAGCCAGGTTTTGCCTGGAAGAAGGCAATCTCCTTCGCCTGCAGAGCCTGCATTTTTAATGAGAACATCTGCTCCGGTGGCCCTCTGGTGGAACCGAGGCTTGCTTAATCACACAGTCGAGCCCCTCATGCCCCTCACAGTGGGATCTTCTCAGCCCAGTGATCAGAAGGAGTGGAGCTGGCTACTTTGCACTAGAACAGACTACTGGCAGGTGGAGAGGGCATAGTGGATGTTACATATGATGTACAAAATTTTCAACAATATCTAGTGGATGTTAAATGGAGACGGTGCAAGAATTTGAGTGAAAGGGAGTAGTGGAAATGGAGATGTACAGCTGACTGATAATCTGTACATTCTGTCCAAGTCTGACACAGTCAATGGCCGCTGGAGTCAAAGAAATGAGATGGGGGGGCCCAGATTCAGGGTTATAGTGGAGACACCTTAATGATGCTCTAATTCTGAAATTAAGCTTATGTTGTGTTATTATCTCCATAATGGTAAATGGTCTTGTACTTGTTTAGCACATTCCTATGCAATGAAGCACACTCAAAGCACTTTATAGTATTTCCCATTCACACACATACTCAACATGGGGTTCAGCTTCAACATGTAGAGCAGAGAAGCCAGGATTAGAACCACCAACCCTCCAGTTAGGACATGACCTCCTGAGCCACAGCCACGCCTTTTAGTGCATTAAAGCCACAGGCACCCCCCCCCATGTAGCAGGTTAACAACAGAATGCTGTAAACAGACAAGCCCAGTGAAGCACTTGCATTTTAACCTTATTTTAACTACAGTGGTAAAGATATTACCTAAAATAGGCAAGAATGCCAAACATGAGGATCTAAAGATAGTCCGTAGTATTCCACACCGTCAGAGTCCTATTGTTTCAGTTTGCTTTCTGGCATTTGCCATGTTCCTACTGAGTGTGAGATTTAAAAGAACACTGATTAAAATTTGTTAATTAAGAAAGTAGCAAAATTAAAAAGGGATCAACTCACTAAGCATTTTACTGGCGTGATATCACTGAAGTGTGTACAGTGGAAGGAATGTGGAAGTTTGAGTGTGTGCGTGTGCGTGTTGCACATGTGTCTTGGCTCATGCACTGTGTGAATTTGTTTGTGATTGTGTGTGACTGTACTGTATGTCCCTACATATCCATTATGTAGTGGACTTTTATTTGGGCGTCTACATGTGTGCAAGTGTAGTCACGCGTACGTGTGCTCACATTTCCGTTTGTGTGTGTGAATAAAAGCGCCACACTCACTGACCCTCTTAGCACACTGAGCACAGTGAAATACGAGCTGCTGAGATGCTATGAGACCGCTAGCCTCTGGTTGAACCTACCCCACCACCAATTAGATAGCACCCATAATGCAACCTGAAAGATGCACTGAGCCTGGCAGCTTTATAAACATCCTCCCCGTCTGTGACTAACCTTGTCTTTTCAGCTCAGCTTTGTGTGTGGGTTTATGTGTGTGCATCAGGTGTGACTTTGTGTGCTGAGAATGATAGATCCTCCCTCCCAGGCATGCACTCCCATCCTGACAGTGAGTGTTATGGCCATTGCTCTCGTTCTTTCTCTCTCCTGACTACATTATCTTATCTGATTACTCTCTCAGCCAGGATGCGCAGACATACTGGAGACTGCAGTGTAATATAACATGCCTCTATATGACTTGTGGTTGCTACATGAGATATGCCACCACACACATCATACCTCTGGTAACATCAGACCTGTCTGCTTGCTTCTGAGACCTGACATTGTCATTGTTATTAACCATACACAAGAAGCAGAGCACAGACAGCCAGGCATGTCAATGCTGCAGCAAAACTCAGTAATTACGCCGTAAATCAAAGCAATCTCCGGCCAAGCTCTGACCAATTTATCTGCAGAACTAGATTTAATGTGCGCAGAGAGGGTTGTCTTGCCCCGTGACTTGTGTACACCTCAGAATGGAATAAGGAACTAGTGATGGTGTGTGCAGCATAATGTACAGCGATGAACAGTGCCTCCTCCTCATGCATTTTCCATCTTTTCAGCTGAAAGCTTTCCCAGCTCTGGATCATAAAGTGGCTGTGAAACTGTAGCCTGCTATCAGTATACAGCACTATTAAATAATCCACAGCATTTTTAGTGGCCTGTGGGGACGACACACAGGATGGTATAAACATTAGAGTCAGGCACAGCCCTCCAGTAAGCCTTTTTATGCCATGTGAACAGGTGTGATCTCTGCCTCTCTGCTTTCAAACAATTGTTAGAAGCAATAAGAGACATCCAGCTTAGGATTCTGCTACAGGCTGTAACAACACATTCTCCTTGAAGTATATCCAAATGATGGTCTTTTGTAAGCAGTGTAATGACAGCTTGTGGAGATCATCTGATAAATACTGACTGAATTTTAAATAAACAGCTTTGAGTCTTGTGGCACGCATGCAGCTGACACACTTGCATACTACAAGGCATAACAGTTCATTGCATCAGACAAACTGTACGGTAGAGGAGTTAACTTTAAATGGGCCACCATGTTGCATCGATCCATCATTCTCAGAGAGGTCTGGCTAGTGTGAGGTCAGGGGCAGGGATCAGTCGTTTAGGAGGGTAGAAAATCGAGGTCAGATGGAGAGAGGAAAGGGAGTGTGGGAGGATAGGAGTGAAAGTGATAAAAAGACGTACTAGCACTCAAATACAGCAAGGGTGGTCTTCATTGTACATGCCGGATATACCTTCTGCTGACTTTCTAGTTCAGTGTAAGTGTTGTGATCAACTGTTATAAACTTCAGTGCCTTGATAATAAGAGCACAAATTGTTTTAAGTGAGGCAGGCTTGGATTCAGCAACATTAATCTCCTAACTTGCAGTCTGTTGCTCTTTTACTGGTCATAGCATGGTGACAACCACAGAGAAACAGCATCAAACCAAAAGGAACATCTGTAACATATTAATTTGTATAATTTTTTTTTTTACCACCATTTGATACTCACCTCCCTTCATTTTTGTGTCTCTCTGCTGCTCTCCCTCTCTCCAGTCATGCCAAAGCAAGCAGTAAATCTACTGCTTTTTGGCCGCTTCTCCTTGTTGATACGCTCATGAGATCCTACACAACAAGTAATGAAAGAAAGAAAGATGAGACGGTGTAAGAAAGACAGAAAGGCTTTAGAAACAACTAGAGATTAAAGAAAAACATGTGAAGAGTCAGAGGGACAGGCAGAATGTGTTTTCTGGCCGAGTAACATGGTGTCAGATTTTCCTAGAGAGCAGAGTGGGTGTCTCTAGGGTGACATGCTGCAACAGAGAAATTCAATGGACCAGTGACTATTTAAATTAATATGTTGCAGTGCACATATTAATCACACTGAGATAGAGGACTATTACACCCTGAGGGTATTTCGGTTAACCTGCCTGTTGATGAGTATCCATTAAGTGCAGGAGTGTTAGAATTGGCTTTTCTTACATATTAAAAGCAGTTTGGTGGTCAGTGGTCATACAGTAGATTAATACTCACAGTACTCCTTTATTTTATAGTTTTCCATAGGCTAATTTATGTACTGTAGATGTGTCTGTGTGGGCATGTGGAGCAGTGGTGCATGCATCTGTTAAGATGGATCCAACCTTGTAATAGTATCTCGGCCTTTTGTTGCCAGATTTCCTTCAGGGTAACCCAGAGGTCAGTCTTTGTCAGGTGTTTTTGAGATTTACCAGCTGCATTTGCCTTTAACTCTTGTGAAAGATGACTCAATTGCTTTTGAACTATTACCATTCTTGTAGCACTCTTGAGGAATGCTTGGGCCATTGTGTGCTCTTCTACTCTCAAGTCAACTTTAAAGGTAGCCTACGGTGTGCAAGATTTTGTGACATCTAGCGGTGAGATAGCAGATTGGAATGCTCAGCAAAGCCCTCATGGCCATTTCACAATGATTACCATAAATGTAAGACCAACTGGGCACTCGGAAAACAAGTGCGGCTAACTTGACCAAGCAAAAGCTACAGTAACAGCGGCTCATTTGACCATAGTGTAATTTGCATTAACAAGGGCATAGGTTTGTTCTCAACACTGGTAGGGACAAAATATTACCCCGCCCCCCCGAACCTAGTACTCCATAACATACTCCAATACAATCAGCAGTTGGTCATTAACGTGTGAAGTGATTTTGGTGACACTATATGAATAAAGTTGTTGCCTTCAAATTATGTGATAACATAAAAACATAATTATCCATACTATAGCCTATTTCTGCTATTACAACCTTCGGAATCTTACAAACTGCACCTTTAAAACAAGCACAACTGAGAATGGGTGTGTGTTTGTTGTTGAACCCTCCTGTCAAACAAAGTGCCATCTAGGCGGAACCTTTGACGGACTGCTGTTTCCTGCGGTAAACCGTACTCATTTCCTGTTTTCTGTATTTGTACTGCGTTGTGCTTGCTTCCAGATTGTTTAGGAATTAAACTCACTATTTTCTAGGTTCATTTGAATTTTTGAGTGACAACATACGCTTGCACCACTTAAAGCACTTGTTTTGCAGAAGTTCTTGCTAACTACCAAATTTAACTTGCTACTTTAGGTCGGCTAGTTTAGAAGCTAGCTAAGCTAGTAGCTTAATCGAGAGCAATGGCTTCCCCCTCTTCCTCTCC
>NW_018127893.1:2614619-2635311 GCF_001952655.1 Monopterus albus | reverse complement strand
TTGTTGTGTCTTGTTGCTTTTCTTCTTTTGTCTCTCCTCTATCCACTCACCCCAACCGGTCGAGGCAGAAGGCCGCCCACCAAGAGCCGGGGTCTGTCGGAGGTTTCTTCCGTTAAAGGGAGTTTTTCCTCCCCACTGTCGCCAAGTGCTTGCTCAAGGGGGATTTGTTGGGTTTTCCCTATGTAATAATATTGATAACCTAGACCTTACTTTGTAAAGTGTCCTGAGATGACTTTTGTTGTGATTTGGCGCTATACAAATAAAATTTGATTTGATTTGATTTGACAACTGCCACCACACTGTACATATCATATACGAACAAAGATCTAAACCAAACAGAAGTAACTTTCTTGTTAAACTGCAAAACCAAGGATTCAGTAGGTATAGTACAAATACCTCTGAGACACTAGAATTTGCAAAACAAATCCCAGCTCTCCTGACTAAATATTTCACTCCTGCAAGTGCTTTTACATGTGCATGTGGAGTCGGGGGCACAGCGTACATGCAAATCCATAGGATTTTGTCTTTAGGCAAGATCTGCATGGTTTTAAATGAGCGTACCCCTCTCCAGGCCCCCTGAAAACATTTCAGAAAATGATTTTTTAAAGACAACAGCAAGTCATTAAAATGAAAGATCATTTTAAATTCGCTGTTTATCCTTCTCCATGGAATGATTTAAATTAGGTAGAGAAGTGAATACCTTCAAGGGCAATTCTATGTGTGTATGTGTGTTTATCTGACTGTGTGCCCCTCTATAAAGTGTGTTAATGATGCATCAGTCAGAAACTCCGGCACAACTTGACAGCATAGTGCGTTTTGGATTGTGTGCCCTGTTCTCACTACATATTACCATTACTGCTACTAACTACTGTATCCTATAGAGTACATACAAATGGGCTGTATGTAATACAGAATTTATTGCATGCACAAGCCTACTAGAAACATGTTAGACATGTTTACTGTGGGTAAGAAATCCCTGTTGTTTAGTTAATACGAATAGGCTCATTTTATTATTTATTAACCACATTGTTAGGTTTTAATATAGTTTCTAGTACTGGCATTTTCATGTTTGTAAAAAGAAATGTTGTCCACAACAAATGGTATAGTATTGTGGTTTACTTTCTTTTTGTAGGTGTGGATGATATCTTGGGCGTAGTAATGATTTTTCACAGCTAAATCATAAATTGAGCTCTGCTGCTTAATATATAATGGATGAATGGAAGACAGCTGGAAGAAGAGTAATACCTCAAATATTAAAGAGCTTCAACAATTTTGATGTCTGCATAAGCAGTCAGTGACAGTTGTTTCCTCCATACAGCACCTCTAACAACACAACTTCTTGGAGGTGCTCAATACCCACTGCAGTCAGATAAAAACAGTCTACCCTAACTCAAAACATGATGCTGCATCCAATAGGCAGGATTAATCATCTCCTCGCTGCAGAGCTGTAGCGGGCTGCTCCATCTTGGCCCCAAGGAGACATCAAACGCACTCTCCCTGCCCACCTGCCTACCGTTTTCCCCGGAGAGAGAAAGATGGTTTAGAGAGTGGAGACTGGCCTCTGGTAGTGCAACTCTCTGTGGAGTCCATATTGATTACACCTGCTACCCACTGCTAGCTGCTGGGGCTGTGTTCTCTGACAGCTGGCAGCACAGGGCGAGATGGATAACTGCTCTAGCCAGGTTCTAGCCAGCTACACGATCACTTGGCTCTGCAGATGGTGTTTGGAAGCAAAGACGTTTTTCTATTTTTTCTTCTTTCTTTTTTCTTTTGTTCCTGCAGTTTTTAGAGCAGTTTACTTGTGTAAAACTGTTCATGTTGTTTTCAGAAAGGGAGGTCTCATAGCTCTTCTGTCACGGCACCTTGCACCACATTAAGACCTGAGGAACTGACTGGCTGCAAATTAAGATACACATTAGAAGACAGTGAACACTGGAAGCATCAGATGGTAGTTCGTTTACATTAATGCCCATTCTTCATATTGTATTCAAAGCATGGTTGACCAGAGGCCTGACTATTAAAATGTTCTTATCAGAGGTGGACAGCACTGGAAGTGATTAAAAATGAGTAGGTCTAAGACTCATGAAAACATTTCTACCCTTATATCAGTCCCTGGGGACTGTTGACTAAAGTCTTTTTGGAAGGCAGAGGAGTGACTTGTGGGAAGAGTTGACAGTTGAGAGGTAAAGCCAGTTTGAATCCTTTTCCCCTGTTAGCGTGCAGTCGCTCCTGCAGGCTGCTGGGTATATGGTGTTTATTATGGAGATGAGTGGCTATAAACTCAATATTTTCCAAGGTGCAAGTGAGAAGAATGTAGAGCAGGCACCTCAGCTCACACAGGAGAGACACAGAGTGAGCAAGCTAAATGGATGTAGAGGGATTCAGATGGCTTAGTCAGGATAAGGAACTGGGATCTAGTGGTATGTTTCTCTCATTTGTGTCTCTTTCTGCTTCCGTCCTCTTTGCCTCTCTCTCTCTCTTTCTGTCTTTATATCACTATCTGTTTTCACACCCCAAAGGCCTTATTTACAACCTTTTACTCCTCACACTGCAATCTGTGACAGCGGCAGTGAGTGACAGGAATTGAAACGTAAGCCTCACCAAATCCCAGGTCATCTGGTTTTAGAAAAAGCAGTCATGAATGCACACTACACACTCAACTTAAAAAAAGCATTTGGTACACTGAATTAACAGCATTAGGTTAACTTGTGGTGCATTTTTGCAGAGTTGTCCCAGTGATGCTGAGCAAATGTTTGCTCTCCTAACTGACACATATAGACCAGTGACTCTCTTGATACCGTTACAAGAATCAAGGATGAAGGTGCTCTACTTAGTGCTGAATATCTTCCTTAGAATATCTTAGAGCTTAGTCTGGTTTGACCTAGCTAGCATTTCTGTGGTAGGTACCACAAAAAAAAAAACAGACCTCAGTTTCTCATGTTTTGAGAGCCATTTGCCCGTCAAACAAGTAGCCTCTCAGCTGTATGCCGATGCCTGCTGAAGGAGGAGACATGCCTTAACATTAATGGAACTGAAACAAAAATAAACCATTTTCAAGTATAGAAACAGATGCACATACTCAGCTGTGTAAAACTTGGCACTATCGCCTTTGATTTATTCCTCTGGGGGAAGAACGACTGCATTTGCGTATTTGCAAGGCAAAAAAAAAAAAAAAACATGGCGCAGAAGGAATATTCCAAGTTCACCACTGGAAATCAATTTATTTGAGAGGGCAGCCAGGCTAAAAATAGGGAAGCCCCAAACAATAGCATTGGAATTAATTGCCCAGATTTTGTGAGAAGGCAAGAAGACTCCAGAGAGCCAAAGTTTATTCTCTGTCTTGTTTTCATGTGTGCGCTATGGAAACATTAGTCCTGGTTGTGTTATTTAGTTTTTGGCATATTTCTGCTTGTCTGCAGCTGTCAAAACATAACTGAATCTCAATCATTTTCTTTCCTGATATGATTTACAACTCGTCAACGCTACTGCCAGCTGCCTTATTTGACAGGATATGGTGATTTATCAAAAGATCCCAACTGTAAATAGACAATAACTGTTTTGTCACACTCCACTGAGTCCTAACTGGGTTTTCAGGGAGTGTGTTACGGTGTGCTGTAGGGGCCTTGTGGGGGCTGATGTGCCGTTTTTAATGAGATCTCACAGCGGTGTTTAAATATTTAACCGTTCCTGGTGAAACCTCCCCAACAGCCGCCAGGCAAAGCTGGTGAGTTTTCATGCAATCATCACAGACTATACAACGCCTATCCCCTGAAAACATCAGAAAATAGGCACAACCTGAATATATAATGGCGTTCTGAATACACAGCCTGCTGTGCCTAATACCCTCACCTATCAACAGAGGTGCTGTCTTTGCCCCTTGCAAGTAAGTATTCAGACACCATGACAAAGGGTGAGCATGATGATGAGAAGCTGATGAATTATACATCTGTTTTTTGATGGGATATTTTCTAAACTTTTTTTTTTTCTTCTTCACATGACAAAGTAATTCCTCCATCTCTGCCTCGCTGTTGCCTTTTCCACCTCATTTTGGGCTTTGCTGTCTGTTTTCAAGAAACATTTCACCACTGATCAGTTTAGCTCCTGCACCCTTCCTATTTTTACAACCTGCCACCCCTCATTCTGATGCTGGGGTGTTTGCCACCACCTGCTGGGTTCAGAGGGATGTGGTAGGGATGTGTATGCATGTGGCGTGTTTATGTGGGCAACTACAGGAACGTGTGCCAGGGGGACAAATGCTACAGGAGATCAGTTTGACAAAGTTTTGGCAGGAAGCGTGGATCAGAGAAGCAGGAGCAGATGATTATGTGCTTTAATTTAGTCTGCTGGATTTTTTTTTTAAATACCAATCATATATTTAGTATGCATTAAGGGATTTTAAAAAAGCCACCAAGAACAAACCACACTGAAAAGAAAAAGGGAAAAAATAAATAGGCAAAACAATTAAAGTATCACTTTTTTGCAAAAAAGACAGTTATGTTATTTTTGTTGAGAATAAAAGGATAACTCGATGCTATTTGTCATCATTTGCAAAGTTTTCTACATTTTTCTTAATCCCACTCTTCACGTTGACTAAGAAGATTCCACCCACCTTCAAAGTTTAAATTCTGGCCTTTAGTTTTTTACTTGAAAGCTTTTCTAGAAAACACCAGATCATTTTAAAACATTCTATATTTAAGTGTTGTCTATTTATACTTTTAAATATAAAGTACTTTCCCATCATAATAACAATATTGTTCAGAATTTGTCCAGTTGTCAGTTTTGTCCTCTTTCTTACAAAGTCTACACACTCCACACTGCTTATTACCCCATTTTTCAAGCATTTCCCCAATGGCTAAGCATCTGTAAATAAGTTTTATTTGGAAAAAACTCAATATTTTAACTTAGTCTTGTTTTTAAGTCTTTAACGTATGAGGTTGGCTAAACAAGTTATTTTAATCTTAAGTGCCCTTAGAAACATACTTTGAATTTGATTCGATGTGATGCCTTTACAGACAACCTCTGCTACTCTACAGTAGCAGTTACTGAGGAATTTGAGGATGGTGAATATTTAAGAAGGACCTCAGTTGGTATTTAGGAGTAGACTGGGGAATGCTCTATTTGGTTGTGAGGATAGTATTTGAGAAATGCACTGCACCTGCCAGCTGGAGTAATCTACAGGGACTTCAGCTCACAGATGATAACATCAGCAGCATCTCCCCTCACTCTTGTCTGCACCCCTCCCTCCAATCCTCCCCTCCAATTCCAGTCTACCCCTGGGCTCCTTTCCCCTCTTTTATATCCCTCTTTCCCCCATCGCAGACAGCCCATCTCTGCCTGTAGTCAGCTCACCCAAAAATCCACCATCATATCCAGTCACTGCTCAGAGGCTCCACTGATTGAAAAGAGCATTATTATTCCCTGCTAACCTACCCAGTCACTGTAGAAAATGTTGTTTATTTGACAAGAGATGTATATAGACATTGCTGTAGGGTCTTTGGCACACTTGGTGCCAAATCATATGCATGACTCCTCTTGCCATGCCGCTTCATGTGGCTGCCAAGTGAGGCCCACTGGGGTCTTTGCCAGGGGATGCAGACTACTGTTCAATGTTCAAACAGTCCCCCCCATACGCACACACACACACACACACACACACACGAAAACACCTTGTGCTTCCTTGATGCCCTCTCTCCCTCCCCCAACCTGTACCAGCCCTATGCCCTCCTATCCCCCTCCCACCCCCACACCCCCAGTCTCCATACCAGTCTCATTATTAATGATCTGAGGGACAGCTTTCATTTGATCTATTACTTAGGATGGGATGGCGGCTGCTGTGCTGCTGCATCCCTGCTGGATCTTTAATTATTTCATGGAGGGCTTTCCTCGTCTCCACTGCTCCTTCTCTGTTGTGCAGATGAAATATTGAAGTTGAGGAGTGTAGTGCAAAGTGGCCCCATGCAGGGTGAGGTGTATTGTGTGTGTGTGTGTGTGTGTGTGTGTGTGTGTGTGTGTGTGTGTGTGTGTGTGTGTGTGTGTGTGCTCGTCTGCTACTGCCCATGCAGTGTAAGTGTATGGTATTTTTGGGTGTATGGACATGTGTCTATAACTCCTCCTGCAGCTCTCAGATTTGAGTTTTTCTTTATATGTGGCTGGGACTTTTATCTTGTAACTTCAGTAGTGAGATCACAGACTGGAAGGAGAAGGTATTAGTTTTTAATTTTTTTCCTCAAACCCCAGTTCAGCTTTGAAACACTGGCATTCAGTGTGTGAATGACTGAGTTGTTGTTGTTGTTAAGACCACTGAGTGTACCCTGGCCATCTGACAAAAACAACTAAAAAAGTCCCTCATGTCTCAAAAAGGAAAAACACTATTAACAAATGCCAAGAGAATTATTTCAGCGCATGTGTAATGTACTGTGGGCCATTAATGTCATATTACAGTAATGCTGAGGGGCAGTAATGGCATGAAATCACCATATTCTTGTCGCCAAGAATAACAAGCATAACAACATCTGACATGGAAATATGGCTGACACCATGGGCGCACACAACTTTATATTCAGGTGTGATGTATGGTGCAATGCCTAATTGCTTTGCTCTCCTGCTTCATAAATTTTGGACTCTCTTGAGACAGAGGCTACTGCGTTAATGGCAATCAAAATTCCACACAGGTCCAAGCTTTATTCATTTTGTGTCATATAGCACATCCGTAGCATCACTGTGCAGCTGAGAACTTATGAATTCAGTAAACTGACCTCAGATACTTAGCTCATGTGGGGATCTGTGCTCCATAAATATAATGACACCTTATGGGTTTATGTGATTGCATGTGATGGCAGGTCTTTTATCCCCAGCACCTTTCCACTCAGTAAAACATTGCATTTCTGTAATTGGTAGTAGGAGTAATCCATGCACTTATGAAGGGGAGCACTGGACTGACATTGATATACAGTGCTCCATTAATTGCCATATGAATAGGGTCTGCAGTGGTTGGTGCTCTGCTGATGCATCACAGTAAAAAAAGATGGGTTACTCTGTCTTCTCCAGCCTGTAGCTTTGCCAAGCTCATAATTACTAAAATCCCCAATTAATCTTCACATCACATAGACCAAATATACACTTCATCCATATATAAATGAGTTACTGTATGCTTATATAGTACATAAATATGCTTGCTTGTGTTTAGATACATTAGTGTGTGCTTGTGAATACCTGTAAAAACAGCGATATACATTGTAGTTTCTTTAAAGTTTGCACTTTTGTAGGACTATAGTACATTTCCAGATGTTTCCTGTTCATGCACACAAGTGAAATATTGCTTGATTGGTGGTTACATAAATGTTTCTACCCATTTCTCTAGTGTCAATTCACATACAAGTGGTTGTCGATAAGTGCAGCTACTCTGTGTCTCAGGACTACACAGTCTGAGAGGTCACAACAGCAGTTAAATGCACACTTCTTCTTGACAATACTAATCATGAATATGTGTGTGTGTGTGTGTGCGCATGAATATGTATTTCTCATTGTAGCATGCAGCTCTGACCCTTGGCCATTCAACCTTTACTCGTTCTGCATAGAATCTCTTCCTCACACTCCAGTCTGGCCCTCGTTCCTTCCTCCTGCTGTCACATTCACAACACCTTACTGGCACCTAGTGGTAAAAGGGGGTACTGCATCCACTTGATGCCTGGCTGCCAGCAGGGGAGATGGAGGACTGTTTACAAGTGGCATTTGCCCCTAATTAAAAGCAGCACTTGTTGGAGCACTTGGTCTGCAGAAGGACTAGCATCCACAGTGACACAAGCTGGACCACTGATCCTCTGGTAAGCCTCCTCCACTCTGCAGAGACACACAAACACATTGGTCAACAAATAGAAAACATGCATATAGACATAGCAAATAATACTTTATATTACATTGCTTAATCTGTTTTCAGGGTGAGTTTGAGCATTTTAACAGCTCTCATTTTTGGCAAACAATGAGGACAGCGATAAAAACGCACATCTGAGAATGAGAAACAACACAGATGGTGCACGGAGCAGCCATTTCCTGAGACAAATGAAGAGTAGTTCTTGTGGAAATGATCGACCAAGTCTGCAGAATCTCCCACTCTCTCAACCACAGACTGTCATTTTCCTTCATTTAACAGTTCTGCTGGCCCAACATCTGGACGCCCCATGTGGAAAGGTCATTACCCCAGGATGGAGGATGAATTGGCATGCCCGAGTAGTTTGGTGGATCAGACTACACCATTATTATAAAAAACTATAGTTGCGCAACAATATCTGTCTATAGTACCAAACAGACATATTTATTTTTGTTTGTGGATTTGGGATCACCCAAACATTTACAAACAGAAAATGTCCATCTTAAATAATTTAGGCCTTCAGTCAAAACTGTATTTTTCCTAAAATATGTGGAAAGTTTGGATGAAATACCAGTTTTTAGTGTAGTTAAACTTGATTCTGTATTTTTCTCATAAAACAACTCTATGATGAACCTTACAATTAAAGACATTTCTTGAAACGAGATTATTTATACTGTAAACAATTAAATGAACTCAACCACTGACTGTTTCTAAACTTGCTTCCAGAACAGTAAATAGACTGTTTGTGCTAAAAGGGCAATGTCTATTAATTAATTAGTTAATGGCCAGAAAATGATAACAAGCTCAGGTTTCTGAAAAATCACCATGAGCACTTTTAACCATTTGTTAAATTAATTATTGATCAACTGAATAATTGCTAATAAAAATAATCACTAGTTGCAGTCCCACTCAGTATTTTAAATGCCAAATCATAAACTTTAAGTTGTGTGTATCCAAATGATATATTATCCACATATAATCGAACTATCTCACCTGAGTCTGAAAAGCCGGTTGTGGTCCAACTCTTGCTCCTCCACAGTTTTTCCTTGACCTCTGTTCATCAGCCTCCTCTTCCTCTCCTCAGGGTCCAGAGTGAGTAAGACCACCAGGTTGGGCTGGAGCAGGTCACTGGGCCAGTTGTATACTTCCGAACCCACAGCTGGAAGGTTGCACGGTGGGCCGCTCACTGCTGTGGCGATGGCGTATGCTGCTGTGCTGTGCCAGAATCTGGAGATAGATAATGGATGGTGGACCGAAAGGTGATTGATGCATGGATGGATGATCAGATGACTACCCTCATACAGCAGGTAGACTAAGAGATGAATATTGAATTACAGGTCTAGATCCCTTTGGAAGGAGTTTTACTGCCCCCTCTATCCTCCACTACATTTTACAAGAAAAAAAAGGTGACAACACAGGCAAACTTTACTCCACCAGCACCGCGTCAGCTGTCTTTACCTGTCAACGATGACAGGTGTCTTCATGGCCTCCTGGCCTATTTGTTCTGCTGTGATGTAGTTCCCCAGAGCATAGAAGGCCCTGCGGATAAGGGGTGGCTCCTTATCAAAGCGGGCCCTCCAGGGGTACAGGCACTGGGGAGGGCAAGGCACTAGAACGGCTCTCAGAATATCCCTCAGAGATTTGGTCAGAGTGGTCTTACCTGTGATGAGAAGAGACAGACCTCACCAGAAAAGAAGAGACAAAAAGACTGGGCGTATTTTCAGAGCACAAACGGTTGAATGTCTTTTTTTTTTTTTTTTTCCTTAAACCTTATAAGGGACTCACATGACACTTGAAAAGTTGACCTAAATCTCTCATCCTACATACATGGTTGAGTTTTCAGGAGGTTTGCAAAGAGTATTAGATGAGTGATCTATTAAATAAACCATTCTCACAGTGATGTAATATTTGTGAGGTCATGATACACAATATTCCATCAGACGAATCTCACTGGAGGATAATGACTTTAGCGGAGAGCAAGCAGCCATCGCTTTAGCGAGACATCTACACATCAGAACTGATCACATGTATTTATGAGATAATGGCATTAACCTGTGGCATCCAGGCCCTCTATGACAATAACAGGGAAGTCTGGTTTGCTTCTGGCCTGCGCTCGGCTGGGCAGCAGCTCCAGTATAGATGTCGCCTCTGGGATGATGTCACCACACTGCAGAACAGACAAGATTAGTTTGCTGCTGTGAGAGGACGCAGGAGAGAGTCATAGACTGTGGTGCACATATAGGCACACCCTACTGTGGGCCATCTGGCAAAGAGATAAACGGATGAGGCAAATGTTTGGGGCAACTTGGTATTCACTGCTATAACTAACTCTACCACATGAGGGCGCCAGTTAGCCATATTTTTTCAAAATAAGCAGTATTTCAGCACTGTTTATATTAACTGTAAAACAGGTCTCTCATATTGTATGAGACTATATAAGAACCTTTTTTAGAACATCACAGGCTTCCTCCAAACTGTAGAAAACATCAGAGTTGATGATGTTGAGAGTAGCTGGATGATATTCTGGCGCCTCTGAGGGCACCACGTAGTATTCCTTTGACTTTTCCATCACCTGGCTCCCTGTATGTGGCCAGAGATGCTGAGTCCACAGTTGACAGTTATCACCTCTTAGGTACGAACACACAAACACTGGATCACGCTGTATTAAATCTCGCAAAACTCGCTCTATCGGGGAGGAACTGTCTGAATTGTCTTTTAAGAAATAGCCCTTGATGAGAGAATCCTTGACGTTTGGCAGAAATGAGGACATGGGGGATAAATCACACTCTGGTGGCAAGTCCCGTAACAATTTGTCTTTCAGCTCCGCGTAAAACATGGCTCTTCTGATTCTGTCGCTGCTGCAGACGAAGAGAGAGTAACATCTGTAATATTCCTGTACTCTTTGGAACACCGGAGGCACTTCTTCTCCCCGGTGCTTTTCTTGGATTGCAAAATAGAAGGGCGCTCCATCCAGCTCCACTGAAAAAACACGAGATGGCCACTGGGGAAGGAGAGACATTGCGCGCCGCGCCATAGCCATAACCTGTTGACAGTAAGTCGAAACGCGCCGATCCGTATCTGGATACCAGCTGAGAGCGGTTACTTAAGCTGTTGGGAAAACGAAAGTAACAGCGCCAAACAGGGAAAACGAAACTTACGTGCACCGCCAAGTTACAGCTGATGCTTTATTGATTGATTGAATTGATTTAACATGAACCTAAGCCTTGACTCCAAGTTGTTTTTACAGACATTTAGTGGTTGAACGTGAATAATTACATTTACCTAAGTAGCTGCTGTACTTGGGTACAGTTTCATTTCATGCTTAATCTAATTTTAGTAATGTAATGTACGCGCGCGTGCACTCTCCTGAGTCGAACAGAAAGTGGACCCGAGCTATGATCAGTCGGGACAAATACGCGAAGGCATCAGGAGTAACATCATCGTTATCATGGGGTGTGGCACTTGCAATTTATCTGTGTCATTCCACCTGATGTGTTGCATTTTATCACAATGTCCCTACCTCTGTTTATCACCTCCCTGCAACTCCCATGTGTTTCACTTTTTGTAAACAGAAAGTCAAGCCGCTCAGCTGACGGGTCCTCCTCTTAAAGGTGTGCCCTGTGTCCGCCTATATAAGATGTGTGCACATAAACGGTGTGAACAGACTATAGTGTGGTCGGTTTAAAGATGCTTTTCTCCTCTATGGCGTCTCTGAAGAGTCAGCTGCAGCTCTTCATCAGCACCCTGTGCTGCATTATTACCAGCCTCTTTTCAAAAATGTGTTACTGGAAAGCAGGAGCCTGTAAGGGAATCCAGGCACCTGTTTCAACTCATGACCGAGAGCTGGACGAAGGGAAAATCCAAAATACAACAACTCCAACAAGTGTCAACTATCATTTTACACGCAAGTGTAATTATAAATGTGGATTTTGTTTCCACACTGCAATTACATCCTTTGTCCTGCCTCTAGAGGAAGCCAAGAGGGGCCTCAAACTTCTGAAGGAATCCGGTAAATATATCAGATTGTATCATATGTTCTTTTATATTGTATCAAAGATTTTGTACACTGTTGATTTTATGTTTTTTTTTTTATTATTATTAGGCATGGAAAAGATCAACTTTTCTGGAGGAGAGCCTTTCTTGCATGACAAAGGAGAGTTTCTGGGGAAATTAGTTCAGTACTGTAAACTGGACCTGCAGCTCCCCAGTGTAAGCATCGTAAGCAACGGGAGCATGATCAAGGAAAAATGGTTCCTAAAATATGGTAAGAGACTAATCCAATCAACTTCAACTTTTTCAGACAGATTCCTTATTGCATTCATAAGTTACCTTCTAACTTCATAGGACTAACATTAATTTTATGCAGAATATTCAAAATGATGCTCTCTCTCCCTCCTTCAGGTGACTATCTGGACATCTTGGCCATCTCTTGTGACAGTTTTGATGAAGCAACCAACCGGCTGATTGGCAGAGTGCAGGGCAGGAAGAGCCACATCGACAACCTCTACATGATCCGGAAGTGGTGCCAGCAGTATAAAGTGGCATTCAAAATCAACTCAGTCATCAATACCTTCAACATTGACGAAGACATGACGGAGCACATCAGAGACCTTAACCCAGTCCGCTGGAAGGTAACAATAGGGAGAAAGGGTCGGTTTGTTTGTTTGTGTGTATCCTCCTGCTCCTCACTGCCTCTGCTTTCTGTGTTAAGGTTTTCCAGTGCCTGTTGATTGATGGGGAGAATGCTGGAGAGACAGCCCTGAGAGAGGCTGAGAGGTTCGTCGTTAGCGACCAACAGTTTCAGGAGTTTCTGGATAGACACAGCAGCACCTCCTGTCTTGTTCCGGAGTCCAACGAGAAGGTATGGCATTGTAAATGGTGGCAGCAGCTATACAGACATTGAAATGCACAGAGAAACTTCATTACTGTCTCATAAGTGGAGTGTCCAGGATATTGGCACTCAGCCGACTCATTAAGGTCCAGGTTCTCAAGGAACTGAAACAAGTGTGTGAACATACAATCACTGTACTGTCTGCCAGGACCCAAACAAAATGTACAGAGGCAGACACTAGTTCACCCAGCCCTCTGTCGGTAGTAATACTGTCAAAATATATCTTCTGTTTGGAGTGGACCAACATGTTGGCAGCTTGGTTGTTGGAACTACCAGAGACAAAATTTGAATCTGTCTTGTTCCTTGTCTTCACAGATGAGGAACTCCTACCTAATCCTGGACGAATATGTAAGTGCTCTACATCGTCTACGGACTAAACACACTCCTCTTAAGATAGCTACTGTTGCAGGCCACATCATCTTTAATTTAACTGTTGGTGTGACTCTTCCATTTTGCTAAGAGTTAGTTTATACTTGTGTTTAAAATATAAAAGCATTTCCCTCGAAGTTACAGGTCATTCAATGAACGGAATACACAGGTATTCTGACTCATCTTGATTCACTTTTCAGATGCGTTTCTTGGACTGTCGAGAAGGAAGAAAGGACCCGTCCAAGTCCATCCTTGATGTCGGTGTGAAGGAAGCCATTTGCTTCAGTGGCTTTGATGAGAAGATGTTTCTGAAGAGAGGAGGGAAATATGTGTGGAGCAAAGCTGACATGAAGTTAGACTGGTGAAGTGTGACCGTACTGATCATTTGTGCAGTTTGTATGTTTTTATTTATGTTTGTTACTTTTAAAACTTAACGCATTGCTTATTGAAAAACATTAGCTTCAACATATGATTATATTATTAAAGATAGGCATGGTTGCTTATTTGTGCTTCATAAAATATTTTAGATTAAAAACTTTTCATTTTATTTCATATTGTTGCTGTTTGCACCCTAAATGATCAGAAAACATAGTTATGGGTCTATTTTACATCATAAACATTTTATAAGCTGGTCTAATGGCCATGACATTTGATAAATAGCTATATACCAATGTGAAAATACAGTATTTGTCACAATCGCTTGATTAAAATGTATTTATATTTTTTTAAATGAAGCATTAACTTCCTATGGCATTCCACTACAGTGGAGCACTGGTATTCTTGCACTCTACCTTTCATTGGAAAATGAGAATTTATATGTGAATTGTAATCGTGAATCGTTGTATTTGTCTTAATATTGCCAGTGTACTGTATGAACACCTTCTGACATTGTTGTTTTGTGTCATAATGTTGTCTATAAACCAAGTAAACAAAAGAAACAAGCTCAAAACACTGTCATTTGAGGGATTACGCCACATTTAACTGAGGTTTCTCTTGAGAGTCCTGCAACTGAGACACTGAGTTTCGTTTTGCGAACTGAATAATTTTGCTGGGCGTTACTTGCACAGGTGCTTAGATATTGGCATGTGAGATTTCTGCATCCATGCCAACACAGCAGAGGGAGAAAATGAATCATCGTATGTTTTGGTAAAAAAAAAATCTACAGAGAATCTTTGGGAACAAACTAATAACGTAATATTTTAATTGTGACTCTGCAAGGCTTGACTCAACTAGACGGTTGAAGTGAAAATATCCTGAATGTTTAAGGAAATTTGAAGCGACCCTTAGAAAGAGGCGATGTCAGCCTTCTGCCAGCAGGGGGCGGTGTCCTGTGTGAAAAGGTGCTAGGTGCTGCGCTCTCCTCCGAGCGGCAGCATAGGGCAGCACACGGGAAGGCTGTCTCACACAAATGGCGTTCCTCCGGTGCCAAGCAGCCGATTTCCTACCAAGCACGGCAACAGGAGCGGTGGAGAGGTAAACACACCGCTGCTTTTCTCAGCGTGCGTGTAGCAGAGCTGACGGCTGGACGCTGCGCACTAACCGAGAGTAGACCGCTGTTCCGGTGCACTAACACCCCCACCGTCTAACACAACAGACAGCAGAGTGTCAGCTGCAGCTTGTGCTTTCCTCTGGTTTGTTTGTTTATCCGCTGTGCTGTTTGTTTTCCGCCGATAGTTGCTGGTGTTTCACCAAATCTCAGGCGCTGCAGGAGACGGTAGCAGGTCAAATGTTTCCACCTCGACGTCGGACATGGACATCACCCCTCTAGAGGTCTCCTCCTACTCGCCATACGCCTGACCTGCTGGCCATCTCTCCGTTAATCTGGTCCAGGAGATCATCTTTCTGCCTTACCCGAGGTTACACCATCAACTCGGCGTTATCTCAGAAAGAGAGGTATGGCTCAGTGCTTTCCCTCCACGCAGCACAGCTCAAATCTGTCAGTCTGTTATAAACTGCAGTCTCATATTATCGCCATTTCCTCGGTTTTGCAGCAAGATAATCTGCGTTTGATTCGCAGACAGCTGACTGCTATTTATGTCAGCTGTGGCTTATTGTTTATTCACTTTTCTAAATGGCTGAATTCAGGATTACGCAAGGATTTCGGTATGTAATGTCTGTGTTTGTCTCTGAGGCTTGATCAGAGTTGCTGGAATTGTTTCCCCACAGCCTTAAATCAGATGTGTTTTCTATACAACAACCACAGAGGGGTGCATCTCAATTCAAGTCCTAACGTCCTCGGCGATGGCTCCACTGAGCTCTGAAAGGTCACTCGGTGCTCTGCTATTGCCATTTTAAGTAGCAGGTCGTCGTTCAGCTTAATAAACAGCTATGAAACCAGGCTACTAGACAAACGGAGCGTTCTTGTGGTCAGTGTTGGACAAGGCTCTGAGGTGTGGTTGGTACATGGAATTCATTTCTAAAGCCTTCCTTACCAGTCTCGTTGTCAGCGTCCTGTACAAACATGTCTGTTACATGTGAAATTTGGGAACATGCTGGTTCACTTCTACATGATGTGTTTAAGTGCCTGGTTTTGTCCCTCTGCCAGGTTTGTGAAATGCATTCAGCATATGGGGAAACATCCTGCCATAGCTTTTAAGAGCTTTCTCAATTTGTGCTCTTGATTTTCTCTGCAATTTCATGCTTCTGATCAAACAGCAGAAGCTACTATTATGTTGAAACACATGAACACTCATTTAGGGAGGGTCTTATATTTCAGGTGGATATTTTCAGATGTGCAGGCGATATAGTGATGGCCTTTTTCCATTCCTCCCAGCAAGAGTCCACTCCCAGTGGGGAAATAAACACATCAAGCCAGTGCTCGCAGCTAGATTTGTCTAAAACAGTAACACAGAAGTCAGCTAGTTCCCAGAGGAAAGTGGAGTGAGTCGATTTAAGAGTGAGAATGAGGCTGACTGTACATGGAAACACATACAGTAGGCACATAAGAAAGACGCTTTAGAGGCGAAGAGCTGTCTTGCTTCACACAGCACAGGCCTTCACAGTAAATGCTTAATGTTTATTTAAACTTCTCATGGGTCGGACCGACCCTGGCTTTGCTGCGTACTGAAAAATATTGCTGTTTTGTAAAAAGATCTCTGCTGAATATGTTATTGTGAGGGTGATGATAAGGCACTTTGGTAAACTTAACAGACATTGTGATTGCGCCAGAAAGTCAACAGTGGCAGGATGTGTGTTACATGGACTCAGCTTTGGGTTGGTCCTTTAAGCAAACTTTAAAAACAGTTTTGTAAAAACAGAGCACCTGACAAATTTCTAGCTTTATAGCTTGGTGATGGATCATAAGCACTATGCAATGAGGGTAGTGACTTCATTGTTGCTGTATATACTCCACATACTGTCTGGTCTTTGAATTGTAGGGAGTCATTTTACATTCTGGTGTAATCACAAAGATGTGTCTGGGAAATCAAAACAGGAAGTGTCTTCCCAAAGCGCTTTGGTTTTCCCAATCTGAAGAAGTCCGAGGCAGATTCCCAGATTGTGAGGAGGTTATCTGTCTGTGCAAGAGTTCCAACTCTGGTCAGACCAAACAACAGCACCTAAAGTGTTAAAGACATTAGTCGCCTTGACATGGAGTGAAGAAATGTGACGCCTATTTACTTTAACTACTCTTAACCACCCATTAAAATTCAGTTACTCTCAGGACCTCATTACATATAAACGTTTGTATAATGGTTTCAGTAAATTGAGGAGAGTTTGTAAGGGCCAGACAATGCTGATTAGATAACTGGGCTTTCTAAAGACACTACACTACTTCAGATACACATTATATTCCTGCAGTGCACTTGTGTTCTGACCTTTAGACATTTAACGAAGATGTCACCTTGGTGTAATCTGTCATGGGTTATAGTTGGTGTGTTCAGGTTGCTAAGGATTATGCAACAGCTTAAATGCCACTTCAGCAAGGTGTTGCTTTGCAGGTGTATGATGTGTGTTTGTGTGCGGGGCTGTGGGTTGATAGGAGAGCAGTGTACCCTCTAGACAGTCGGCAGTGCAGTCACTTAAGTTGTAAACAGCTCCTGAAAGCGATGTCCGTTTCTCGGCGGGGCTGGTGTCCACATGTTCTGTGCTTCTTCCAAATGGCTGCTTGAGCTCACTACTGTGTTTATCTTCCACTGTTTCCACTGTTATCGGACAGTGTTATTCAGACAGTGACGCTTCATGTGCCAAAATGTTTTTGAAATAGCTGTCACTGCAGTTCTGAGTCCCTTTTTTTTGGTGGTAGATTTCACTGGCTCCAGCAGAAAATGCACTAAATATAGATGGTGTAACATCATTATGTTGAGATATTTCCAGCATAGCTATTATGGAGTTTTTAACAGGAGTTAAAAATGTAACTTGCTAGAACAAGTTCACATTTTGGTGTCGATCCCACGCACTCACACTGCACAGGCTTCTTTCTAAAGTTACTAATTTGGAAAAAAAAGTCAGGGAGAAATATTTGGAGGCAGAAAGTGTAGTTGTTCCGCCCGCAGTGTACTCAAAGGACTATAGCCCAACGACGAATCAGGTTTCATGTTCATTAAAGGGGTACAACTCACACTCGCTGCTTGCCTGGGAATAAGCCAACCCTTTGCTCTTACTACTGTATGTCTGTTTCTAGCACTGATACTCTCCACCTCCACAATAAAACAGCAGAATACAACACGTTCAGACTCGTACTCTGCTGAGAGTCATTCTCTGAAATGCTGGAAATCACTGGCTGAAGTGCAGGAGAAGTAGATGAGTCAGGAGACTGGGAATGCCAGTAAAAAGCCAAAAGATGGTGTAAATTGGTGAACCTGTAGCCTCAAATCATTTTAATTTGAAATCCTTTTGATTTCCATCTTGTTGATCTGGTGACACACATCAAACACTCTTGGACCAGCTGTTTTGTCAGAAGTACAACAGAACTTGCAGACTCTGCCGCTGTCATGACGTACTACTGTATAGAAAAATCATTCCTTAATGTAAAAACTTTAAAAGGGTATCACAGGAGAAGTGCAGACCAAACAGAAGCAGTGAGTAAGTGCAGAATATATCATCGGTTTTGCCCTTTATAGCTTCTGGTTGTTGGACTTTAGTGTGCTGTGTCAGGGCTCCAGGAAGAATAATAACCTCTGTCAGGTTGTTTGAAAATAATAGTTTTATCCATAATTCTGATAACAATTCCCTCCCTTGCTTCTTCCTGTCTAATATCCCAGCCATAATCTATTACTTCCCAACTCTGACTGTGAATGGCTCAGTTATGGCAGATCTACCTACACTCTGGCTGACACATGTTCTTTAAAACTTGCAAAATGTGGAGCTTCACATGTTTGTACATATCAAGAGTTGTGTAGATCATAATATACAGACTAGGAATTCTTTAATGGGGCCAGCCAGCGACCAAACCCCACGCCCTTTACAACACCATGGTGAAAAGTTTAATGTTTTACCATTCTTTTGATCTGTAAAGTTACACATGGACATCTGCCTTTGGACCGTTTTTTCTCTGCACCGTTAGTAGGTTTACATCCTTTGGGTATCTGCAACAAACCTAGTAACAGGATATTGGTGCATTTCCTAAGGTTGTTTTTGCTTCCTCCTTCCCATTCTCCTATAGAGGGACTAAGAATTTGGATTTCATTTACAGAGCAGCAAAGAAGGGAGCTGAAGGACAAGTAAGAATTGTGGTGAGGTGTGTGTGACATGTGGAAGATGATGTCTTTGCAGTGGAGAAATTACAAGGAAGGCAGAGTGGTGTGACACTGACCCTTTTGTTTTGTCTGCATTGTCCTAACTCAGCAATTACTGAAATTGCTTGTGGATTGTTTAGCCCACTGCTGGTGAGAGTACCACTGTAACCCACAGCTTAGGCCCCGAGTGCCTCTCTGTTTCAATGGCCCTCTCTTCCTGTGACCATAAAAAACTCGCTTGTCCGGAGTGACCGCAGTCCTCACCATGCAGCACTTACGCTCATGAGTTCATTGGTAGCTGTGTAGTGTTCTCATTAAAATAAGTTCGGTGAAAAATGATGTTTAAGTGTTTTGATTGTGGTACAGTGTAGTCATTTTTAAACTAAGGTGAAATGGCACATACTGTGTTTTACTTATGTGTAAGCTTCTAGCAGAGCTTGCCATGACCTGCTCTCTTCCTCAATCCTCAGCATGTCTCGTAATAGTGAGTATTGCGCAGTGGCCAGTGTGTGTGTGTGTGTGTGTGTGTGCGTGCGCGCAAATGTATCTGGTAAAAATTCTGTAGTCTGAAATGATCTAGCAGAGTCTATACATTAAAAGTGAAGATATGCAAATGCTCTAAATGCTCAGCCTCTTCATGACTGTGTTGCAGTACTTGAGTCCAACTTGAGCCCCGATTTTCAAGACTTGTGACTCGACTTGGACTTGAGCACTGACTGCATTTGGACTTGGACACTGGAGGCGAGGACTCTGACTTGTTTTTTTGGTAATATGCCGTAATAATTTGGCAAAGATGGTGATATTAAACCCAGTTTGCCGACACTGTGCTGTAAAAACTTCACATTGTTCACTTCTGGCGCTACGTTCACACTGCAAGCCTTAGTGCTCTTATGATTTTTTTTTTTCTATATCTGATTTGTATTCTGTTGCCGTTCATGTTATCTTTCAGAATGTGGCCAAGATCAGACTGCAGTGTGAACTGAACATGGCTCTGATGTGACCGGCATGCGCAGAAGACCAACAAAACCTCACGCAGTGCACAGTTCACAGATGTAAACAAGGAAGTCGGTAGTATAGAGGTCAAGAATGTTTTTAAGGTGTTGTCTAATGGAAGTAGGCGAATATTGAAGGAAATTATGAACAGGAAAAGAATGAAGAGAAGGAGAGCGTATGGTGTCATTACAGCTTCCCATCAGTACATACTGTGATAAATGTCACTGAAGTGACTGTGAATAACATTCTGATCTTAAAGCACAATGCTGCAACAGTTTAATTTAGCAAAAGAATTACTAACAAGTAATGTTTGTGCAGCCAGTGTTTGCCTTCATGCCATACAACTCAATTCTTACGAAATTCAAATTAACAACACATGAAAGAGTAATACAGTTGTATTTGTATTTGCATTTGAACATTGTACAAACAGAAACAGTGCAATTAGTTTATTTGTCTCAACTTGTCAATCTGAGGAGCTGAGACAAAAAGCTGGGTAAACACACACGCCAGTAGTCTTGTTAACAAACCTCCCAAACAGGTTATCTAGTCAAATTAAGAACAGAAATTCAAATTACATTAGCGTTGGAACTAACAATTGGCAGGAACCAACAACAAGTATGACCCACGTACGGAATGAGGAAAGTGATTTGCTACAGAGCTTAATAGTTGATGAGGGATTGGATCTGGAACTGAACACAACTGGAGACACCGAACAACATTATCATGAACCGGACGATGATTTTGACCCTGAAAAAAACTTTTTTAGGAACTCTGAAAATAACTGCAAGTATTACACGGATGAGCAGTTTAACAGCAATGTTAAGACTGAAAACAAATTATCATTAATTCACTTTAATAGCAGAACTTTCAGAGTATAAAACATTATCTTAGTAGTCT
>NW_018127893.1:2601373-2612125 GCF_001952655.1 Monopterus albus | reverse complement strand
TGTAATAATTTTTTAGTATATTACTTGTGTGGTGTAGAAGAGAATTATTTATGTAGAGATACTGCTTGCAAACCAATGATGGTAAGATGATGTCATGGGGTAGGACTGGATAAGTCTGACTTCTTCCTACTCCATTCAAGCATGTACTAGGTATATGCAAATTGATATTGGATTAGCATTTGTTGGATATGTGTAAAAATATGTGTGTTGACATATCAACTGTCTTTACATGCTTGAAAGAATAAAGAAGAAAAAAATTTAAAAAAATCCACAGCCTATGACTACAGCCGTCATTTGTGGGTTTTAAGTTGCTGCCGTAAGCGGGTGTGACCTCTCAGTCCAGTTTGATAACACCTGTGTTTATTTGCTAACTGTCCATCTATTCAGACACCAGGCGCCTTTAATGAGATCCAGTTATCACTGCAGTATCTTTCTCATATTTTGTTTTGGATGTAAATTTACAAGAAATTCTAATGAGACTTACTTCAAAGATAAATTGAAAGTTAAAAACGCAAAAACAAAAATTACTGGCAGCAAAACCACAATAAAATAACCGGGATGAAGCCAACAACCAACAAAACAGAGTGAAATGTTTAACTCAAAAAGTAATAAATGGATTTTGATAAAAGCTGTGGCTGTGAATAGCAGTGAATGCTCATGCTAACAAGGTAAACAAAAGAGTCCTCTTCCCATGGGCGTACACATCCCAGTTGTCTCCACAGTGGACTTATTATATCATCTTTCCAAATGCCATCATTAGGTTTTTATGGTCAAGCACTCATATTATCAATGTCATATTGCTTTTAGATGTAATGCACTATGGGGAAACTGATTTGCCTTGGCGGAGGTTTGCACTCTCTGACTGCTGTTCAGTTATATTCTGTTTTGGATGGAAGTGCAAAGAGATGGATGGGTACGGCTGTCTTTTTTGACAAACTGCAAAGAACCGCCCATAATAACACAAATATGAGAGCAGTTGTGCCCAGATATGTGCACAGCCATTATGAGCGACAATGTGGCTTTATAAAAAATGTATTTCTCAGTCAATGCCTTGTTTATACAAAAGAATTTGGTTCTGCTGTATAACAACGTCTTAAACAGGGACTTTCTTTGTTCTTTATTATTCTTTGTGTAGCACAGAACCACTTGTCGTCACTTGCTTTGTAAAGTTTGATCATGTTGTTGGCTTGGACAGTAAGATGGGTTGTCTCTTGCTTCAGTCTCTGAATGGTTTGCTTTGTGCATGTTGCTTATCCATACATCATCAAGTCTGAGGGTGTGTTCTTTCTTTTGGAATTAGTACAGCACCATGTTATTTGCTGTCTTTTCTTTTCCTGGTGCTGAGAATTCATCTGGGGTGTTACTCGACTTCAAGTCCAGTCAGGAGAGCACTGAATATTTCTTTGATTTTAAAACTTAAAGGAATCCACATCTCATGAATATTTACACTCAGTCATTAAGTACTACTTACTAATGCCTCAGCTGGTTTGCCTCATGGTCCAATTAGGAGTCTTTTTCCTCACTTACACATTATTTATTCCCTTCCATCTCCTTACTATCAGTTTTTCTTTTGCCTCATTTTACTCTTTTGCGTGTTCACTGATGTTTCATTCTCTGCTGCATCGTCCCTTCTTATTTTGGCCCATCTCACTCGTCTGTTTTGTTCAGCTTTGCTTCTCTCACGTCTCCGGGGACAGCTTTATGGTTTCTGTGGCTGGATGCCATTAACGCCATGAGACTGTTACCTCTGCTGACAGACACTGTTTTGTGATAAATGTGGTATTGCATTAAAGCATCACAGAGTCTGAACTTAATGCAGATTTGCCATTGTTTTAGTCGGGTTTGTCCTTCCATAGACCTTGGTAACACACACCGCAGACACTGGAGAAAGTGTAAACTTGATCCCAGGCTGCTTTATACCTCTCTGTCCTTGTGTTTTACTGCACCAATATGTGGTTAATGAGCTCATTCATAATGTATGGCAGGACTCAAAAGCAGTGTTATACGTTATACACCTGAAGTGATCATGTTTAATATTTTTCATTCACTTTTTGATAGAAAGTAAAGTAGTAGCAGCGTGTGTGAGGAGGATTGAGGCTTGGTTTATTATATCAAAAACCATAAATTTGACATTACACAGAAAAAGGAAAAAAAATTATTGCTAAGTTGTTTGTCAACCTGTTCTATGTTGTTGTCACCATCAACAAACACAATTGGCAAAGTAAATCCAAACCATTCTAAACAGACCAATCACATATCAGAATCGGCTTTAAATCGCCAAGTATGTTGAGCATACAAGTTATGTCTCCGGCACAGAGGCTCTGTATGCTTTAGGCAACACATAACTAACAGTTACAGTTACAGACAACTGTAACTAAGTACTCTGCTTTGAAAAAGCATATTTAGCTTGCTTTGCAGTAGTAGAATGGGAAACGATTAAGCAGACTTGAGACAATGGGTTGTTTGCCCTACATACCCAGGCATGACCACTGTTGCTGGCTGTGTGGCACAAACCACAAAACAGACTTTGACTTGGCAGCCACAATGATACACACACATTCATGCACACCTTCTCGACACGACTCACACTGCCAGAACACATCTGGGTGATTGTCCATGGAAAACCTAGGCCTATAGCTAGTCTCAGCTAAGTTTTTTTCAGCTCCCCTCCATGTCAAGGACAGATGGCAGCTGTCCCTGACATTCAGTGAATCGGTTGTCCAAAAATAAAGTCCTTGTGTGGGTGTGCTTGGGGTTACGCGTGTGGCTTAATGGACAGATGATCAAGAGAATAACACAAAGGTTACGGCTGTGCACAGTATGACTTCAGTGTTGTTTCAGGATTGAATGATCTGCAGCAACCTATGGCCCTTATAGACCTCGATAAATGTGACTGAAATAGATGCTGGCATGACAAATCATTTTTTTTCGTTTGTATAACTTTGAGAGGAATCATTTTTTATTGTATGAATGGTGCAGATATCGATCGTTATCCAGGCCAGGGCGAACGCTGTGCTTCATATACTGCAGGGTGTTTTTGTGCGGCTATAATATGAACTATCTTTTGACCAAACTGTATACAACGTGAGATAGGAGATCTGTTCCAACCACGTTTACTGTATGTCTGTGGTTAGAAAGGGGAAGAGTGTGAATATACTCTTGTGTGGGAGCTGAAAGTCAGTTGCACTTCTTCAGATGGCTGTCAAAAGAGAAATCATTGTTTAGTATTTGTTTTCTTGCAAGACTGAGCATTAGTTTTTGGTTGACTCTCTGTTCACTTCAGTGTTAGACATTAGTTTTTGGTTGACTCTCTGTTCAGGGGATTTACTGTTGAACAGCATTTGTGTAAACTGTACTCTTCAGTGGTCATTGTTTAGTTACTAACCGTGCTCTCACAGTATTCATCAACAGCCTGTAGAGCCTAATCCAACAGAAACATATTCAAATATAACAGATGTATACATGGGCTGGATGGAAAAACTTTGACCAGCAACCCCTGGCTCAGTCAGATCACCCACAGATTAGCCCCGATCAACACAGGGATACGTGGAGTTTGGGTTTAAAGAAAGAACTTGCTTTGTGAGTATACTCTTATATCTCAGTAAAGGAAAAGAATACTGGCATGAGTCTTGGGACACAATAAGGAAACATTTGTGGCATTATGCCAGACAGAAATATTGACAAGAGTGTACAAGATTAGCTTTTGCTGGTAAGGCCAGTCAGAGCGGAGTTTGTTTGCGTCAGCTCGTATCATATGCTTCTCACTAGATTAATTTTGCTGCAGCGAATAATGACACAGGTGAACATCTGTTGGCTTGCCCCAAGACTTCAGGTATAATATTCTCTCTGTCTAGCTGAAAGCAGTGCAGTCTTCAGTCCGACTTGTGCACCTGGTTGGCAGCTGATTTTTGTAAATCGCCTGATGAACAGCTTTGTGTATGTGTACACAAGAGAGTGAAAACCGTGTGGGCTGCTCCCAGAACAGCTATCGTATGAGCCATAGGGAATGTTCGTATATAAATTTGTATTTGTGTAGTGTTCTTTATGCAGATGAACGTGGTACCTTCAGGTGTTGGAAATTGCTCTCAAGGATGAGCCAGACTTGTGGAGGTCCACTTTTTTTTTTCTTGGTCTTGGCTGATTTCGTTTCTCTTGGATATGGAGTTCTTATCGAATCCTGCTGATTTTTTTTGCGCCTTCAGACTTATGACTGGCACAAAGTGACTGTTGCTCAGGGTGGATGCTTGACTTTGACTGCTTACTCCCACCTTAATGATTTTTAGCTCTCTGACCCAATGTTTTTACACATACAGGACTCTGGAAGACTATATTTGCAATAAGCACACAGAGAGCACAGGAGGCTAATGTGCAGAGTCTTATTGCTTGGAATATACTGTAATGTGTGTGTGTGTGTGTTTCTCAGTGATAATGGACCATGTAGTTAATAATGTAGCAGAAGCATTGCACTGCACCATGTTTATTGTTTTTTTTTTTTAAATGAAAACTAATTTTCTCTCTCGCTTCCCGTGTCTCCCCTCCTCAGGGCGTTCTTACAAAACTATTTTGTTTGTCCCCGTTGACCCAGTCTGTCAGTGTTTGCGCACATACCACTCAATGGTAGCAAAATACTGTAAATAACAGCTCACCTGTGCAACTGCACTTGCAGTAGTGATCCACCAAAGCATGTTTGCGAGTGTTTGGTTCCATCCTGATAACAGATTGCTGTTTAAGCTTTTTATGAGTTAAGTACTTATGTAATGGCTCTTCCTCACTATTCAGTGCTTCCTGGTCAGCAGGATGGATGGTGGATAGATGGATGAATGCCAGACGGTCTGAGTGAGTCACACATGAGGTGCATCACTCTCTCTCTCTCTCAAATTTAACTTCAGTTTTTCTCATGTAGTATTTCCCCCTTGGTCCTACTACTTGAGACAAAAGAGAAGATAAAAATGTGCTGAAAGGACACATCGTATACAAATAATCAGAGCAGCTGAAGATATTCAAAGAAAACTAACATGCCTCAGGGGGAAAAACAGATCAGAGGCTCCTGTTAATCCTCCTGATGGTGCTTAGATGCAAGTTGTGAAGTGAAGATGCCATCTGGTTTCCAAAGAAACACCAGAGAAACCTTCAGTTAACAAACACATTTATCCAGTCATTTCTTTTTTTGTCTCCTGAATTTGCACTGCCATTTCTTGTGTCTATGCTTGCGATTTGACCAGAGTGCATTGCAGTCAGATCATTTGCAGTCTCCGGTCACCTGCAGCTTTTCACTGAAGCATAGTGTCTTCTCAGTATTAGACTTTCACATCATGTATCCTCACTGAAGTCGGCTTTGGGATTCCATCTCTTGCCTCTTTCCTCTCTGCCCACACCACTGAGCATCATTAGGAGAACAGAGATGTCTTTGCTGATCACAGACCAGGGTTTTTTTTTGTATTATGTGAGGGCAAAGGAATACCAAGATATGAAATGAAATAAATGAGGTGGAGACAGTGTCCTTCATGACTCATCACCCTGCACTAAAGGCTGCAGCTCATCGCAGAACTCCCTGGTTTTGCTTTATTACCACAACAAGTTAGGGTTTGTCTCACTTTACTGCTCCAGCATGTATCATCTACGGATTGCCTTTACCTGCTGTAACACCCAAATGAAGGGGAACCATGGTGCATGCAACAGCCTGTGTTAGATTAAATGTGCTGTTAATAGGGGCAGTGTGACGACATATACAGTATCTGTGCTAAACCAGAGCACACTGTCTCTTTTTCTGTCCACTCCTCTTCCTGCATAGCACATGAAGCAGCACAGAAGCGCTCATGTGACACTGTCCACCATTCTGCATACAGGCAGCTGCACACTGAGGCAGAAGGCACTGTGGCCACTTAAAGTAAACTGCGATCTCTTCCTGTCTCTTCACCTCTGCCATCCTTCTCTCCCTCCTATCCAGGCCCCCCTCAACCTCCAAAATCCTCCTTTAGCCGGTTGCTAAGCAGTATAGGGGGAGCTTGACAGCGTTGATGTTGTGTGCGCAGGACTGCTTCCTGTAAACAGCCGAGTGGGTGCTCTTTGCACTTGGCTACAGAGGGAAGGAGAGAGCGAGGCGAGACAGCCTAAAATAACTCTTTCAGACTCGCGTGAAGGAGATGTGATGACGCATGTTATTAAGTTTGTTTGTTTTTCTTTTTCCCAGAGTGGAAATTTCACAGGGAGCTGAGATAGCTACCGGAGTTTCAAGGGCTTTATGAACTAGATTTTCTTTTTTCACTGCCAGAAAGCACCAGGTTTGGAATAAAAATGAACACCACTGACAGCAAATAAAGTGCATCATGGTCTCTGTATGTATTATGTATATTGACACAAACAAAACTAAGCCACATACAGTAGATTCTCACTTTAAGAGTTTATTTAACAGAATTGAGTCTCACCTGTGCTTTTTCTTTTCTTTTTCAGCTCAGTGGCGGTGAAGATGACCATGGCACGGTACCGTCCCACGTGGGAGCTGGCCATGGACCCTCTGGTCTCATGTAAGCTGTGCCTTGGAGAGTTCCCTCTGGAGCAGATGACCACCATCACACAGTGCCAATGTGTCTTCTGTACACTGGTGAGCAGGAGAGTCCAGCAACACGTTTGCTGCAGGCTATCAAAAAGTGATGAAAATAAAAGATCCACTCCAATAAGTTTTTCAATATACACTAATCATTAATGACCTCGGGATCTGTTACAGATCTCACACCCCTTCTGTGTGTGAAAAGGCCAGGGCAAGGGAGTAGTTAACACCTACCGACTGTCTGATTTTAACCAGTCTAGTCCGGACATGAGGAAACGACGCCTGAGAATGACCACCAAAAATAGAAGCCACTTCTTAGAATGCAGTCTGGGTGGTGGCAGTAATGATCAGATTTTAGTTTATCCTTGTGGTAAATTGCAATTGAAACCCAAAGAGTGACTAGCATCTCACTTTTTATTGATCTATTTTCTGTTTATTTACTTTTAAAAGAAGATGGAAAATATGAATTAGGCTTTAAGGCTTTCACCAAACATCGTCACCATATTATGTAACATATTGACCACATACTCCTGCCTCCTTTTCTGAGGCAACAGATAGCAATCAAGTGAAAAGTCTTGGCCCGGTGTTTTTGTTTACAAGCTGTTGCATGATCTGTTTGTTTTGCTTAACTTTTTTCCATCTGACTGACTGACTGACTGGATATTGAACTGGATCAATACTGTATTCATCTGTCTGTTATTCCCCAGTGCCTGAAGCAGTACGTGGAACTCCTGATTAAAGAAGGCCTCGAAACTGCAATTAGCTGTCCAGACTCTGCCTGTCCCAGAAGAGGACACCTGCAGGAAAATGAGGTATTGATCAGAGGAAAAGTCAGATTTTTTTTTTTTTTTTTTTGCTTTGATTGTCATTAGATTAGTCTGTTCTTTTCAAGTGGTGACTAGTTGCTAATGTTAGAGCATGCCCTGCAGCTCATCAGGTTTATGACCTGTCTAATACAATATATTTTAGCTCTGCATTAGACTGAGGCTGGACTTCATCTGTCCATAAACACTTTTTATTTTCATGAAGAAATTTGTAATGCAGATGAATGTTGCTTTTTCCTCTCTGGTGAAACAAACATCTGCAGTTAAACACAAGCCTTACTCATGCTGACCACTGCACTCTACCTGCCAGTGTGTCTATATTATTATAGTGAGTATTCCTGTACCACCACCTCACGGAAGATCAGTCTGACGGCAATACACTCTTCATCATCCAGGCACTTGGTTCGATGGACTCACTCGCTTCCTGGCTCAGTTTTGGAAACCCACAGGCACAGCGTTGTTTAGCACAGCCTTATGTTTTTAATCAATCAGTGTCACTGGCCCTTGATGGAATCTCATCTACTCCTGCCAGTCATCCCTGTCTGCTCTGACAGCAATCGCTATCTTGTAATTGGCTGCTGGCTGCCAGTAATTTAGTACATTTGACCTTGAGTGTGCATGTGCATGCACCTTGAATACATTGTGGCAATTGGATTCTCTTTTTCTGAGAATGGGATTAAATGCCTTATTAGTAAGCAAGTGGCAAGTTCAAATCTTGTAGAAATATGATTTTGACATTGTTCTGGAAATGATATTCACCTGCTGATTGTATAATCGCTTCTTGCAGCGCTATAAATATGCACAGTGATCTGCCTATTGCCTCTCACTTCTCTTCTCTCTGTAGATTGAGTGCATGGTGGCCACAGAGATGATGCAGAGATACAAGAAGCTTCAGTTTGAAAGGGGTGAGTCAATGCAAAAGCAGCCACAGTCCATCAGTGATAGTGCCTCAGTGTGTGGGCAATGGCTGTTAATAGCTTTACAGGCAGTTTGACTTAACATTGGACATCAGTCACCAGATTCAGAATTCAGTTATTTTTTTGATTGATGACACCAACATTTATTTTTGTAATATCACACATGAAATGCAAAAACAATTATGCAGGCAAGGGGTATTCTTGTGACAGGTACTCGGTCTTGAATGATCTGTACTGTAGTACTAGGACTCAACCCTGTTATCCTCATCAATAACACCAGCTCTCATCAAATATACACAAAGGGGAAAGTCTCTAAGGCTTTGTTTAAAGAGATTTTAATTGGATTGTCGGGGCTTTAGTGTCTGACAGAGTGATTGAGGAAGGTCTCTCAGGAGAGCAAGTGAGGTTTTAGTGAAATCCTCTCCATCTCTTGCCTCGATGTGCTGCTACACTGCTCGTAAAATAAATGCTAACCTTATGAGTCCGTACAGAAATGCTGCTCAGTAATATTAGAGTTGCCTTGCTAACAAGAGAAAGCAGTAACCAAGCTGTGCTATTATTCTTTGGTTGTACTTGGCCTGCAGGTTTTCCACCTACACAGAGGCACAAACTGTACATAGAACATGTAGATCACACTTGAGATAAATGCATGAACATAAACATTGAGTGTATAGGGACACAGAGAGAGAGGTCCTGTGAATGAATAAAAATCCTCAGAAAGAGCCGTGTTGGTGCCTGAATAAGGGCAGTCAGGCGTCTTATCAATGTCCCAGTCCAGTCAGGCAGAACAGTTGCTGTAACCGTTCCATATTTCTCAGGCTGAGCCAAAAGTGTGTGTGTGGAATGAGTGCTCTGAGTTCTTGGCAGAAATGCAAGGGGTAGGAAGGAGAGGATACAACAGTACGTGCATCACACTAGGAACTTAGACCAAAACTGGCAAAAAAAAAAAAAATTCTGGCCTTTTCACCATGTTACAAAGAAAGACAAGCTATTCAAAAGGGTTTGTAGAAATCATACAGCAAGACAAAGAGCATTTCTACTAAAGCAGTTTTCCAACATACTGTAATCAGTTACAAAAAAGATCCTTGAAATTTATATCCAGTGGTGTTTATCCCGGCAGATATCTCTGGCTTCTGAAATGTTTTGGTATCTGCCTCTAAAGCATCAACTGTCACCAGTTTGTTTCTTTGTGTCCAGCCCCCCGCAACCCTATTCACGATAAGTGGTATAGGTAATGCAGTGTTTCCCCTAGGTTTACAGCTTTGGGGGGTTGGCAGTGGCGGGGGACCATATAGAGGCAGAAAAGACATACTATAGTATGTGGTAAGACTGGTCACCTTAAATGACTTCTGTTGTGATCTGGCGCTATGTAGGAAATAAAATTAAATAACATTATATAGCACACCCCACCATTGAGGTGTGCTATATAATGGTAGGAGAAACACTGGGTGATGGATGGATGGAAAACTCCAAATTGAAGACCGCCTTCAAACTAAAATATTCTGAGTGAAATTTTTTTTGTGTGTGTGTCTGTTTGTTGGATGAATTGATGTTTAATAAAAGTAGCTGTACATGATCCCTGGCACTTCTTTTTTGCCATCAGAGGTGCTGCTGGACCCGTGCCGGACATGGTGCCCTTCCTCGACATGCCAGGCTGTGTGTCAGTTAAAGGAAGCAGATTCTCCAGCACTGCCTCAGCTAGTCCAGTGCGCTGTCTGTGCCCTCGAGTTCTGCTCCGCCTGCAAGGCCAACTGGCACCCTGGGCAGGCCTGCCAGGAGAACAACCTTCCCATTACCGCCTTCCTACCAGGAGAAAACAAGTACAGCTTTTAAACTGTTTCTCACCCCCCAGTTTACTGTATTCACTTCTGGTGACTCATAGGGACTGAAGAAGGATCAATTAACCAGCAACATTTTAGAAAACTGATTACTGATTTAAGTAATTGCTTTAAGAAAAATGCCAGAAATTCTTTAGTTTTATCTCCTTGAAGGTGACTATTTGCTGGTTTTACTGGTCTTCTGTCATAAAACTTGCAGTTTGGAATCTCTGTAGTACAAAACAATTTTAATATGTCACTGTGGACTTTGAGAAATTGTGATGCGCATTATTATGGACCATAACTGACAATTTTATAGTTGCAAACCTCATATGTTCTGTTATTGTATACCGTCCACCTGCTCCTTATTCAGAGTTTTTAAGTGACTTCTCTGACTAAGTCAGAAGAGTTTTTCATAGCCTGGAAAGATAGTTTAATAACATATAAGAAAGCCCTTCATAGTGCCAGAACCGCATTTTATTCATCACTGATTGAGGAAAATAAGAACAACCCCAGGTTTCTTTTCAGCACTGTAGCCAGGCTGACAAAGAGCCACAGTGCTGTTGAGCTTAACATTCCCTTAGATCTCAGCAGCAATGACTTCATGAGCTTCTTTACAAATAAAATCACAACTATTAGAAAAAAAA
>NW_018127893.1:2557492-2597413 GCF_001952655.1 Monopterus albus | reverse complement strand
GCAGAGGAATAACTGAACATGCGACACTCCGAGCAAGAGAAAGGAGGAGAGGAAGAGGGGGAAGCCATTGCTCTCGATTAAGCTACTAGCTTAGCTAGCTTCTAAACTAGCCGACCTAAAGTAGCAAGTTAAATTTGGTAGTTAGCAAGAACTTCTGCAAAACAAGTGCTTTAAGTGGTGCAAGCGTATGTTGTCACTCAAAAATTCAGATGAACCTAGAAAATAGTGAGTTTAATTCCTAAACAATCTGGAAGCAAGCACAATGCAGTGCAAATACAGAAAACAGGAAATGAGTACGGTTTACCGCAGGAAACAGCAGTCCGTCAAAATAATATTGATAACAGTAAGGTCTAGACCTTACTTTGTAAAGTGTCCTGAGATGACTTTTGTTGTGATTTGGCGCTATACAAATAAAATTTGATTTGATTTGATATGGGGTCTCTGACACAAACTGTGGCTAACATTACATTGATATGGCTCAGACATGGTGTAAGTAGGTATAAATTAATTTCTTAAGTGAAATAAATAAAATAGTACTGAACATTTTAATAACTATATAATTACATTGTGGTGCAGCTAACAGTCAACACATGATGGTCACAAGCTGGGGCTATGCTGTTGTAGCTTACATTTCATTTTGAGATCAAGTCATCTTGTCATTTTTTAGCGTGTATAACTCAGCGTTGTTTTTACATTCATTCTGATATGTCACCTTTTTATATTCATTTGGCTTCGGCGCTCTGCAGAAACACTTAGGCACCTAAGCCTTTCTATGGTAGGGAAACCCCTGGAAGGATATGGGCTGCCTCTGTGTGGGCAGGATGAGGTCTGCACCAAGACGCGTATAGCTGACCCGTTTCTTTGTGATGTCCGCTTACTCTTTAAATGTCACTAGCTCTGCAGAGCTTTCTTCTATCTGCACCGGTTCAGGGCCAAGCTCTGAGACCACACTGGAAAAAAGAGAGAGGATTAGCAGGCCTACCCCTGGTTGTAAAGAGACTGTGTTTGAATTGTTCACTATAAGGATGTCTCTGAAAGCTGGATTTTGATTTTTAGTTGCACCCCAGACATTCTGTAACTGAAGAAATTCTAAACCTTGTCTGACCCCCATCCCCCCATAGCTGATTCAGAATGAAAGTGAAAAATGTAGCATTACATCAAACTGTCTGCCTGTGATGAGATGACTGCTTCTTATACAAAATCCCTTTCTATTCATTAGACAGATTAATTTAATGCACTTATTGAAAAACAAAAAGTTATTTAAATCAGAATAACCGCATACTTTACATCTCCCGGTGGCTGCCAGGTGTCAGATGAATGGAGATGTACAGAATGTTCTGTAATTCAATCAGAGGCGTAGTACAATTTATTCACAGCGAATTTGCTCAGAAATGAATGGGTTTCTTTGCCGTCCTGGTGCAATGGCCAGAATGACACCTACCTGCTCGCCTCCAGATTTCTGTGTCCGTACTTTACAGGAGATCTAGGCAAACTGTCACCAACTGGAGCAGAGAATAAGAATGTGAGAGGGAGTTCAAGGCTATTTAGTGACTGCTAGAACTTAGAAGAGCTGTTGCTCCTGAACTAAAACTATCCACTGTTTTTATACAACCTTCATACACCAAAGATTGTACAAATTGATTACTGCATTAAAGCTGTGTTATCTCCAGCACTTCTAGTAAAGTGAATGGTGAATAACATTGGATTTTATATGAAAAACATCTCTCTGTTCTCCGCAGCTCTTTCCATAAGAATGAAGAGGATGATGCACCAATCAAGCGCTGTCCCAAATGTAAAGTCTACATCGAGAGGGATGAAGGCTGTGCACAGATGATGTGCAAGAACTGCAAACATGCCTTCTGCTGGTACTGCCTGGAGTCACTGGATGTGAGTTAGTCCGTACTACTTCCTTCACTCCTTGATAGTCACTGCAACAAAGAGTAGCAGTATGCGTTTTTGCAGTACTGTGTTTGCATACTGTGACTAGAATAAGGATGCCTTATGAGCCTTATGTAATCTTAATTATGTGAGTGCAAACAACTGAAACCGTGGGACATTTACAAAGCAATTTTCTCTCAGCGGCCGTCCGGGTCTTTCAGACTGCTAATGGTCAGTCTTTATCTGTACTGCATGTGTGTGTGTCACAGGATGATTTCCTCCTGATCCACTACGACAAAGGGCCTTGTCGAAACAAACTCGGCCACTCCAGGGCATCTGTTATCTGGCACAGAACACAGGTGAGAAACCAATCTTCCGCTCCCCCACCATCTATTACGCTGCCCACCCCAGCATGTGGCCGTACATGAGCACTTTGGTTCTGCCGCTTTGTGCTTCCTCCTGGCTCACAGAGTGTTATTTTGACAGCACAATAGGAAAAGAACCACTTCATCCACGTGCACCGACAAGTTTCTGGGGTTCTTCTGTCTCCAACCCTATTATTCACACCATTCACTTTAAAGAGATTTAAGTAACCAAAGTCTTTTTTTTACCATTATGTAACTAAACAAAATGACAGGATTACATGTAATTTGCACTGCTTTATACAGTATGTACTTTCCCATATGTGAATTGATGGATCACACATGAAGGATTAGGTATGGCGTGTAATTTCCATACGACAAGAGCCTGACTCTGTTGTTCGGTTCCCAAATTTCTCCTCGGTGACTCTCCTTAGCCAAATCATCAGTTCATTGGGTGGCACGTCGCTTTGTCCAACTTACTTGTTATTTTGTCAAAACTAGCATCTGTTGCCCAGTGGGGCAGGCTGAGTCACATGATTACAGCTAGCTGACGGAAGCCAGCTATAGCTTCACTGCTCGCTCTCTCTCTTTTGCTCTCCTCATTAACCTCCTTCACATCTAGAGAGTCTCCCTCTCACTCCCATGGTAGATGCACCAGGGCAAATGTACTGTAGCTTGTGAAAACAACATCCCTCCCTGTCTGTATCTGATGACATAGGGTCTATGTTACTACAAGTTAGTCCAAGGGAAGGTCACGTGCTAAACATAAAAGCAAATATTACGCTTTCCACTACAGTACAAACTAACTACTGTATGATCCCCCAAAATATGTCCCTCAGCCTCTGAGTGGGAATGATTTGTGCTGGTATACGTCACTGTTACATGTGCCTGTGTGTTATGTATTCCTGTTATTGGTTAGAATTTACTAGTGTCTGGCTCCCCCTTATGGTGAAGTAACTGAGTTGCCCTGCTCCTAAGAAATTCTAATTAAATTGTCAGGACTATTTGTTTTTGCCTTGGTAATATTTTAATGCATAGAATTTAAAAAAAGATGATTAACTAGGATGTATTATTAGTTGATAAAACCCACCTCCTACTCAGAACACCCCACTTGCCAGCTCACTTGATAAGGAACAAATGTTTTAGCTATCAGTTATTTGTGTTCCACAAAGTCCTGCTGTAGAGTAACAGTTCCCTGCCATTATATTAAGAGGGGGGGGGCGCCCCGCCAATATAAAAGGCATAAAAGTTAATTTTATTTTCCATGTAGTGCTAGATCACAACAGAAGTCATTTAAGGTTACCTTTCCTATAGAACAGGTCTATACCTTTTTCTTTTATTAAACAAAATAAATAGCTTTATGCCAGTTATCTTATTTACATGATGGCATGTAATTTCTGTCTCTACATGGTCACCGCCATCCCCCCAAAGCTGTAAAGCCTGGGGAAACACTCCAGTCCTTATGTGTCATTTGACTTGAGAAGTATGTGATTATGTAACTTTCCTTATATTAGAAAAAGAACTTGTGGTAGATCATGAACCAACAGTTTTAAGTTCAGGTACAAGTTCCAACAGTAAATAAGCAATTAATGAAAACAAAAGAAGAAATATTTAACAAGAGTTTACAGGGGGTTAGCCTTCTCTCCATGGTACTGGAGCTGTTAGTTTAATGGCCCAGTCAGTTTATTTGGGACCTTTTTCAGTCCTTGTAGTTTGCAGTAGGTTTTTCAAATTGTTGCTGATCTGGTGCATTGTACGAGATGACCTGTGTTTGTCAATTTCCTGTGTTTCCATATTTTTATTTGCACCTTTGCTTTCGATCTGAATGTCAAATAAGGGTCTGCCCAGTTGTTCTAATATAAATTGTTGCTACTTGGAGAAGTAGGAAGAGAAAATGCTGTTGTTATTATTATTATTATTATAGGCCTTTAATTACCAGAAAACAAAGCTTTTTGAAGCTACTGTACTATGACCTCTGCTGGATAACATTTGGTATTGCAGTTAATTGTAAATATTCCAGGCTACACTTAAACAATGAGATTACAAAAAAATTCCAGAAATGTTGTACAGTTATGAAAAATAATGCAATACATTTATTTTTTGTTGTTGCTCTCTCACCTTGCAGGTCGTGGGGATCTTTGCTGGCTTCGGTCTGCTTCTGCTGGTCGCCTCCCCCTTCCTCCTTCTGGCCACTCCCATCGTTCTTTGCTGCAAGTGCAAGTGCAGCAAAGGTGATGACGACCCGTTGCCAACCTAAACACGTCCTCAGAGCTGGAGCGGAGAGCCACTCCAAGGATGGGCCATCTTTTTTTCCCTTTTTCACCCCGTTACATTCTTTTCCTCCTACCAGCTTTGAGTGTTTCGTTTTTTGGCCGAGCCTACACCATCCCTCGGCCGCTTCGAGATCCATCGCTCTGCATGAGAGAGGTATGCCAGAAAAGTGACCCTAGGTTTTAGCATGAAGAGGGGTGCCAGGTCAGAGGATGTCAGACTTATCTAAGGACCACTTTGTCCACGTTTGTAAGACGGTGGCGGTTTGAGGATGTCGAGGAAGTCTGGGCCACTTTAAGTGGTCTTAAGTTGTGGGTTGCTGTGACATGGTATATTAGCAGGTCACTGCAAATAGGAAAAAAAAATCTATGTTGACTAATGCTTTTCTCTTGTATGGACACTGTCGTGCAGGAGCCACATTAGAAAGTACTTTCACTTTTTCACTCTGTTTTGTCGGTTTGTCGTACACAGCGAAAGCTTTTTCCCCACCACCACACCTCGAGGAGCTCTACAGATTCAGTCAGTAGCATTAGAGCTACGCCACGCATGTTTGGTGTTACTCGATTTGCACACCGAACATGATTTCGTTGTCATGTTCGTGACTGAAGTAGAGATGGGAGGCTGTTGTCATTCTCAACTCAGTGTACAGCACGTCCTCTTGATGATGTCAATGTTTTATAACCTATCGCTTTTAATAGGACTGTGCTCAGAGTAGTGTCTATGTGTTGTGTGTTTTCCAAACTTTTAGGAATACGTATTAAAGGGGATCGCCACTCAAAGCTAAAAATATGCTAATCTTCTTTTGTCAAGTGACAATGTACAGTAGTTTTAACTTCTTATGTTTAATTACCATTTTTCATTTGTTTTTGATGTGCCTCCAGATGTTATATGTTTGCAGCATCTTTGTGAGAGCGTTTTTCCAGAAGATGTTACAGTTCATGATCCTAGATCGAGTCATTTCCCAAATTGAGTGGTGCTCCCCTTTGAGTTCACCATCAGTTTTTTACCAAGACTGCATCCGCATGTGGTGGAACTTCACTAGCATAGATGTCTCTCCAGTAATTCTCTGACCCCGGATTATGAAAGCACATTGTATTCACCAAAAAAAAAAGAAAAAAGGATCTTATCTTGTAACTATTACTTAGTTTCTCATAATTGTGAATTATGAGCATTTCTCTAAATTATGAGATAATCTAGAACTTGCCTGAACATCATCATGTTTTAATGGATTCTTTAGTTTTTCAGTAATTCAGTGATAGCTGTCAGTACATCCAATAGTGCATAGCAAAAATGAACTGTTAATAGTTATATCAGGATACTACTTGTTCCAAAATGTAAACAAATGTCGGCAAAAACAGGCCTCAAAGTTGCCACCTAGAGTGTAACTTACTGTGCATGTAATGAGCAGCAGCTGGAAAGCTTCAGAAGCTGCTTGAGAAATATTGGGTTTTTAAGATTCCTTCAGAATAACCAAATATTGGTTAAAAACTATGCCCAAGCTGCAGCCCACATTGTATCCATGGCAACATTAAACTTTTTCTTATAAAAGCAACCATAATCTAGCATGATCCTGATCTCGTAATCATGACAGAGCATTAAAACTTAAGCCTTCAGAGTCATCATCCATCCGAACAGATATAAACTTTGACAAGAAACAGGAAAGTAAGCTATCGGCTACTTAATGTTGCCATGGATACAGTCTGTAACAATGAGGGTACCGTTTTTAGTCTAGGCTATATTTATATATATATATATATTACGTTCTGGAGCACTAAGTATGCTGACTCAGCTATTAGCAGTTCATTTTGCTACCTACTGTTGGATGTGCTGTCAGAATTGCATAAAGAGCCTACCGAAGAAATCTTAAAAACCCAATGTTTCTCAAGCAGGTTCTGAAGCTTTCCAACTCCTCTTTAGTACATGTACTGTATATAGTGAGTTACACTGTAGGCAGGCTGTTCTCAGCCTATATTGGTTTACGTTTTGGAACACTACATACAAAAGTTCACTTGTGCTATGAAAATCAGCTGTACGGGCATTTATCACTTTGATTTTAAAGACTTAATTAAAATCTGAAGATTTTCAGGAAAGTTCTGTAGTGTTCCCACCCCGGCAGCATCTCATAATTACAAGGATAAGATCTTATAATTATGAGAGAAAAGCTGGATTTTTTTATTTTGGTGATTGCAATGCGCTTCCGTACCAGATGGTGGTTTAGCCCATAGACTGTATATAAAGATAGATGCTTAACAGCTCCCCAAGACTGAAGCCACCACAAATCCATCACCCCCCTGCCCTGTTCATGTTCGCAAATAGGACAAGCCAAACTAAAAATTTTAACTAAAATTCAAATAGATTTTTCCCACAGTTGATTTCTGTAATTTTAGGTAGATATTATCATGCTAATTTGTGTACAAGTAGTCATTTTGTCTTAATAAATTCTGATCTAAAAAGGGTAAGTGTGGAAATACCAGTTTTTAATTGGTGGCCTGATGCTGCAGCCCCGCCTCTGCACAGAATCAGGTTTCAAAATGCATCACAAAAGCAAGATGGCTTTCTTCAAATTCACAATTTTGTGGCTTCACTTTTCCATAGTGGCAGGAAGTGGTGACACGTAGTCAGGTATTATATACAGTCTATGGTTTGGCCACATAGAAATGAATAGCCTTAAAGTGAGTGGCCAAAATCAGGCATATCCCCCTGTGCATTACAAACTGTTCAAAGTCAAAATCCAAATATGCCTAAGGAAAGCATGTTTAAAAGTTGTCAAGCCCTTTATATTCAGATGATTCTATGATGTCACCCATGCGCTACACTGTTAATAGCCATACTTAAAAAAAAAAAAAAAGCAAACAACTGTATATCCTAAGCCCCTTTGAGCAGGAGTGCTCATCAGCCTCCATTCAACCATCATCCTGAATCATCTGAAGCTTAACTCTGATTAGGTCTCCCACTCTGTGAGACTAAACAAATACCCGCTGGGCAAAATTGCAAACTTGCATATGTTAGTGGTCTGAGCGTCAGCGTTTTGTTGGTAGTTAGATCTCTAACAACAAGCAGCTATTCCTCGCAGGGACATCATAAAAGCCTATAGAGAAAACATAAAAGAATGTTCCGTTTTGGGGCACATAATTATGAAGCTGCTCTGTACTATACCACCTTATCTATGCAAGTTTGTACATCACATTAAAAGACTATCAATTGGTCTTAATCAACTGTATGTCACGGGTGGGATAAAGCTGCAGAATGTCACAATACATGTGCATATCATGGCTTTTATTTAATCAGGGAATTATTCAGAAACCATCCATTTTACTTTTATCATGTGTGCCGCTGTCTTTTAGCTGTATTATAATGTTGCTAGATTGAAAAACCAGGAGAGATTTTGGCCATTTTGTTAAGGTCTTTGTTTTTATGGGCAATTAGAATTTATTTTTACAGCTGAACAACTTCACAGTGTTAAGTCAGTAATGGGGAACAAAAGTTTAAACCATTGAGATGATTCACTTGGTCATAATTTCTGATTAAACAGTTTTACTACCACGCGTTGCTATGTTTTGAATAAGCCATTTACTTTATCCCTCCTTGCGTCATAACTCATCAGTGTTCATGTAGCATTTCATAAGAAGTGCTGCTACAGTTACCAAAAGGGTGGTCAACAGTTAACAACAGTAGCTAACCATCTGCATTAGTAGCCTTAAATTCTGAGTACCTTACAATATCCTGCGTTGCTTTCGCTGACCTCACCTACTGTATGATCATGGTAGTTTTGTATCAAAGACTGTCCAATTTTCTGGCTTGGAAGTTTGGTTTATTTCCTGAAGCTTCTGTTGTTTTTAATGACAATCGTGCCAAGCAGATTTCCTGTAAGGGAGAAGGAAATCAAGCGGTCTACTGTATGTGCATTTTGGCCATGTATTTGTAATATATTAACAGTTTTTACAGGGTCTCACGCTTCTTTATGTAAGCACTGCACTGTATATGGGTTTCATTGTTTTACTTCTCGATATGATCTGTAATGGGTGTAGTATGGTGCCAGTTGTTTAATGGAGGTGTTCGGCCACTCAGTACACAAGTCGCTGTATATGAAAGATCGCATCTATACTTTTTAAAGAGTTTTCAGAGTTTAATCTAACTGGGTTCTGATATCACCACAACAATAAATAATTTTAAACATTTAAAAAAAATCACCATCATCAAAGTCTATCAAGCACAAACTAACTAACTTTACCTGTGTTTGCTGGCTCCACTGAACAGGTAGATAACTGTATTATATGCAACAATTGTAAAAGGGCCAGACAGCAAACATTACAATCACTGCAGTGACACGTGGCATGATTACTTGTTTTGTAGGGCCAGAAGAGGCTTGTCAGGGCTCCATATAAAACCAATTAACACCAGCACAGGTGTTGTTGGAGTAGGGCGGTTTGACCAAGTTAAGGGCTCATTTCCAAGATTTAGCCCTTAATTGGGAAGCAAAGCCAAGTTTACTTTACAAAGGCTCTCGTTCTACTTTGCAACTATTCCAAGATCAATTTTGGTTATGAGCAGCAATTTATATTTTCTAACCTGTTGTGTGAAGAGATGAAGCTGCATGATTTTTTTCTCTGACCTCTACATGTTACAAATTAATATACTGTAGCCTCAAAGATCTTTGCAGTGGTAGCGTTGTCAAACCTGGTGCCCAGCACTCTGCTTTTTAATTTTCCTTTTTGTTCCCTTTCTTTCAGAAAATATGGTTTGATGTTCAGCAAAATGATCTTCAGTGCATCATTCTTCAGGCCTGATTGGGCAATTAAATTGTAATCAGTCGCCTACGTAAGCAGATTACTGTCAGAGGAAGTGCTGTCTGTACACAGTACTCCTGTGTTTACACATGGTACCCGATGTCTTTAGTTTAATCAGTAAATAAAAGTTCATTAATCTGGGTGATAAAGAAATTGACACTGTAATGGCATATTTGGATCAGTTCTGTACAACTCAGCATCTTGATATATCTGCAGTTCCACTAACACTGTGACACCAGGTATTAAAGGTTGTTGTTTTTTGTGATTCTCTTCTCGTCATTCATTAATGTGTTGAAATATCTATTGAAATATGGTCAGACATACCACGGTGAAGTCCTGTGGCCCACAGAGTCGTTGAATGGCTCCCTCTGGTGTTGAAACTGTAAAGTTCTCCTTTTTGTTCACTGGGGGAGACAGAATGTGTGTACAAATCATTCACAGCGGTTACTATAAACAAGACATTATCTTTTCATAATTAGTCTGCTAAAGTATTAATATAAAAATAACATTTTTAACAACTACACTCCACAAATACAGTTCTGTAATATCTAGTCTTTATGCTACAAAGATGAAAAAAACATGTATTTCCCCTTTTGTTAATTTTTACCATTTCATGGAGAAAGCAATGCTAAACAGGGAAGCAAAACCATGTAGCATCACAAATGAAAAAGTCCTTTTGTATTTTTATGTTCTAACTTTTCTATGTTGGTGGATAAAACATTTGAGTACAGTTACATCTTAATTGCTGCTTTTTGATCCTCAGAATGTGTATTTATCATTTCCCACGCCTAGCAATGGCTTTTTCTAGAAAACATGCACATCCTCTTATCTAGACTTTGTTTTACTTGTGTCAAGCATCTTTCCTTCATATTCATAGCAGCTCTGTCTCTTTTGTGTGTTCCACTGCAGCTGTCTGTTCATCAGACGTATGTCAGGCTTTTGTTAAGGTCTGCCAAAGAACAGGTTGTTCTCTCCCTCTCTCTGCCTTTGTGTCTATTTCCTGCCAGATGCTGGATTGGGAGCATTAACAAGACAACCCTGAAAATGAAAGTGCAAACGCTCAGTGATATATCATCCCTCACCAGCTGTTCTCTGTTTGGAAGTCTCTCCACCAATCACTGGGCAGGACCACAGGAAGTTGCCATCTGTGGGCACCATGGTGACAGGGTTTGTGGATGGGCGTTGAAGCTGATGTGTTATCTGGAGCAAATGAAGAATGATACAGGGAGGGAGGGAGGGAGGGAGGGGGAGAGAGCCAGGAGGTGTGAGGATGGAAAATGGAGAGATGGACAGAGAGACTTGGAAGACAAAGAGCTGAACCTCAGAGAAACAGATGCAAACTGCGTGGCTGAAGAGAGGGATGGATGAGAAGAGACAAGGCCTTCGCACCTGCTCTGTACACTACACAAGGTTCTGCTATCACACGTGTGCTGGCTGCAGGCCGACCAGGCTGATCTGCTTTGGCTTTACTTTCCAACACCCTGCTGCCAAGCCATCCTCCTGCTCCCCATCAGCATCCTCCTCCGCTGCCCTGCACTTACAAACCAACCAGCAAACTCTTAACCTTTCAAACCACATACTATGGCATCAGTGCAGGAAATTCGTATTACAGTCAAAGTGGCTTTTTAAAATAAACAGAACGTACGTAACGACTCTGGTCTCCAATATGTTATGAAATGTGCATTGGGCTCTAATAGTACTGCTGTAAACGTAATAAAACAGCTGAATCTTAAGAGGAAAGGTGGCTAAATAAGGGCTAAACAAACATATCCTGGATATAGTCTTGTCCAGTGGTTTCCAACCTAGTTTAGTTTAGTTTCCAATGCCTTAATACAAGGTCATGCTTGTAAACCTTGTCGCAGGTTGCATGTCTGAACTGTGGTCAGTTCAATCAAAATCGCAGATTGTTTTTTTTTTTATTTAATTTTAAAGATCCGAAGGGTGAACAATGACGGTATTTCACAAGAAAAATGGAAAGATTAGAGGGAAAACTCTGAAAGCATGAATCCCTGTGTAGGAGTCTCAAGCTCCAGGTTTGAGACCACTGGACTAGTCCATGTAAGTGAAAATACAAATACAGGTACAGCTGATGATGGAAAGCCTTACTTACCTCCTGGAAGTCAGTCATCATTATGCACAGGAAGACACCCTAAAAAGAAAAACAAGATATGCAATTGTTATCAGAGAAGTGATTAATGGGCTTGTATGTGTTCATATCTATACTGCTAAATTACCACTATCATCATAAGTGTTCACTGAACAGTCAGTGTGCCTGTTAAAAACAGGAATATTTCTTTTTCCCTGTTCAAGGATAAAATCGGCTTTATGATCCGCAATGATTTATAAGTTAAGATCAAGTATACCTTCCCCCCCGTAAGGAACTTTGTTTTGGACTCCACAATGGAGTAAAAATAGCACAATATCATAACAAACAGCACAAGTATTTACACCAGACAGAATACTACAGTATATATAGGAATTATTGCACAAGAGCCTGTGGTCAATTGCATCTTGTGTCAAGTAGTGTTAAGAGCTCCGATACAAGCTGCAGTGGTGGAAGAAAGTACTCAGATGCTTTACTTCAGTAAAAATAGGAATACCAAAGTGTAAAAATACTGTTACAAGTAAAAATCCTGTATTCAAAATGTTGCTCAAGTACAAAAGTATTCACATCAAAATATACTTAATGGTAAATCTGTTTGCCAGAAGAGGGAACTAGAGTGCTGCAAAATGGAACCGCCTGTTTGTCAATAACATACAACCACTGACTAAGAAGTGAAGCATCTAGTGAAGGAATAAGACTTCAGTCCAACATGCAGTACAGCTTCCGTACGTGTTGTTTTCTGTCCCACTGAGCACCGACATCTATTGTAGAGGCTCTTTTCTCAGCCCTCACATGTCACACTGATGGGCAGCGTTCACCCCCGCTGAGGGAAAAATGGAGTAAACACATGTTGATGTTGTAAACCAAGAGCTCTCTGCCACTTCTGGCTAGGATGAAGGGTTAATAATAGGCATGTACATTTGCTCATACTTGCACACACAGCTTGCAGGACTCTGATTGTGACCGGGCACTATTGTACTGCAGCCAGTGATTGACATACAGTATGATGACTGGATCCCCCCTCTGATCTATTTTATCCCAGCATGTAGTGTACTGCTCTTTGTCTTTTAAGCCACTGAGACCTATTAGTTCAAACTAGCTGCCTGTGGTTCATCTAGACAAAGCCCTGGCCTGTCAAATCAACAGCAAAGGATGTACAGTATTTGTTGTTCTAAAACTCAATTGTTTGTGAAAAACCTCAACAAATACTTATTAGTGCTGACAGAATATTAATTTTATTAATTATCTGAGCAATATTTAACTATATTAAAAGGAATAATTAAACATTTTGGAAAATACATTCACTCTCTTGCTGCACGGTAAATACAGGATGAAAATACTGATATCAAATAGTTAGCTTAGCTTAGCATAAAGACTGGAAATAAGGGAAACAGCTAGTCTGCTCTGTGCAAAGCTAAAAAGAAGTCTTATCACTGCAACCACTGGAGACTCCAAGGAGTCACTGCTCCCAGCCGAGAAATTGTCCAGCACATAAACCCCCTTGTAAAACAGCAACACTGAGGATTTAGTACATATTAAATAAACAGGATATAGGATGCTAAAGGAATAGTTTGGGAAATACAAACTATTTTCCTTTTCAAATAAAGTAATGTACAATGTTAGCTACTCCTCCAGGCTCCTGCATGAGTCTGTCAACGACAGATTGGATTGCATTCCTCCTCTGTCTTTCTAGTCCTTTTCTGCCATTACACACCTCCTCTCTATTTACCTTCAGCACTGCTTGACACCCTCTCACAATCTGCACCTTAATAAAACTCATCTGTGCCATCCCGTTTCTTCATCTGCAACCCTGTGTTTGCTCTCCTGCTCCACTTGCCTCCTGTCTCTTACCCCAGCTCTCCCTCCTTTCTCTTGATTTTATCTGGGAGATGTTTGCCTGGGGTCAATCACCTGAGCCTCCTCACCTGGTCTCTGACAGGCCTGTTGGGACAGCAAGCCTGCCTGATGAGGGTAACGGTTGTCGAGGGCCGCGGGTAAATTAACGAACTGTTTTCTGTCATTATGACATACCTGAGAACAGCAAAGACCTTAGGGATTCAGTTTGAAATGAGTGCAGATTCATATACAAACAGGCTGGGGTTGATGACTACATTGCCAGGTGTAAAAAGAACTGTGGGGAAACCACTCACTATTTTCAAGTTACTTTACAGTTTGGTTTACCAATGAAACGTCGCAAATTGATTTTATAAAATGCTTAAGGCTACAGTAAAAGAACATATTTCTATCTGAAGATTTAATATGAAGTTTGTGAAATGGAGCTCTGTCAGTTTCCAGCCCTCTGCTCTTTATGTAATGTCAGTTATGTGTTTTTCACTCACTGGCAGTTGATGTGCGTTTGATTAGTGAGACTGGAAGCGTCAGCTATCAGACATGACGTACTGTACTGAGCCCCTACTGCTCCTACCACCACCACAGCTTCCAGCTATGCACCTGTTCCCTCAGCCTGCTCTATCTCTCACTCTCACTCACACACACACATTTGTATCTGTGGTTTCAACTTGGCTTTTTCTCATTAAAGACTCAGTGAAATCTGACAGGTTTTGACAGCAAAGGTTTCCACATAGATCCAGCCATGGTGACAGATATCCGACAGCTTGATGATAACTGCTGCCTTATTGCAGAAACACAGGTGTCCCTCATGGCTGATGACAATAGGCGGCGCTGAGTGATGGACGGGTTTGATGAAAAGTTACAGAGCTGGAACAATTGGAAAGTGCGCATGCCGGGACAAAACAAGATAGGGACTGTGTGAGGTCGCTGGCCGTGTTTCCAGTATTACTATTCTTCACGCGATTTATCAGCGAGTGTACTCAACCGCATCAGTTCCTCCAAGTCCCTCTCTTGATTTTAACACCTTCTCCTTGCCCTCTGCCTATTTCCTCCTATCCTTACTCCTTTGCCTCCTCCTCTACTGTCTGCCTGTAAATGAGCTCTTTAGCAGTACTTTTAATTTTGCTTGAGTGTGCAGTCTTTTTAACGCGCTCTTGTGTTCACTCCTGTCTCGTGCCCTCTGTCAACACTAAACTTTCTGAAAAGCAAGCTTAACAGGCCGTGAAAGGGCGGCACAGATGGCTACATCCTAGGTGGTAATTATCAACCACTTCCTCTCCCCTACAAAAAAAGAAAAAAGAAAGAAACAAGTGAAGGTGTTGCCGTCAGGTCAACTGATTCGGCTGACACGTTTGTAGGCTTTCTGGCAGAGAGCTCAAATCGACATACAGGAAAGGGTCTTCCGGACGCCCAGAGAGCATGTTGATGGTGTCACAGGTCAAGCACAGTCATAAGAGGATGATTTTTGGCTTCAGTGCACATTAGTCTAAAAGAAATCTATATTAATAAAACAATTCTAGCTGGTTGGAAAATCCCCAGCTTGCCTAATATGGTATACTGCAGACGCTGGCTTAGCTGGGTGTCACATCTTGATTCACTTTTTTGAGAAGTACTTTATTTGCCCTGTGCTTGTAAGTAAAGTTTATTTATATAGCACCTTTCTAGCTCAATAGTCACAAAGTGATTCACACAAAAGTACAAAATACAGCTATAAGCTATATCCTTTAAAATAGCAATATTGTCAAAAAAACAACACAATAAGAGCACTACAAAAAATAAGATCACTATTCAAAGTCCATTTTAAAAAGATAGGTCGTGAGCTGCTTCTTAAAATGTCCACAGTGTCCACAGATCTTAAGCCCACTGAGAGAGAGTTCTAGCCAACAACCCCCTCTCCAATGAGACCTACTAGTTTCTTAGGGCTGTAGTAAATCTTTGATATAGGCGAGTGCCTGGCCATGCAGGGCTCTGAAAGGAAGTACAAGGATCTTGAAGTGAATTCTGATTTTGACTGAGAGCCAATGCAAAGAGATCAGACTAGGTGTAATGTGTTCCCAAAAGCCTAGCTGCAGCATTCTCTGTACGGTGAAATATTTTTTACTGAGACAAGTGAATATGGAGTTACAGCAGTCTAATCAGGATGAGACAAAAGCATGAACGATCATTTCCACCATGAGACACCATGGATCTAACTTTAGCAATATTCCTGAGCTGAAAGAAGCAGGAAGGAGTCAGACACTTCACAGGCTGCTCTAGGGTCAACGTTTGGTCAAACATGACCTCGAGACTTGTGACTGTAGGTTTCACACATGAGGAAGGTTCCTGCACCTTAGGAACAAGACCAGGATTGGGTTAGTTCTGATGTTGACTAATGTGCAGACAATAAGAGCCAATTAGTCTGAAAGTGTTTCAGTTGGCACTAGGTGTTGGTAATGGCTGCATTTATGCATCTTCTAAACAAGCAAGAGGCTGTTTTTTGTTGTGCTTAACCATTTATTTTGCTGTAGATCTATTAAAATTGAAGGTGACAGCTTGAATCCTTTTTAATTTGGGGAAATTTAATACACTACAAGGTGATAGGCGAGGCTTCCCCTACCTCCGTACAAGCCGCCCGCCACATGCAAAAATATGTAAATGCTGCCTGTATTAGAATCTTTGTCTGGTTGTCATTCTCACATGGGGCACATCAAAGCCATATGACCTGATTTTGCACCTGCTGTTTAATTAAATTTACAAGACAGACACAGTCTCTACTCCCGGTGATATACAAATCTGGCTTTATTACCCCGGCACTGTAATTTACAAGGCAATTTACTGCTGGGTGGTAATGGTGCCTGCCAAAGTGCTCCCTCTGAAAAGATACACAAACACGCAGAACAACAAGTTATCCCATTTCCTTTCCTGAAGATGGGACCAAGACCACTCCACAAAATGTAACCACTGCAGGAGCAAGTGTGTTATCGAGGCCCACGCCATCTACTATGTGTTCGAGGCACTGGTCCTCTATACAGAAATTAAAAAGTTATAACCAGTCAACCTAACCTGCATGTCTCTGGGAGGAAGCTGGATCACACAGGCACAGGGAGAACATGCAAATTCACACAAAGAAAGGCCCCAGCTGGCCACAAAGTTCAAACCTAGAATCTTCTTGCTGTGAGACAACAGTCCTAACCACTGCACCACCGACAAATGCAAACCATTCGTTTTATTAAGCTAAGGAAATTACTATGGATGAGGTGACAATCTGTAACAAGGTGTGTTGCCAGTTTATTAGGTACGTGGGTAGCTTGGTGTACCTAATAAATTGCCAACAGAGTATATGTGAGCATGCAGACTGGCCACTGCATTTGAATCTGAGACATGCCCCTGGTTGCGGTAGAGTACGCATCTCAGGCAATCCATAATAGATGATGAAATTTGGCACGCCATCCAGCCTTATGGTCCTTTCCTCCTCCTGCAGCTGCTTGTTTTCCCAGAACTCATCTGTGCTGCTGACCAAGAGTTGTGTGCTGTATGTGTGTGTATCTGAGAGCGAGAGAGAGAGTCTGTGTCCGTATGTCACTGTCTTTTCCCACAAACGCTCGACGTGCATCTTTCCATTCCTCAATATGTCAGACTTGAATATGAAAACGAGCAACTTTTTCATCGCTCAACCACCATGTCCACATATGGCCACAAAGCTGATGGTGAATATCAAAGTTGAGTGGAAAGGCCAAAGAGCAGTGACAAAGCGTTAAAGCACTGCAGACTATAAATGCTAGCTACACTGTGATGACAGACACAGATCACAGTTCTTGAGTATCAGTTTATCAGCGATCTTGTTATAGATGTAATTTCACAACATATTCACGTCTGTTTTGAAATACTGTATTAAAATCTGAACTGATGCGACAAAAGGAAGTTTCTCCTGTTTGTAGTCTTTGTGCTCACTAGCTGACCATCTCCTAACTGTAGCTTTGTATTTATCATGCCCACACGAGAGTGGTATCGCTCCAACTCTGTGTCTACACAGAAAGTGTTTCAGCCAAGTTTTTCCAGTCATCTGTCTGTATTTTGACGTTCCTAGTTTATTTTTCTGCAGTTTATTGGACATGTCCAGCTACAGCGATTGTGTACTGTGTTCTGAGCACTGCCAAAAGCCTGGCAAACTACTATTAATACTGTGGCTATGTTCAAACTCACTACATAGTGCATTATATAGTGTGCTATCCAAATGATGTGTAAAACTATCCACTATATAATGCACTTAAAAATTCCACAGTGGAATATAAACAGTAGTGCCTGTGACACATACACTACTTTCTGCTACTGTAACAATCTCACATTGCAATGCTCTGCATTTTATAGATTAGAAAATTACTGTTGAGCAGCTCCGCAGCTGTTAGTGGTGACACAGTGGCGCTCTACTAAATGTGCTGCTCATGCTATGCCTTCTGTGTAGACACTTTGTCAGAAAGAAAGCCACCATGCATATTTCCCATAATGTGAAACAATTTCTTTAAAGTGTAATTGGAGTTTGTTAAACTTGCATTTCATTTTTGCAATTCTACCATTCTCTTCGTCGGTTATGATGCCGTACAGTATTCACTATGCTAATTACTCAGATCTGCAAACAATGCAAGAGTGTTTTACTGTGCATAGGATTACTGCTTATATTTAAGATGTCCTAACTTTTGGTTTCAATGCCAAATACAAGTTTTTAGTTAATCAGTTTATACTTTTGTCTTGTTTACACCTTGTCTGATTACCTTATGACTTGTGTTTTTTGCCCTGTCAGTCTTTCTGTCAGTGTTCCCAGCTCTCTGCAGTTGCTGAGTAAATGTATGTAACCAATGGGAATAATGGCTAAAACTTTCAAAATAAGCCCCAAATTGTAATGAACCAGAACATTGTAATGATCTGGTCCATGGGTTCAGACCGTGGCAATCCTGTGCCAATCAGGTTGTTGGGCATTGTTAGTTATGTATTATTGTTTATGAAGCAGTATCAGCTGGTACGACAGTCTCAGGCCTTGAATTGTTTCAAAGTCACTGACCCAAAGTTTTAAGTTTCTCCCTTTCTAGTGAACTTGCATCTATACAAACAGCGGTGAGTAGTATGCCATGATTGATGGGATGGGCTGGGCCAGTGAGGTGGGATGCCTCTGCGCAAGCTGTAGGGCAGCTGTTTTCTCCATGCTCGAGGAGAGCAGACACACAGAGTGTGTGTGAAAGTGAGAGAGCATCAAAGAGAGAAAGGTCAAATAGAAAGCGAAGGGAGGGCTGAACGAGGGAGAATAGAAAAAGAAAGTCTACCTTCTCCTTGCCCTTCAGGCAGACCAGGTGTCTGTAGCTCCATACTGACTCGTACCACAAAACCTGGCACGGCTGCTCTCAAACAGGTCCTCCTCATCGTTCTCTTCTTCCCCAAGGGTGGCTGCAGGGGGGCTGCAATTACCACACACACACACACACACACACACACACACACACACACACACACAGTGCACAGTGTAGAGAAAACATGCTGAAAATGACAACGCCCCAAGCCACAGCACATGGAAAGGAAAGAGAGCGAGGGAGGGAGAAAGAGAGCAAAAAAGAGAGAAGTGAGGGAAACAAAAAAGAGAGAGAGAGGGAGCCAGTGAGCAATACCGGAGAGCTTGTTTTATAAAGGTGCAGGTGCAGGATTTGAGTGACTGCCAGGTTGCACTCTCCTTTTGGTTTCATATTAACGTTGTCAGCTTTTTACCTCCCCTCTCCTCACCTGCACTGCTCCATTCCTCACCATGTTCTGCTGTTCGCTCATTTTCAAGTGCTCCCTCTCACAAAACCTCTACAGCAAACACAGCGGTAAAAGAAAGTTTGGCAGAAACTCTATGCCTTGCGGACATGTTTTCTCGATTTTAGAAATATTTTCTGAAGCTCTGAACGGAAACAACTAACAAGCTACCGTCAAGTCAAAGCTAGCACCAACATACATGACAGCTCACCGCTTTTGGCAAAGGTCAGAGATGCACATAGTTTTATTTCCAAAATGTCACTCATTTCTGGTGAGTCAGCTGAAGGGGGTGCTGTGACATTGTGAATAATTAGACATCTGTGTGATACAGCAGCTGTAGAGACACAACACTAAGTTAAGAGTCATGTGGGTCTCGATCAGATGTTTCATTTTATGGGGATGATAAGAGACAGCTATGCTATTTGAGTTAACTCCATCTGATGTGCCTTTGTACAGCTGTTGCATTAGAAAATACTTTGCTGAATCTACAGTACAAGAAATACCTACTGCCATTGTATGCTTGTATAGCTAACTCCCAATTTTGGTCATTTAAAGGGGTAATCTAGTGATTTAGGATTATACTTATAGTAAGTAAGAAAAACCAAAGCTCCAAAAATGTTGGATCCTCCATATCCCATAATGCAACCAACCACAACACAGGCTTCTGCCTATACAGTATATTTGTCAGCTAAAAGCCCAAGCTGATGACTAAACCCTGATGTTGTCATCAGGGGCAATATCTGCTCAGCACTGCAGATGTCTAGTAAATTGACCTTTGTGTGTAAAATCTGTGGAATTTCCCATTTCAAGTCTGCACTAACACTCTTATTCAAAATGTTTTGGGCCATAAAACAGCTGAAAAATGCAACAACGTTCCTTAGAACTGACTGGGAACTAGAGAGTCAAGTGATAAAATTGGTTGTTTCATATTTCTAGAAAAATTTTTTAGTGATAAAACCATTTTTTTCACATTTATAAAAAAACAACAAAAACAAATTACAGTATATACACAGCACCTGTTTGCAAAAACGCAGCTGGCAGTACAGGAACACCTAGCCATAGGCCCTTTGAAAATATCACTGCACCGGCCAAGTCACACTGAAAAGACTCTCCAATCTCCACATCATATATTTCTGTATAATCTGGTAGTAGTACTTCAGTGTAATTTAAGCTTTCATGTCATAATTTGTCTCATGATTTATTTCTTTTTGTCCCTACAGATGTTTGTCTTCATACTAGGAGCTATTTTTAATCAGTGAGACAAAAGCAAACCCGAAAGGCACCCACAAACCGTCCATACGCTCATATATGCAAACAATTATCATGACTAATTGTTTTAGAAATGGAAAGTGGAAATGAAACTACCACAACCATGTGAAAATCAGATTGTTATCCCATGAATTACCTGTATTATATGTTATAATATGCATTAAATCTCCATGTAAATCTACACGGACATAGAGGTACAGTAGAAATAGTTTTCTGTCATATTCAAATTCTTCTTACTGATGAAAAGTATGAGCTACGAGGCCATACTTGACAGAAGCTGTGCTTGGAGAGGAAAAAGTTTCACAAATGGCCAAATGTCACTAATTAGTTTGAACTCTGCATTTTTGATGAAGCCATTTGGTATGGTGGGGTGGTGGTGTTGGCAGGGGGCAGCGGGAAGAGGGGGAATTGATGGGCTGTGCCTCAAAATGTAAATTAAACAAAAGGCGGGAGTTCACATGACAGCTTTGGAGGGGCAGGGCTGGAGCCTTCTGATTTTCTGTGTGAAAAGGAGAACAAGTGGAGCACAGTGCACCAAACATTGGCACATGGCAAACAGCTCGGAGGCAGCAGAAGCAAAATAACTTCTGTTCTAGGGAACAACAAAGGAGGAACAAACAGCGTGGCCCACAACTTTTTGGTCCTTATTATTCTGTGATTTCGTAATCAAGAGGATGGGATCTGATCTACAAACCATGGACAGCTGGTTCATTTCCACCGCCGGGCCTTGTGGGAGATGTAGTTTCTTCTCTCAAAGACATATGCAAATCCCAACTGTCCGTTCCCTCTCTCTCCATAATTGCCGACTTTTCAGTAACAGGAGGAGGCCTGTTTGTGTGTGTGTGCATGTGTGGGAGAGAGAGTGTGTCTGTGTGCAGCCTATGCTCTTGTCAGGGTCCAGCCTTATTTCAAGGGATAAATAAAAGATGCAGCGTTCTTCTAAAGCAGCCCGGCAGAAGGTAGACACAGACAGGCAGGATACACAGGGATTCTTCAGAGAATGTGGGCTGTGCATGGCGCTTCACCGATTCTCCATTTGGGTTTCACAAGGTTCAAACACACTGCATTGTGGGCCGCAAATTGTGTTGCCTGGGCGTCCCTCAAGTGACACGTAAAAAGCCGGCCCCCCATCTGTCTGACAGATTTGTGCGGGCAGCCTCTGAAAGCTTTGGCAGAGAGAGACAGGTGGGGATGGATGGACGGACAGACTGAAGGACAAGTGCCACTCAGCGCCCCTCAGCTGTCACCAGAAAAGAGGAAGCGAAGCTAACTTCACTGGTGACAAGCTGTGGCAGACAACAAACAAAACTTTACCAAACTAAGCGACAATCTGATCTTGGGTCACAGTGTGACTGTGGAGTCCTACACCTGTCTGTAAACTCCTTGAAGCTCCACAGGGCAGCAAACAGACCTACTGATGATACACCCTGAGAGCCTGCTTCAGGATAAATTATGGTAATGGCATTCAGTCATCTGCCTGGTGCCATTTGACTCGATAAAAACACTTAAACACTCCATCTATTTCTCTAAGTGGGAAGCAGAGAGGCCATCTTGGATGGGTGGGCCTGGGGGTTTTTTAGCAGGAACAGAGCAGAAGAAACCTAGTGACGCTACAGTGACATCCCACAGTCTGTTCAACACAGAGGCAGGCAGGCATGACTCCTCAAAACCTGCCAGCATAGATGGATGGTTTGCCATATATTTAATATGAGCACGCTAACGTGAAAATTTAGGCTTTGAGAACAATTTGATATTTTTCTTCCTATCTCAGTTTCAGCTGACCTTCTATTTGCAAAGTAGTTGTACATGTTTTGGTCTGTAGATTGCATTTCATGTTTGTTAACTGTTACAATAATAAAATTTGAGCTGCAGCTCCTAAATCTCTGGCATTGTCTTCTCATCTAATTCTTGGCAAGAAAGTGAATAAACATATTTCCCAAAAATATTGAACGCTCAAAATCCTTTCCTGAGTGCATGACATTTGAAATGCTTTCAGTTTGATCACATTAGGGTTGTTAAGACCCACAATGTAATGTCTGTTCAAACAAATCAATGCTCCCATTCAAACTCGAAATCAATAGCAATATGTTGTCATCATAAAATGTATCTTCTTGCACTGCCGAGCAGCTGTTCTCCCTCTGGGAGCTTTCTCTGCTCTCTCTGTATTTGTCCATCCGTCTCGTCCTTGCTCTCTGCTGAAACTCTAGACAAGGCTATCTGAATGTCAGGCAGACAGAATCGATACAAAACATGTTAGTGGCAGGACTCTGCTCTCTGAGTATGTTGTCAGGCTCTATATAAAGAATCTGATTCAGTGGAATGATGGGCAGAGTCAGACTGCTGTATCTCAGATCCTGGACCCCCAAAAGATGCAGTATTTTACAATTAACCAGAATCACATTATTATATTCCAGGAAATATAAGATGTTCCCAGATCAGTGCTAATTTGAGGAACACACCCAAAAGCCATTATTTAAAATGAGTCTCATCAACACTTAATTCGATAAGCAAACCAGATATGATGCTTTTGTGGTGTCACAGTGCACTGACACAACACGGAGTGCACATCTATAGTACATCACTGCAACAAGGTGAGCAGTTCAACCATTGGAGGTCACCAGAAAACAAGATGTTCACTCGCTATTAAGTCACTATTTAATTAACCGGTTTTATGAAGGGAATAAAATCACTCGGCACTGATCACCCATTTTCTAGTTTGGCAGAATGAATTAAGATCAAAACCCAAACCAACTCCCCATGCTACATAACATTCATCTTTCCAACAGGAACAGCACTTGTATATACTAAACTGCTGTAGTAAAGTGCATAAATACTTACTGTCCCTCAAAAGACACACACACATAAATTGCCTGTTGGTCGATGTGAAGGTTTTTCAGTCTGGGAGCTATGTCATATTTACCCTCAACAACATCTCTGGTAGATATTTAAATTAAAAATCACAGATGACTGAGGACTTCATTTCATCTGTGCTGCGAACTGTGCTGTGATATATTCCTGTAAAACAGCAGTGCCTTATTTGGTGGCTTACATTTGTTTAGAACAAATGGATTCGTACCATATATTAATTTTAAAGAAGACAGATGGACAGGGCAAACAGCACCGAGCAACCAGAAGCAACACGTCAGAATTACACTGCAAAGAAGCCACCTGCCATTCCTTTCCATATACATGTATATTTAAGCTATATTTAAGCTGTTCCTTCTAGACTGACTAGAGAAATAGAGCCACTGGGCCTATAAAAACCCTTGCACAGGGTGACAGGTTGAGGTCTAGAAGGGGTAACTACTTACATGCACACATGCACAACAGTTATTAAAAGGAATAAAACTACAAACGGTCGGTGTGAGGTAATAAGGACAAAATTTGAGAAAGCAAGAAAGAGCAAGATGTGAAGCCAGGGAATATACATCAGGCCATGGCTGGGTCTGAGGCTCAATGTGGAGATAAATGTCACTTCTAACCTTCCGCTGGCCTATCCAGCACAAACGGAGCAACTGCTCTCCTCTTATCATCAGCTGCACAGACGTACAGACTGCTCTCTCCCTCTCGCTCTAGAACAATTAGCTTTATGGTGGCTCAGAGCCTGTGAAATGTCATTTTGCCAGGTAAAACTAGTTATTATATCACAAAGGCTGCAGCTGAGTCAATTATGCAGCATAGGGAAGAGGGTAAAGAGCAGAAGATGAAGAAAAGAGTCCAAGAAGTAGGGCAATGAATTCATGAGTTCATCAAAGAAGAGGGCACAGGGGTCGGAGAGGCCATGGGGCTGGGAGGAAGCAAGAGGAAGAGGAAGAGAGGTGGAAAGCTTCAGTCCAGTAGGTTGTCAGTGGTATGATAATATGACATTTACATCAGCTGACAATTTTTTTCTTTCTTTGACATGTACAAGTATAAAGCAGCATAAAAAGTAAAATTGGACTATGTCCTGTAAATCTACTTCAGCCACGGTTCATTCCATCCCTGCAAACAAGAGTGCTCTGTCTTACATTTTACAGAGCATCAAGACATAGAGTGACAATATGGGGGAGAGATGGGCAGAGTGAACGAAAAATATGACAACTCTGGTTTCTAAAAACAGGCTTGTCACAGACGTTGTCCTCTCTGCAGAATGACCAGATGGAGCTTGATGCTCAGGGCACATGAAGGTGGCCCCTGGGGGGGGGGCCTCTAGTCCTTGCCCCCTCACACCCATGGCTGGGCAAAGAGACCCGTTCTCTGCCTCTTGCCTGCTGTGGAGGCCACTTTCTCCCCTCCCATCACCCCTTTTCCTCCTGCAGCGGACAGTGACCAAATGCCAGCACGTCCCACCTGGGCCTAGCCAAGCCTGTCCCTACTGTCGAGGGGCAGGCATGACACACAGCACAGAGAGCACTCACCCCTGACAGAAGCACAATGGCTCAAGGACTGGCCGGCTGACTGGGCTAGGTATAGATAATACTGCTAATCGTGCAGAGTGGCAAACAGCTTCTCAGAACAATGAATAACTGGCAGAGCGGTGATTGGGTAATATCTCTCACCACTACAATGCACATATGCACACAGAAATGCATGAACAAACGCACATACATTCACACAGATGTGCACAACGCATTAATATGAAAAGTTTTCATTTGAGCTCGTAGCTGCCCCTGAGCTCGTATCAGCCCAAGGTGTTCCAGCCTGATAGAGATGAGAAGAAAAGAAGATTCCTAGCTTTTTTTTCCCCTTCACAGAGGAGTTTAAATCACCAGAAATCCTCCAGCCTTTTTCCCTCTTATAATCAAAGTTGTGGAACAATAAACACACATTGTTCTGAAATCCTGAATTCGTTTCCTTAGCCTTCCTTTTTATTCTATCTTACTATTGAAAGGTATACACAAACATGTTGTTAAAGGAGATAAACTTGTTTAAACGCTTCACAACCATAGTTAATATACAGCGTGAAGAAATGTAGCATGTCCTCTGCTATGCTGAATGTTGTATATGACTGGCAATGCAGAAAAACTACATGGTTCGGAAGCATCTGTATGAAATTTAATATAAACTAGAATTACCTCCTCACAGTTGCCTCTACCAACAGGTCAAGCTGCATTATACATAGTTTACACTATAATATGAAATGAAGACTTTGAAAGAATTTAATGAAAGATATTGAGTGTATTTTTTTGGTTAGAACTGAAGTTATCACTATCGCAGAGAAACACGCTGTCTTCACTCAGAGACAATTTTTAGAGGAGTAACAGAGGAGTGATAGCGAGCTTTGTCACATTGTCCTTGAATCCAAGTGGATGTTTGTGCCAAAGTTGGAAAAAAATAAAATAAAAAATACCCTCAAGGTGTTTATGAAATATCATGTTTGGGAGAATTTGACAAATACGAGGTCACAGTGACCTTTGAGCACCAAATACCAGTTCATCCTTGACTCCAAGCGGACGTTTGTGCCAAATTTGAAGAAATTCCCTCGAGGTGTTCTAAAGATATCACGTTAACAAGAATGGGACAAATGGACAACCCGAAAACGTAATGCCTCCAGTCACGGCTGTCACCAGCACCGAAGTATAATAACTTTCATACAGTACATGTATGAATTTGTATTACTGTAGCTCAGAGGGCATACTAATTTGCAGTATTTGCTATTGTGCAGCATTCAGTTCGGGACAGACAACTTTACCACTGTCTGTTAACTGTCTGTAGTGGTGTGTTTCTTGAGATTTCTTGTGACATGGCATTGTATGTTTAAGTAGCTTGTGGGATTTGGGCTATTCACAAGATTCTGGAAGTGATTACCCTGAGAGCTGATGATACTGGATTGTCCCATACCCAAGAAAGAGTTGCCTGTAGTTAAATGGAAGGTTTTTTTGGACCCATTTCTGCCCTATAAAAGTCTAAGCTCTAAGAAATATTGATTTCTAAATAGTTTGTTGGATTTAAAAACAGGTCTTCTCTTCTGGAGCCTAATTCCTCCCTTCCAAGATCCAAAAGTTATGCAAATGCCCTCAAAAACAAGATTTTAATCAGAGTACGTGATTAAACTGGAGTGATGCTGATTCGATTTAAGCAGCTTGTGTTACTAACCGCGCTCCTAATGAGAAGTTTGTACTGTATCTGCACTACATTCCGTTCAGATAAACAACACTTGATTAGACTCTGACTTACAGAGAAACATAATACAGAGCAACTGTTTGTAATGTACATCTCATATCTGTAGTTTTGTGTGCTTTAAATTTTTTATGTGACTCATTGCCATATACACAGGCTGTCGTAGCTAATTACTGCTGCTAGCTGCTCAGATGTCGTCAAATTGAGTGGCGGCCTCCCCAGCTCGCCTACATCTGGGGTGTGAGGGGTATGTGTCGCAAACAGTCACACATCCCAGAAATTCACTCTGTTTATCACCTGCTGACATTCATATTCATGTCACTATGCCTCTCTGGCCTGAGACCGGATTCTGTTAGTCCACTGACCAGTGAGGGCTGCTAAAATCTTCTGACAGCTTTTACTAATGGTAAATGAAAATTGCTTCAACAGAGTTTTGCACTGGAGAGGTAGTAACATAGCTAAACATGGTAGAGGTGACTCAGGAAAGACATTTCTTTTCATTAATATAAATACAAACCAGAATTTTACACTGAAAAAGAATAAAATGTTCTTATAAAACAGAAGGCCAGCGACTTAACCTAGAATGTGTGCAATGCAATGATCGGAGACAGGAAAAGAAAATGAAACATTTTTATATTATGTACAACGTTATGTGCTGCACTTCTTCATATCTGTCCTCAAACCATCATCTTATCTGTAATCCACTTTAGATGATATGAGACAACCTATTTAACTTCCATTTCCATAAGAGTTAACCTTTGTAATGGGATTTGTCCCATGTCTACATATGTGTTTACTCATGTGTTTGTGTGTAGGTGTGTGTGAATCACAGGGGGCTTCTCTTCCCTGTTTGGCTCAGATTTTGGCAGCCCTCCATACTCTGCCATGCATACGGAAACATGCAGGAGTGGGCCTGGAATCAAGGTCAGGCCTGGAAAATGATGTAGCAACACTCCTAAAACCTGACTTTCTGCTGAGTTTGGCATTGTGCTACCCGTCCCCTGAGGCCGCAGCCAGGAATCACCCATCATGCTTATCCAGACCAACCTGTAATGAGCTGTTGGAAGACAGTCCTACTTAGGGACAATGTCTGGAGATTCTTGGCATGGCGTTTCTGTTGAAGAGACTACATGGTCTTTTGGCATTTAATGTCTACTCTAAACTCCCGCAGAGGAAATGTTTTTTAGCAGTTACTTCCATTCTTGAAATAATGGAGGCTTCCTTCAAATCTACAAATAGGTGTCAAATTAAGGAAAGAACAACAAAGTGAACAACATAGACCTTTTAAAGGTTCTCCAGAACAGCTCCTCTGTTAGAGGCAGGAACCATCATTCTTCCAAAACATATTCCCTCATTGTGTCGAACACACCTTTTCCATCCTCATTAAGCCCAGTTAACGATTACTCGGTTAACTGACAGAAAATTAAGTGCCAACTAAAATCATCCACACTGTCTAGTTACACGCCCTTTAATGTGAGGAATTGATGCTTTTCTTTGTCATACATAACAAACTGAATATATCTTTGGATTTGTTGGTGGGACAGCTTGTGAATAAAAAGATAAATCATCAAGAAAAATAATCAGCAGATTCACCAGTGACCCCTATTATTTTTTATTTCCACTCATCTATTCAGGATTTTCCTTTGTCATCCATCTGTAATTTCTCCCAAGGAAAACATTAAATCTAGAAACATATTGCACATGATATGCAATTAGATGAAAGTACTTCTGATGTGAAATAAAACACCACTGACCATCCACCACTGCAACATCACAATCCTCCAGTCCACAATCAAAAACTCCCGTTTTACTTATTCAAAATGTCAAGAGGCAACAGGGTACAGGCTGAAAGTACAAAGAAACAGAGATCACAGAGCCACCATACCACTTTTGTGCTGACCTTAAAAGGAGCGGCGCACTGTGCAAACATCTGGCCCATCAGCTGGATCCTATGCATCAGCGGGCACAGGGACACACTGGGACAGGTTGGCGGCTGCCTTTGACAGCAACAGTTAATTTCCAACATAATCAATTTATGTGCAGCTCCATAATAACCATCTGTGTTCTGCACAAGGAGGACAGTCCTGAGGAATAGAACAGCGCTGGCTGCTCTCCCTCTCCATGAGCTACACCAGGAGGAAAAAGGAGGAGAAGGAAGTGGAGGAGGCGGAAGAAATGGGGAAACAGAGTTAAGTAGTTGCATGAGGAGGAGAGGGGAGGAAGGAGATGAAGATGTGAGGCGTAGGATGTGGAGAAGGGCGGAAGTAGTGATGGTGGTCCATAAAGACAAAGAAACTAAGTGAAGACTGAGGGGAAAGGAGGACAAGTAAGAAAAAGGAATGACCTTATACTTAAAGTGCTTTTCAACACACTGACATGGATTCAAAGCGCTTTGCACCATTTCCTATTCACCCACACACCGGTGACATCACCCAGAGCAAATTAGGGCTCAGTGTCTTGCACAAGGGCACATTGACACGTAGACTGGAAAAGCTGGGGATCAATCTGCCAACCCTACATTTAGGGGATGACCCACACTACCTCCTGAGCTACAGCCGCTCCAGGACGGAAAATGTTATGATCATCATGATGGAGTAAAAAATGAAGCAGTAGAGGACAGGAAGGACAGACAGAACAAGGACAATTTAATGGCTAAAGTCCATAAAGCTAAGAGGGTGAGGAAAAAATGTTTCTACTCATTGTACTTTTTCATTACGGCATGCAAACACACACTGAATGAAGTGGATCTCCTCTGCACTTCCCTGCTGTAAATTTGGTTTGCCTACAAGGTTAGCTTCCTTGGCACTTGAAGCCCACCGCATCCTCATCCACCTCCAGTGTCAAAATTTGCCAGGGAAGGTGTCACTCAGGCGATTACTGAATCACCTTAGTGAGCCAATTACACTGTGCGCTGTCAGGGCCAATAGCAAACAGCGCCTCACACACAGACACCCACAGCTTGGCTAGTGTGAAACTAAACATGAAAACGGAATTACACTCTGGTGACCCCTCACCCCACTACATGCAATTTTCATAAGAGTAAACAGCATGATGTGCTAGCTTCTGCAGATAACTCTGACTTGCTTTGACCTTAAAAGGAATGTTTTTGTGAAGGGGCAAAACTTCACATCTGAACAAAGACCTAGTAGACAATTTCAGTATGTACTCACAATAGAAACATAAAGATAAACTGTTAGCATCATCTTGAGGTAAAAAAAAAAGAACATTTTCACTTGTAATTTGGAGGTTAATTGTCAACAAACATGAAAATTATTTCTGTGGTGATCTTATATCACCCACTGTGCTACTTCAGACTGAACACTACACAGGTGAGAATGGAAATGAGGGTAGATGCTAGGGGATAAACGTACATCTTAACAATTTAACTCCCTTTTTTCTCAAACCATAAACTCCATTTCCTCTTTCACCTTTTGTCCATGTAAGCAAGAGAAGAAGCTTGACTAACACACATACAGCTTACTAACTCGTGCTCAAAAAATGCACCAATTATAATCGAACATCACAAGCTAACTCACATCAAGTCCACCTGCCAGTTAGAACCTCTGTGGGATTTTCTCTGATATATACACACACACACACACACACATATATATACTACTACTGCTGCTGGATCCAATTGACTGGTAGACCTCAATACAGTCCATCCAACCTGTCATGCATTATACATGTGCTGTGTGAATGTCCATGTGTCCCTGTACATCCTCTGCCGTCCTAATTGAAATGCAGCAGGCCCTAGCAGCTGTGAAGCTTTCTGTGCATGCACATTTGTGTGTTTGTATAGTGTGTATGGCTCTCAGTAAAGCCCCTGCATACTCTAGGCCACCTGGACATAATGGCCTTCAGCTGCCACCACCGCCACTAGTACATGCAGCAGCAAGAGCTTAGTTAGGGACTCATTTCTAACACATACACCCATTTTCTTTTTTATCATGCATCAACCAGTGCTGCTGTTCTGTTGTGCAAACACACAGTAGAAAATGCATGTGCACACTATATCACATATAACACACACTGCACACGCAGGTCATAAAACAATAATATTCAGTATTTTACTGTGTCGTGGCTACAGAATGTAATGAGGAACTTAGAGCACAGGTTAACGCTGTGGGGGAATGTAATGTAGGGTTAGATGTTAGTGTGCTAGCTTAGTGTTAGTTGTACAATGTTTTTAAAAAGTAGATTTTATGTGAAGGCCTCTGTGGCAAACTTCAGAAATGCCCCTTGCTCACAGTGTACATGTGATACAGCGTGTGCATGCACTGTATGTTTTTTTTTTCTATCTCCCCTTTTTCCACGAGTCTTGATTCTATATTTTTTCTCTTCCTTTTCTATATCAGAAGCCTTTGATTCTGTCCTGCTTCCCAATTCTTCATGGAACTCCAGCATTTCAAAGAGTTCTTCTACTCTCCCCCTCCTCCTTCCCAGGCGGAATGCTGGCCAAATCTGGGAGAGGGACTGCCCATCAGAGGTTGGCTGCTATCAGCAGGGGGCCGCATGTCTCCAATTCAGGTCAGCCTTGGCTACAGACGGGGACTTTAAAGCAAGCCACAACGCGTCCTGTGATCCCAGTAAGCACGCTTGTTAGTGGAATTGATAACGGACCCATACACCTGGGTCCTCTGAAGTTGGCATGGCATTTTAAAGGGGAAGACGGGGAGCCAGGGCAGCCAGATACCGCATGCAAACGTGTCAAACTGAGAAAGGGAGATGGGGGGAAAGGTCTTTTTGGCATGTGACGAAACAGAATATGTTTGGGGGAGCGACCTAGAACATTGTGGAATTATGTACAAATACAGGGCATATGGCATGGAATCATTCAGAGAATCCTAAATATGTTTTGGCTCCATCATATGATCCTCTGTAATTTTCTTTCACAAAGTTTGAGTTACATGTAAGTGAATACAAAAACACGCGCACAAATACGAGTCCTATTTGTTACATTTTTAATTAAGATGATGAAATATGAAACTCGCATTCAAACTTGTGTTTGTGTGTTTCAGAGGCAGCAGTGCAGCTCATACAGCATGTCACAGCATTTCCCTTCCAAACAACAGTAACACAAGTGCCATGCTCAGATGCCACATTTATGATAATCAGAGTATAATTCATTTATTGGGTCTACCTTTGCCATGTGTTGACCCCACGGCCATGTTGCCAGCTCACATCTGGCTGCATGATGCGCCGCTCAGTCCTGGATGGGATTTGCCCCTAGTGATGGGGCATCTGGGAGGCCAGATGAAGCTGAGGCTTGATGAGTGCTTTGTCTATTATGAATATGGGGCTTTATGGAGACATTGACAGCTGCACATTGACAGTCTCCTGAGCAGAAGGCCTACTTCGGCAGTTGTGCGCTTTCTGTTGTTCAGAACACAGAGAACAAAAGCAGAACTATGAATATTAGTTGGATCCTCTGTTAGCTAGTGGAGGTTTTATGTAAAATCTTCATTTGAAAGGAAGAGGAAGGGATAAACAATAACAACAAGAAACCTCCAGGCACGAATGAAAAAGACATTTCAATAACTGAAACCTACCTAACATCAGGTATTAGTCCTCTTCACCAACATCTGATGAATAAGATGCGCACACCAGTATCAATACAGGTTTCTAATGATTATACAGTACCGACAGTCAGATGCTTTAACTGAATGAACTTATCAGCACATCTGTTGTATGCCCTCCTAAGTGACAGGTTCTGGGTCAGAGCGGTGGATGGAGAAAGCTTGACGACGAACGCGAATGAAAGATGATCCACCAACAAGAGACATGTACGGTAGCTACAGACCACGCAAACCGAGCTGACGTTCTCCAACCTTCCCTCCTGCCCACCATTTGTGAAAGATTTGGGGATTTCATAATTTCCTGCTCTTTCTGAAAGGGGGATGGCAGCACCTGGTCCACACAGCTGTACTTCATTTAGAGAGCAATTTGAAAAGAGCGAGGGGGTGAGGAGAGGAGCGGAGCAGCCTTGTCATTAAGGGCTCCAGAATGGCCTCCGTTTGTTAGACACATGGCACAGACTTAATGCTGCTGAATGGGGAATAGGCGCTGTTGATGATGTCAAATTTCTCATAAGTGCTACGACATCTGAAAAAGCCACTCCAAGAGCAGGGAGGGGGGAAATTCAAATTTTCCTTATCAAAGAGGGTTTTTTGTAGGTAATTGACAGCTGCGGCTAGGATGTGTAACCATGTGTTTCTGTGTGTAAGATGGATAATCTATTTGTATACAATTTCATCTTTCGTACACCTTGAAGTTTGTTGTTTACGCAGGTGATGGCAGTGCTGGAGTTCGAATCAATGAGTTGACAATGAGAATAATAACCAGATTGTTGGTAAACTAAGGTGATGCAAAGGTTTGTTGTACGGATGCGCAGCTGCCTCGCCTCTTCAGAGTTGATCTAATTGATTTTGACGTGCACATGTGCAGGGGAAAAAAAATTAGTGAGGCGGGATCAAAGGCAAACGCTTTATTGCCACATCACAGGCCTCTGCTGCATTTTGAATTCTACCAATCTGTCCAAACAGTCAGATAAAATCCTGCGATGAAGAGATGTGCTTCTCTCTCTCTCTCTCTACCCCTCCCCTTCCTTTCTTTCTCATGCTCTCTCACTCTCCACCTCTCCTGCCTCTACTCTTTCCTCCTTTAGAGCAAATCTCAAGCAGTAATAAGTGATACAAGAGCCATGAGGGAAGTATGAAAACACTGATCCACAAAGGTAAAAACAACTTCCACAACAACTTGTCTGAGACTTGACAGGTGTTAAAGACCTAAAACAGGAGGAGGTAAAGCTGAAGTTTGTGTTACAGAAACTGCCAAAGACATGCAGCTTTATTCAGCATGGCAGGAAAAGTTGAGAGAGGAGCTTATCACCAATGGTTGTTGGCTTTGTTGATGTCTACATAAAAGAACTGCATACTGTAGATGTACTTTGACTCGGGTAAAGTAAATCCACCGTTACAAATGCCACTGTGCCCTAATATTGAGCAACCAGTGTAAATCTCTATCTGTAAAATCTCTTTCAAAAAGGTCACAATTAGGCTGAACAAGAATAGCACACAAAGCAGTAACTTTCTTGTATTCACACCTCACAAACACACAATAATGCACACAGCTGACTGCTCAGTGAGCAGCGAGCCAGCGCTCACATTGTTAATGGGATGTTAGTGTGTGGATCTGAAAGTGTGCGTCTGTGGGCTGAGTGTAATGACAGAAACCACAGTTGGACTAACCATGCTGAGTGCAAAATGGGAGCTACAATGAGAAGATGAGCACAACATACACACAGGCAAATGCACATACACACACCTACACCTGCTGGGTGTGCGAGGAGGCTGTGTGATATGGTGCTGGGCTCCCACAACCAACCAGGCTCAGCTTCACAAATGAGTCAGAAGCAAACTCTGGTAACAAGCACAGCAGTAGAGAATACCTGCACTGGACCCAGCCATCCACTGCCTCAAATGCATTTTGTACAATTCATTTGTTTACTCAGTCTCACCTCATACTGTTGTTCCAACATTGACTGACACTGACATAACAATGATAGATTCCTCAGCAAGAACTGTAACCATGAAACATCCTTTACAAAAAACAAAAACTTGATGAGATCTGTATGGAAATTTGTGAGTGGGCTCTGCTGTTTGTCAAGTGTGGCTTTGGCAGGGCAGTGGTGGTAGTGATGGCTGTGGGTGGTGGTGGGGGTAGAGGGGGTCAGGGGGGCTCTTGGCTGCTCTCCTCCCTCCTGTCAGCCCCCTCTCTTGGCCAGGCAGGCAGGCTGCGTTGGGCGGCCCGGCTCCTCGGTAGCAGATGCGAGCCCTCATGTCAGAGGCAGGCAGTGGCCCGACGGAGTGCCGCTCATGCTCATACCTCATTGAGCCATCTCCCCTAGCAGATGGCGCGCTGCTGCGGGCGCTCCTCTCCCCGATAATTACCAGGCCTCGCCACAGATGGAAATGTCAGTCAGCCTCACAGGTCCTGGTTCCTGCCACTGCCTCCGTCCGCGGCCCCTCTACCTAGGCTGGGCGCTGCCAACACTCACCATGTGTTCTGTGACTGCTGACTAGGCAGGCAACAAAAGAGAAATCCGCCCACATGAATATTCATGCAGGGATGTTAGGTGGCTAGCTGCAGACCAAACTGGGCACCGCCAAATAGTTGGCCAGGTGCAGGTTGTGAGACTGATTTCCGACGTCTTTTTGTCTTCCACTTCTATACTGTATCACTGTTCACATTTCATGACAGCGCAACAAAGTGTGCCTTGATCAATCTTGTACACATTGGAGAAGGAAAGGTGAAATTGTACCTACTGCTCTGTACAGTTGTGGAATGACATATTTAGGAGATTAGGATAACTGTGTTTGCAAAATGGATTAATTCTAGCAGATGCCAGGACTAACCCCACTTATCTGTGATAAGGTGACCAGATGTCTCGTCTTGGCAAAGGCAACCCTCTCTGAGTTTTATTACTCGGCGCCAAAACGTCCCTCGAGAAATTTCTCCGTGCATTCACAGATAATCTACCTTCGCAGAGAACAAGGCGATAGGGTTTTGCCTCTTTGTGTATTTGTCCATGTAAGAATTTATGTGGACGTGCTGCCTGGTTGTAGGATGCTCAAGAAGATTAAACTAAAGTAAATACCTTTGTGCCTAAGTGCCAGCATGGCAAGGGAAAAAGACAGAGATAGCAAGTAGTGGCTTATTGGAAATATCACTTTGGTGTACATATCTTCTAACAATGTGTCCCAAAAGACAACTTTAAAGAAATCATTTTAATATACCTAAAATGAGCTTTGGGCTCTTTGTTTCTCAAAAGGAATCTTTTACTCGCATTTGTATAAGTGTGTGTAAGTGAGAGAGAAAGAAACCTAGAATTCCTCTCAAATACAGTTAAATATTATTATAGCAATACACAGTATATTGCATCACTGTCAAAAGAAAGAAGCTCCTGTTGGTCCTCATAAAATCAAGTGGGAGGTCTTAAAATCCATAGACACTATAATTGAATGTCACACTCAAACAGTAACATTATATTATCAATATGTCTTTATGCACTAAGATGTGTCTCTTGCAATAGTATTCCAACTACACTTCAGTTTAGGCTGCACTGTCTCACCACAATGCCGTTTGCAGGTTCCACAAACCCACATAACAAAAACTGGTGGTGGTTAACTGAAGAAGCGAAATTAGTCACAGCATGGATGCCTTTAAGTTGATATGGCCAGTGTTGTCTTGCTATTTGCAGTGCACCACTGCTGACAGTTTGGAGGCCTCGCCACAGAGCCCACTGTGCAGGTGGTGAGGAGACCTTGCTGCTGCAGAGCAATGTGCAGCCTTGGAAGTCATAACAGTTAGCTCGAAGTTAAACCCAGCTCCGCCGTGGTTTTTGCTACTTAATGCATGAGTAAAAAAATTTAAAAAGCAGCTTGTTGGCTAAGAAAGTTCGGCGACAGGATTGGACTACAAAAACAAATGACTAACTACAAATTTTATCCAAACTAACTTAAGACCAGGATTTTACTTTTTAACTAGTTTACAATGTGAAAAAATCACTATACCATAAAAACCTACAATAGAACTACAAAGTAGAGATAAAAGCCAAACTGTCAGCCTTAGCTAAAGCTAGTTTAATGAGTTCTTCTGATCTGTTTCCTGTAGTCTAATTGAAAAATATATGTTGATACTCTTGAGTTTGTTATACCACATTTGTAAGACAGTAGCTAAATGTAATCATAACAGATAAAAAGTAATGCTGGTAACCTAGGCCTGCTAAAAGCTACCTAACCTAGCTTACATGCCCATAGACCCAGTTTGTGTCCCTCATGTCTTAGCACACATTCAATCAGAGATAACATTGGTTTCTCTAAAAGTTCATTGACCAGCAATGTTTGAAAAACCCCAAAGATCATTTCAGAACACTTATTGTTGTTCTGATGATATTTGCAGAGGGGAGACTCTGTAAACCATTTGTACAAAAATATTTCATCCATTACATGATAAAAAAAGTGTTTTATCTTTGCTTATTATCCAAGTAGTCATCAGGCCATATGCTTTGTTTTGATTCAGAAACAGCTGCAACCTGTTAACAAGCTTAAAATCTTTTTTCCTTTGACTGAATTTTACCAGGCGGCACAGCGGAACGGTGGTTAGCACTGTCACCTCACAGCAAGAAGGTTCCGGACTTATGCCCGGGTCGACCCGAGGCCTTTCTGTCCGGAGTTTGCATGTTCTTCCTGTGCCTGTGTGGGTTCTCTCCAGGTACTCTGGTTTCCTCCCACAGTCCAAAGACATGCAACTCTAAATTGCCCGTAGCAGTGAGTGTGAATGGTTGTTTATCTACATATCAACCCTGTGATAGACTTGCGACCTGGTCAGGGTGCACCCCGCCTCTCACCCAATGTCAGCTGGAACTGGCTCCAGCTCCCCATTCAGGAATAAGCGGTATAGATAATAAATGGATGGATGGATGACTATTTTACCATCCAAATGGTTAAAAGAGTCTTTGTGGATTCTATAGACACTTTCAGAACAACAGTGTTTATAAATGGTTCTGTACATGTTTTTCAAACATTGCTAATTAAGAGAAACCAACTCTTACCTCAGTGACCCAGTACATAGAGCACAAGAATACCCAAACAGATGATCCGACAGTGTCTGCCTGTGGGTAATCATCTTGAAAACGGGTTAAATTAAGGTTTACATGTTTCAGCAAGGGGGTCTTCAAACCTTCAAGCCCTTATCTATGAACTTCACCGTTTCTGGATGCAGAACATCAGAAGCTCTGAAGCAAAGCTAAAGATGTAAGCATATACGTACGTATCAGCAGCTGCAATGCAGTCACAAAGTTTGGTCAGTTGCAGTGAGTTCTGACAGCTGAGTGGTGCAGAAGAATCAGTTTCATCATGGGGATTAATCCTAGCCCGACTGCCAACTCCTCACTCACTAATGTCTTGTTAGGCAGACTGAGAGATGAAACTTGAAAACATATGATGTAACACGAGCGCAACAGTCAGCATAAAATAACCAGAAGAATCGAGCCCTCTACAAGACTGAAAGCTGTCAGCATCTCTCATGCTCTGTGTCAAACAGTAGCCTGAAAAGTAGAAAAAGAAGCTTCGTAATTTAAAAACTACTATATATAATGATTATTAGTAAAGACAGCCATGCATGCTTACATAATCTACCTATGTTTTTTGATTATCTGCCACTTAGCAGTCACTTATAAGGCCCTTGTCAAACAGAGTGGCAGTACTCAACATAACCTCTGATGTTAATTAAAAGTGGTCAAATAAGACTCAAGATATTGCACCTTTGTTTTGTACAGATGCAGTTCAACAGAATGACATCAGTCTGCCTCCCTTTTTTCTTTCTTCTTTTTGTCTTGAGCTGACAAAGCTGGCCCCTCATTTGCATTTTGCCCATTATGCAAATGAGAACAGATCACATATTGGTTCAGATGAGTAAAGCAAGTGCACAGGCCAGGTCTCCTTTAGGACCAAGTGGAAATTTGCACTTAAAAGCCATTTTGTGTGATAAAACAATGGCCCAGGTGCTGTGCCCTTGACCAAGGGCTTTATCGTCTCCTGTGAGGCAGAAAGTTGGTGTCACACCTGTTTCGGCCCCTTTCTGTCAGCTCCTGGCCCAGCTCATTTGGTCTGGCTGACAATCTGAGTACAGATGATGCTGTCAAAATGAATTTAAGGTTTCACTGCTTTATAACCTCCTCACTCCACTGATTGATAGCACATTTGTTGCTTGTTTGAATGTATGTCATTTCTCTGGTTACAAACTGAGCTATCTCTTTTAAAAGTGATGCCTGTTTTTATTAATCTATTTATTTTATAAGCTCGATTTCTATCCTTGGGGGGGCAGCAATGCTGTTTAACCTTGCTAAATATTCCACATTTTTATTAACTGTTTATTGTTGTCGAGGGGGCACTGTGTTTGACAGATTAACAACAGAGGCCATATGCTATTTGTTGCCTGTTAAGATTTTCTTTCCTGTTGTTAGTCCACAAACAAAGCTAGATCAGAGAGATTAGCACCCATCACCTAATGCATTCAATCAGCAAATCACCTCAAAGCCTATCAAACAATACTGACATTTGGCATCTGACCAAAGAAGAAATCACTCCTCTGAGGATTTTCCCACATAATCTGGTAGAAAGCTGATGATTTGAGCGTAAACAGCACATCCACTCCATCCAGACCTTAAAACACACTCTCTCTGTGTCACATTGCTGTGATAGCTTTAGACTTGCAAATGCAGTTGTCACTGTAATTAAATCTGAGAATATTCATAAGCAATCCAAAATTCTTAAATTATCAATCTTTTGACAATTATAATTCTTACAATTAGATTTTTATAATGATCAAACATGACAATGAATTTTGTTACCCAGCTGCTTCCCAATTTCCTATTATGCTCAGCTAAGCCAGCCAGCTGCTACAGGTTTGACCTGAATGAAGAGATACAAGAATGGTATCAATAGTATCATCTAACTCTCGAACTCTTAACAGCTACAGTATGGAACTTAAGGTAAATCAATCCACTCTGCTCCATCCACCACTCCCTCTCCCTGCTCCATCACGCTCTGCCCAGCTCTTCAGATATTTGTTGTTGTTGAAATTAAAATGAATGGAAATGCAGCAAAACTTACTGATCAAACAGAAGTACTGTAAGTGAAAATCTGTGATTGGTTAGAGAGGTCAATTCCACTCAAAACCTTTTAGAAGCTAATATCTCTGCACTGCTGCCAGTGCTGTTCAATGAGTCTGGGTCACAGCAGGCTTCGACAGCACCTCTTCACATTAAGACAAGGTTTGGAGCAGATTTTGTTTAGTGACTTAAGCCACAAGTCAATACAAAAAAGGACAAAACATGATCTAACTATAGTTTTGTCCAAGCATTTCAACATGATGTCTCCTTGCCTTGAAGAATTTTGTAATCTAACACCAAGAAGTACTTTTAAAATATGTGACTTTAGTGACCATAAATCAGTAAATGCTGACATAAATTTAAATAATCTTCCACAGAACATGTGCAACTCAATCATGAATATCTTTACAATAATTATGGCACATAAAAGTTATAAAAGATTAAATTTTCTTAAGTGTTTCATGATCAGTCCCTGAATTTAAAATCCTTCTCCTAACATACAAAGCCCTTAATGACGAGGCTCCATCATATCTTAAAGACCTTGTAGAGCCTTATCATCCTAACAGAGCACTTCGCTCTCAGAGTGCAGGTTTACTTGTGGTTCCTAGAATCCACAGAAGCAGAATGGGAGGCAGAGCCTTTAGCTATCAAGCTCCTCTCCTATGGAACCAACTCCCAGTCTCAGTTCGGGAGGCGGACACCCTCTCTACCTTTAAGATTAGACTTAAGACGTTCCTTTTTGATAAAGCTTATAGTTAGGGCTGGATCAGGTGACCCTGAGCCTTCCCTTAGTTATGCTGCTATAGGCCTAGGCTGCTGGGGGGCCCCATGATGCTCTGAGTTTCTTTCCCCTCCCCTCCCCTC
>NW_018127893.1:2491734-2557240 GCF_001952655.1 Monopterus albus | reverse complement strand
TGGGTTTTCCCTATGTAATAATATTGATAACAGTAAGGTCTAGACCTTACTTTGTAAAGTGTCCTGAGATGACTTTTGTTGTGATTTGGCGCTATACAAATAAAATTTGATTTGATTTGATTTGATTTGGGCACTCTCATCAGGTCTAACCCTTTAAATAGAAATGAAAGTTCTGAAGTGAATACACATACAGATACAAGTTCCCCTTTGGGCTTTGTGCATAATTATAATTTTGTACTAGTTTGACAAGATAAGGAAAAACAATGGTGGTTAAAAAAAAATTGTTCAAAAATTAGTTCTCAAGTTGCTGGAGCCAATTATTTCCTTATGATGGAAGTGCTCCTTTATCAACAGGGATCAAACTATGCAATTAGCATTGGGCACAGATAGCGAATAAACAGTCTCTGCAGTTTGAAAAGGAAAAGCTGTTCCGTGGTGCTATGAGAGTTGGCATTGCACTCACATAAAATTCATTTCAGTCCAAACATAACTTGCACTCATTTTTGCAATCTGCACTTCACTAAGGGCCTGCTGCTTTCACAACCTGTCTTAAAGAGAGAGCGTGAGAAGAACTGTCTGTAAAAGAGGGAGTGAGCAAAACAGGAAAAGAAGCACAGAGTAGCTCAGAGTGGGTGTGCATGTGTGAGTGAGAGAAAGTAAGAGTTGGGTGACCTTGTTACCAGTTGGGTTGAGTTGGACAGGCTGGTAGGAGGTTGCTGTCTATGGGGAGGGACAGACAGATGCTCGCTCTTCTCCCTGGGCAAAACATCTCGCCTGGTGCAGGCAGCACACAATCTGGCCCGGGCAGCTGTAACCCTAATGATCACTGGTGGCGCTGCACCTGACCAACCGACCAGCTCAACACTCACTCAGCCCTCCCCCTTCCCTTCCCTCCACTCCCCGGCCCTCCGTCTCCTGTTTGACCTCTAACGCCTCTGAACTCTGAGCATAAACTAGTTGTGTTCGCAAAGCACAGAAGATGGAAGGAGTGGGTCTTTCAGGGCAGACAGCAGTTTAGGACAAACATGAGAAATGTATAGTAATTCATAACAGAAGTAGATCAAGGAGTCAGGCTAAAATCCCATGTAAAGGACAAAGAATTGGAGGATTTGGGGGGTCCAAGGAGCCGCCATGCTCCCCTCCTGCTACCACTGGTCCAGTCTGAGCTGCTTATCGGGTCTCTCCCACACCACTCTCTGGTATAAGGGCTCAAATTCCCAGGGCTCTGACTAGCTGCCTTAAAACTGACTGGATGTATCTATGGATGGATGGTTGGGGATCAATGACTTGATGGATGTACATATGTACTGTGATAGCTAATTAATGACTAGCATGTTTGATACAGTATGTATATGATTAGATGATTTGTTTCAAGGGGGTCAATACTGTCAGACCAACTGATCAACAGTTATTCTCTGATTTGGTTTACTGACATCACACCAGTACAGTACATCTGTAACAGACAATGCAACATATCAGACTTTGTCAGGGATAAAACAAAGTCCTGGACTTATTTCCAGATAGTCAGACATTCGATGTCCAACACTAAAATACTTCAGAAACATGGATAAAGGACCAGAATATCAAGTCATAGGAACAAACAATTGATATAATAGCTTCAAAAACACATCAAATTATAACTTCTCATAAAAGACAGATTGCGATTGCTTTTTAATCACATACTTCTGCTTATAGCAACCTGAGTGGGTAGCTTTAATAGTGACTCTTCTGTGCTCTAATAATTAACTAATCAACTTCTCATAAAGCTTTAATAATACACAAGTAACATTATTTTATGTGATAGTTAAGTGATAGTTGTGAAGTTCAGGGCATATTTCAGTTACAACAAAAAAGCTGGACACTTTTAGACAGTAATAATTTTTCTGTAGTATATTTTTTATGTTTGAGAGAAATTACGGTGTTACTAAACTTTTTTTACATTTATTTCAGTATTTGAATTATGGGCTGTAAGACTCCTAATCCATATTAATCAAAGCTGAGCTGTTGTTTTCCCTGGTATCCATCATGCACACACACACACACACACACACACACTCACACAAAAGGTCATTTACAACCGCTCGTGGTAAACATTTTAATCCCAATTAATTGCTCATTCAGATCATCGCTCCATCTATTCATTTCTGTGAGACAGTCCAATCTAGATTTGCCTGGGATAACAGAAAGCTGATTCATGAGCTTCAAAGTTGATGGAAAGAGAATGACAAAAGCCTTTTTTTCTGGTCAAGTGTGCACTTTCAAAAGGGGGTGCTAGTTAGCTTCATTTGGCTCCTCTGACTGCACTGCACTGAATGAGTTAAAAGCCTTGTTATGCAAAATTACAGGGGATATAACAACAGGGAATGCAGATGTCTTAAAGTTAAAAACCCTTTGACACTGATCTTGTACAGTGGTGTTTTTATTTAAAATGTTTTAAAAAGTCTCATTATGTCATTAAAACAAATGTTTCTAGGTGATAGCGAAGCATTTAATTCCTCAAGAGAATTTCTCTGGTTAATCAATGAATCCTAAACTTTCCCTCTTTGCTGAGGTGCTCAGAAAACAAACACGTGAAAGTGCACGCGTTTGTTGATAGAGGTAGAAAGAGCACGATAGCTTGAGATGCCAGAAAGGGAGGACAAGACAGACATCATCTGTGAGTGAAAGAGAGGAAGCAGAGTGAGAGCTTGAAAGCATGAGAAGGGGGATCGTGGTAGCGAGTATGTTTGGAGATCGGCCTGGGCCAAGAATGTGTCCGTGACTGCTGCTCTGTGTATCTGCCTTGTCTGGGTGACACCAGTGACACAGACGTTTCCCAGCAGCCTCCTCAAAGTCCTGATCCACTGCTGCTCTTCCGGGGGCCAATTGAGACACATGCACACACACACACCACTGCACACTATCTCTCTGTTTTTCCCCTCTTTAGACCAGGCAGCATGCTCTGTGTTAGCCTAAGCAGACCAGGACTGTCAGAACCATATGATGCCGGCAGGGCTTCGCAAACTATGCTGCTGCTCTCTAATCATCCTCGGCCGGCCAAGACTACTTATGTTCGCAGTATGTTTCCAGTACAGCGGTTTCTCCACTAGGGATCATTATCAGCTGTGTGTGGGCACTATATGCTGCCCTTGTGTGGTTCAGATGTCAGGCAGCTACAGTACGTGTCGGTGCTGGCAAAGCGCAAACCCATTACATGGTCAAATGGGACAACATGCGCGCAGCCTAAAAACATTATGCATCCACCTTGAAAAAAAAGGTGCCATCATTGAAAACATATTTGTCATAATCTATTAATGGCTTCATCGATAGATAGACAGTGGACAGATGAACGGACAGACAAACAAGCACTCTCACAACACTTAAAGTCTTCCAGTCAGGATCCGGAGAGAGCTCACATCCTCCTCCAGCAGCCCAGCTGCCTATCTGCCATGTTTCCTTTATCAGCCCCTCGTCATCCAGCAGCCCTGCACATGACCAAATTAGTCCCAGTATCAGTCGTTATCTGGCCGCGGATGGCCTGCCGGACCAGAATCACTCTCTTCCCAGCCCTGTGTTACATTGGCTGCTACGGACTGAGGAAACCCAGGCTACGGATCCTGGGTTTGAGCCTCAACAGACACCGCAGAGCTCCGGCAAAAGGAAAAAGGCCTTACTTCCTTTTAAGGTGGCGGGCCTTCCTTTGGTTTATAAATATACGAGATATAAATTATATATTTATGTATCAAGTGAGGGTCAGTCAGTTCCTTGAGGTGAAATAAAAAGCACTGGGAAGGTGGAGGAAAAATAATGAATGAGATTGTTGGAGTACATACCTGGGGACCTTTGCTTACTTTTAGGTTATGCCAGCAGCAGATGTACACCGACCTTGTAACTTTGAGTTTCTGGAATGGCTGTGCTCAGTGGATGCCCTGGCAGAGTGCTCTCTCCTGCATAAGCAAAGCTGAGGGAAGATTAGAATTTGCACTTGGCTGGCATCACTACATGAGTCACTCATGCCCTACACGTGACGTCTTAAGTAAGTTTCAAGTTGAAAAGTCTCAAAGTAGAAGATTAGCCACCGGCATATACATTCATCTTAATTCATGCAGTATTTTTACTCTTGAAACTTTGAGCTTTGCAGTCCCATGACCTCAGGTGCACTGGAGATTAGTTTAAATTTCAAACCCACTTTCTGAAAAACTTCTCATGCTTAATTAAAGGAGCTAGTAGTTCTTTTTGAAAAAGTACACATAAAAGAGTCAATGAAAAATTGACAGAAAGCAATCCTGCTGCCTGTCTCTTTTATGTGATATTCAGGGTAGAAAATATCTTAACTGCAGTTCAAAGAACATATAAACAGGAGGACACAGCATTCACACATAGTTCCAAACACATGCAAATGCATACATACACACACACACACATCCACAAGATGCTACAGAGGCCCAATAGAGATGGGGAGAGTGTATGTCAGGGGGACAGGAGGGATGCGAAGAGGTGCCAAAGACCACAGCACACTGTCTGTGCCAAGCAGAACTAAGCGCCCGCTGCCATCCAAACATAAATAAAGTGCTTTTGGCTCCCTACAGCCACCAGTGTGTGCCGTGCATCCGCCAAGCATGTTTTTTCTAACAAAGTTAAAAACAGGACAAATTTGATGCAATCACTTGCTGGAAATAAATATGTGCCATGTCTTGGACTGATAGGGTGTGAATCAGATGGTCGGTCAGTTATTAAGTTTCATAACATAACTTCAGGATAGATTCCCTATTCAGACTTTTAGAGCCTTGAAGGGAAAACACTCAAATTGGACACACTACACAAAGTTGTCCTGCTTGTTTACTTCTTTGCAGCTACACAGCATGCCAACAGGAGTTGCACATATTGAACTCTATAAGCAACTCACTGATCCTCCTCACTGGGGAGACAAGGCCTTAATAGTAATGCACTGAGCTGCTGTTGCTGGGATCTGCGTTTTAAATTCTCTCCATAGTAACTAAGAATGATGCTGATTAGCTGATTTCAGCTAATCAGACAAGACACAAATCACTTTGCCTAGTTTTTATTTAAGATGTTTGTGCATCAGATCAGATGTTGTGTTTGGTGAATGTGTTTCAGTACTGATGTTCCCGTTCCAAATAGCCCACGGCTCTATTCCAGCTCTTCGCCCTTGTATCTGTGCTGACTGATCAAGACCCTGGTCTCAACTGCTTCTTGAACAAAGCTCACACCGCTGATGCTGCCCTGACCCACAAGTCTTGTGTGGCTAAAAAGGCATATTGCCATAGCAACACAGCAGTTTCTCTGCCAAGCAGCTGACCTGCTATGCACATCATCAGCCAAATGGTCTCTGTCTGTGTTTTGTCTCACTCTCTCTGTCTCTGCCCCATCATCTCCTCACCTCCATCCATGCCACTTCTGTTTGGTCTCAGATAGCTCCCTGCATGTAGAGTAGAGAATAAAGCCCCATAAGCCTCTGCTCCACTCCACACTCTGTTTGGATACTACTGGCTTTAATACCTTGAGATCAAAGTTGTGCAAAGTGCAAATCCAGGAGTAGGGGGAATAAGCTGAAGGAATTCATAGTGGCAACAGTCACCACTGCTAATACTAATATGCCACATAGTAAGAACACTCAAGGTATTTGTAAGCCAATACCATTTTGCTTCACTAAATGATGTACAGTACCATCCTGTATGAGGCAAATGTTTGCACATGGTTAAAAATATTTAAACATGCCTATAAACCCCTCCCTGTGAACTGGCCCAGCCTAATTTAGACCATCAGGGTCCTTAGACTGAATGTCAGGTTACACACACTGTGTTTTAGAAAAATCCAACTCCTCCATCAAGGGCTATAAAAGTTGACTGACTGACTGTCTGGCTAGCCGACTGGCTGAGTGAAACCCTGGTCAGCTCGTAATCGCTCTGAAGTGGGAATTGCTTCCGGCACCGATCACTGGGCTCCATTCCGGAGCAATGACTCCGACAGGAAGTAACACATTAACAGAACAATCAGGTTCCTTGTTAGGAGGCTTTACACTGCCAGGGCCCGACATTAGCACCACTGGGGGATCTGGTCAGATGATAAGATCTGACAGATGAAAGCCACAGTAGATGTCACAGGTTTCAAAGCTATGCGGGCTCAAAGTGAGGACAGAGATTGCTACATTTATTACTATCATTTGGACTGAATGTGCCAAAAAGCATCAGTATCTTGAATTAAAAAGGTTGCTGTCCAAACGCCAATACTTAAATCTTAAATGTTTCAACATCCACTGGAGACAAATTTTCAAATCAGTCCCTGCTTTCAACTGCATAACCACAATGTTTTTTTTAATGTTCCTATCAAAAGACCAAAATCAGCAATGAACTGATTCAGTGAACAATTATTGCCTGGCCATACGGGTGGTCAGTGTCTTACTGTATATACTGTAGGTTATTTCTCATTGCTATGAGCTCCTTGATTTTCCCCAAACTGTTAAAAACACACGAGTGAACCACAACAACTACATCTACTGTATTTATTAGATTACTTTAGTTACAAGTTACTTTTCAGAATCAGATTAACTACACAAATCAAAGTAGAATCATAAATTTATCGATCCCTAGTAGGAAATTCAAAAGCTACCCAGCAATACTTCAAATTATAAGTATCTAATGTACTTTAATTAGCTCCACCTTTACCCGCTGCAACATTAAAATGGTGAACACAATAATGCATCAGTAATTATAGTCAAATAATATGATATACATCAATGTAAAATGTGCCATTCTAGATAATGAGTACTCTTACTTTTGGTAGTTTAAGTATATTTTGATGTGAATACTTTTACTTAACATTTTTAATCTATGACTTTTACTTGTAACGGAGTATTTTTACATTGTGATGGTAAGTAAACAATATCAGTTCTTCTTCCACCACTGGTTAAACATAGCCATAAAAAATGTACTGTTTACTCCTGTTTAAGTAATATTGTGATTTCACAAAAGTATTTTGTATACTTTTGTGAAATACTTTTGCATCTGCAACATGTCTTTAAAGATTTATGACTTCAGTCAGGACAAAGAGGCTTGAGGCTGAAAGTCAGAGATGGGGAGAAGAAGTTGAAAAGTACCAAGATGAATTAACACATTACTGATTATGAATTTTTCATAGAATTTGTTAACGATAACGCAGATATAGAACATCAGCAGCCTTATCCTTCAGTGTCATGGTGGAATGTACAGAAGCTGCTGGCTGTGTAGCGTGCACTGTAGAAAATTATTCTGTAAACCCATGGTACATGGAAAATGGTTGGCTGTAATGTAAAATAAACAAACTAAAGCTCGCAAACCACTATAATGATCCATTAACTATTTTCATTTATAATGGAATACAATATCACCCACAGCCAAAGATAAAGCAGAGAAGAACGTCGGTAAAGCTCCATAAATCCAAGTCGTGCTGGAAACATGATGCTAGCAGCAAAGCCAAGACAACACAAAGCAAATAAGGACAAGTAGGTAGTAGGACAGCAGGTTTTGTTCAGCGACTCTTTCTTTGCTTTACTGGAACCTTCCAGTGATGATGTCATGAGATAGCTGAGAACTACAGCATTATGTTCAAACTATATAAATTCTCTGTGGCAAGCTGTTATGTCTAACAGCAGTCCTGGCAATCACCAAAACAAATCAAACTCCTGATACTACTGACAATGAGATGCAAATTTTCTCTAGTCGCCAACCAAGAGATACACATCAAGGCTGATTCACTGTTTGGCATAGCAGTAACGGTGCTCCTGTGATAGCACTGTTTTGTTCTTGTCAGATAACATTCATTTTGACATTTAAAAAACTCCCAGAGCTCCTTGAAAATCTATTCTAATGGGCTATCATCTTTTCAAATATTTACTGTTGTGAAAGATATGTAAAATATTCAGTGTTTTATCAGGTGTGAGGGTAGTGTATATGCTCTGATGATGGGACTATCTGCACCACACTGAAGGCCACAATGATAAAAGAAAAATCATAGAAGCTCTTTCTCACTCCATTCTCATCCCCTCCCCTCCCCCTCTCCCAAGACTCTCTCCAACCCTTGGAGGGGAGGAGAACACAGCCGTATGTGTGGCAGGTGGACTTTCTGTCTTTGTAATTAGAACAAAATTAGGTTAAACTGCAGTTCTTCCCCCAGCCCACAGTCCACGGAGAGCCTCTGCCCCTACACCTCCAGGCACACAGAATTATCCTGGCCACACACTGGGAGCCTAATGGACAACCATGTACACCATAGCTGCTGCTCGTGAGTCAGATAACACTCTGCACCTGCACATATCACACATCCCATGCTCTCTCATCATTAAACATTGCATTATATGGCTCCTGAGTGTTTACATGGTGGGCCTGCTGCTGCTGTTGTGGTTGTGCAGGTGGGGTTGGGATGTGAGTAAAGCTGGGGTCCTATTGGTTTGAGTTGGAGTCTTTATTTGGGTGTGAGCGGAGCTCTAATTGAAGACTGATGGATTTACATTAATTTCCTCCTCACACCTGCTTCCTTTATCTGCTCTCAGATAGCACAGGAGCGATGGGTCTGCTGGCCGGCCCGCCAGCCTTTCTGTTATGAACAATGGGCAGAGCTGAGCACATGGCTGTCTTCAACATACACAACCACACAGCACACCATTATTCAGTGCTGCTGATAGCACAGTAGCAAATGTACCTGAGAAACTGTGAAATGCAGCATGTTTGGGCTGCCAATAAAAAAAGAACAAAACAGGGAAGGACAGGTGCAGCTCCTCTCCTGCTGTTGTCTGTGTACATACCACATAGCTCTGACTGGTCAACAAAATGAGCAGCTCTTTCAAGTGACAACACTGAAAACAATAGTAAGTGAAAGAAGCTTGTCCACATTTGGCAGTTATCCAGTGCAAATGTGCAATAACAAGCTATATATCATCCATTCAAAGCTGGCAGTTTGAAGTTTCAATGTTCAACTGAGGGGAACATTAAACCCGTCCCTCATCTGTCTGTCTGAAGGGTAGAAGGCCAGGGGCTAATGGCGAAGAGCCCCTAGCTGTCACATGTGACTGACAGAGCTAACTGCTCAACAGAGATGACAGGGAGGAGGAGGATCTGGGAAGGACAGAGCAAACGGCTCTGTATGGGAAGTCAGAGAAGGGAAGAGAGAGAAGAGGAGAAGGGGTGGAGGCAGTAGGAAAAAGAAATGATGGAAAAAGAGGAGTATAATGTCTCCTTCAATGGTTCAGGGCAGACCTCACCAGCTGGTGAATAATTGCTGAGTTGGGAAAGCGAGAGGAGAACAGGCTCACATGATTGACTTGTCATTGATCATAATCTTAATTGCATGCATCCAAATCCCCTGGGTGTGATTTGTCCACTTGGCACGTGTGTTTGTGTGTGTGTGTGCGCACTAAGCGTGTATGTGAGCATAGTCATGTATCCATGTGATTGTTTGTGCACATGCATGTGTTTGTATGTCTGTGCAGTGTGTCAAGATACAGTACTAAACTGCAGTACACTTTCAAACAAGGAGCAAATGAGTTAGCTGTTACAGTTCCTTTTTGAAACACACATGGATCTTTAAAGTCAGTTGATAACAATAGAAACCAGAAGTCAGTTTTGACCTTTTCAGATATGACGTTACAGCCAGTGGCCAGGTAGCTTCATATTTACCATATAAACATGAGAACAGAGGTTGAACTGCGTCTTTAAGGCCCTATGTTAAAACATAAAGAACCCTCTGATTTGTTTCAAAAAGTAATAATAATAATAACAACATAAGAAGAAGAAGTTGGACTACAGATTTAGCATGGTGCTTACAGAATCTTGATTTCTTATAATTTAAATTTTTCATGTTAGTTGTCATTCATGATTTATCACACTGGTATAAATACAGCCATGACAGAGTTATCAAGAGTTAAGTTTTTTCCAACAATGGATCTGTTATGATGCAAACCTAGAGACATAATTAGTTGTACTATAACATGACCTTTTTAAATAGTATAATATATGGGTATGATATTCACTACATTATCTTCCAGTTCACTGTGTTTGAGGGAGTCATATTCAGAGTAATAACTACCAGATGTGACAAAACACTAATCTTTAGTTAGACATGACTGTTCTTTTAGACTGGCGGGGTAAAGAAAATAAAAGCAGTGGAGCATCTATGGAAATGTCAGGCAATTCTTACACATAGTTTGATGAGTAAGTGAATCCACCAATTCATCCTTCGGTCCAAAAACTGTATAGATATGTTTCTTATAAGTGACTTGACTGAAAATGATCAGAAAAATTATCTCACTTTCTCTCTCTCTTTCTCTCTCACACACACACACACACACGTGCGCGCAGGCATGCCCACACCAAAACAGTGTGTGTTTTCTCGTATTATGGAGTGTTGTTACAGAGCAATCCTACAGTGAGAAATTGACCTTTCTTTAATGCTTTCATTTAGCATTTGCACAAATGGGATTTTCATGTACAGGCCCTAGTGGGCAATAACACAAAGGCCAACTGGAACAGTACTGTCAGTGCCAATGGAATTACTGCATGCCTAGCAGGAAAAAATACACATTGCCTTGTTCTGTCTTACACACTTGAAACACTGGCATGAAATCATTTGCTTAAAAGTGGGGATAACATCTGCAGGTCTTGACATAAAGACCTATAGTGTTTGAAGTACACAGCGGTTTCAGAAAGCATTTCAATGACCCATAATTACAAAATGCAAACATGTTTTTAGAATTCACATCCTTTGCTGTAGGACTTCAAACTATAGTCAGGTGGATCCGGTTTGCTATAAATTTTCTTTGAAATGTGTCTACAACTTGACTGGAGTCCACCTGTGGCAAGTTGACCTGATGGCACATACTGTAGTTTCAAATGTCACACGTGAAGTTCCACATTTCACACTGCAAGTCAGGACAAAAACCAAGCCATGCAGTCCAAGGAAGTCTCTGTACACTTCCGAGATAAAACTACAGTGAGAGTAGTAGTGCATGGCAAGGGTATAAAACCATTTCTAATTCTCTGAGTGTTCCCAGGATCACAGTGGACTTAATAATTGTGAAATGGAAGAAGTCTGGAGCCAGCAGGACTCATCCTCGAGTTAGTCATCTGACCAAACTGAGTAACAAGGAAAGAATGGCCTTGGCCAATGATGTGACCAAGAACCCAACAGTCACTCTAACAGAGCTTCTTCTTCAGGGATGGAAGAACCCGCTGGAAGGACGACCATTTCAGCAGCTCTCCATCAATCAGATCTTTATGATGGAGTGACCTGACAAATGCTACTTTCAGTAAACTGAATATGACAGTCTGCATGGAGTTTGCCAAATGGCATTTACAGAACTCTGAGAGCATTAGGAAAAAAATGAATAATTCAAGCAGAACTCCAAGTATTATAACTAGCGAATACCAGGCACCTGGCTAACACCATCTCTATGGTGAAGCAGTGAATTGAGCGTGGGATGAACGCAGCCAAATTCTTCAAGAACTCCTACACATTATGTGACAGCAGACTGGGGCGCCAGTTCATTTTTCATCATGACAATGACCCGATACAGCCAAGACAACACTGGAGTTGCTCAGGACAGGTCTCTGAATGTCCTTGAGTGGCCCCACCAAAGCTCAGACTCAAACCTTAATGTTTACAGATGCTTTTTATCCAGTCGTACAAAACCTGAGATGATCTATCAGGAAAAATGGGATAAACTGCCCAAATCTAAGTGTGCAAAGGTGATAGAGACTTGGCCCCAAAATGGCAATTTTATAAAATTAAATCTACAACAAAATAAAGTGTGCGAAAAGCGAAGGGGTCTGGATGCTTTCTAAAGCCACAGTATATGCCATTACTTTTAATGCTATTCTGAGAACAACTTGGTTTGTTCAAAAAATGTTACCTTGTAGATGATGTTACAATTAATTTAAGTGTTTTCAGTGCACATGTTGATATGCATCTGGATGTGTAGCCCATAACGGGCGACATTTGTGTGTGTAAGTAACCCTAGAGAGAGCTCAGCTGTGGGACAGCAGGAGGGTCTACAAACCACTGGCCATTCATGTGGTCACCATATGGTGTGAAAAACAAGGAAAGGCAGATACTGAGGAAAGACAATGACTGAGAGACACTACATACAGCACATCTGTAAGTTAATTTAAAAAAAAAAACTCTCCCATACAGCTACATAGGGTAGTGGATGATTCAACTATGTCCAAACAGGGTTCAGTTTTAGAACCGACAGGAGAGGATTGACTCATCTGTAGTGTTTGTGTTATCTGCCGACAGCTGCTAGCTAGCGTTAGCTCCCTAATCGAGGGCTGAGATCAGGGTGTATAATCATTTTTCTGTCCTGTTGCTCTCGTCGAGGGGATCTCTAGGTCCGCTACGAGTTAGCTACAGTCAACTAAGTTTAACCATTCTGAATTACCACAGTCAGTCAAGTGAGATCTAAATGATTTAAGCAACTTCTTAGCCAAATAAGAATGTATGCAGGTAAATCATACAGCCAATGTGGTAAATACAGCAGCTACCTCCCAAAATGGCACCCCTGTCCCACCAGTCAACATGGCATTGCATACCTTCACAAAGACATAATGCTGTTCAATTTTTGAAGGCAATTTTTCAGTACTGAAACCACCATAAACCAAATGTCATTCACCTCTATTGCACTATTCCCAACCTGGTGAAGTTAAGCCAAAATCCTCTACATGACAATACAGCAAGTTTTTAATTAATTTGAGTAACCTGACCTTTTAAAGAGGCAAACAGGCAGATAGGGAGCTCAGTGGAGAGTACTCTGGTTGGAGACATGTACAGGAAGAGTGAAAAAGGTGGAGCGTATGAGAGAGAGTACTGTGTATGCATCAGATGCCCAAGAGAAGCGGGAAACGGGACAAGGTTAATGTTCTATGACAAACAGAAGCCAGCAACTCTCTTTAATGTTGCTCCCATTAGGGTGCTCGCATCCCACACTAGCATCCTTTAGAAGATGCTTCTGCCAGTAACTGGTGGGAGAGCAGAGGCATGCCAGCTGCCAAACATGACATTTGCTGGCTAGGCCACTGAACCCCAGTGGGTGACATCTGCAGAGCAGCCTTTCATCCCCTCGTTGGGTACCTGTGTGGCCCCCAGTCCCAGAGAGCCAGGATGAATGCACTCACTCTTCCTCCCAGCTGGGTTCCTTATAGCCACAGGGCCGCAACACTGACACACACACACAGACAAATATACTGTAGAGAGAAAATCGTGCAAGCGCATGTGTTCATACACCCACACACAATCAAATACACACTCATATACTCATACAAAAACACACCACCTCTACCTCACAAACATCTCCACACAACAAACAGCTTCCAGCAGCAACATCTGCAGCTCTGGGGGCTGCTTTTGTTTCCCCCTGCCGTTTCATCATCAGGGGCTGGCAGTCAAGTTGTGGTGCTATTGTTGTTATTTCAACAACAGGCCCCTCTGCAACTGGCAACTAGCGATGCTATCAAATCCTCCGAGTTTGATCAAATATGCAAACGCAAGCTGAGCCGCAGTGGGTGAGCAGAGAAAACAAACAAGCTGAGGAGGAGAAGCAAAGACTGGACAAAGAGCAGGTATGTGAGCTTTAGGATAATGGCAGAAAGTTCAGAGCTGGAAAGAGAACAATAGTGGTAAGATGTCTTTCAAAGCAGTTGAAAATATAACAGAGACATCTGCCTACAACTGTTTTTCCCTTGTGGTTTTTCTTATTGCTATACAAACCTGCTGATTTGCAACTTGCTCAGGTTTGAGTTGTGCATATAAAGAGCTGGTAGTAAAATAACTTTTTTGTGGAAACATGGCAAAGCATTTACAAGCTGCACCTTATTAAAAACAAGTGCCTGCATTGTTTTCACAATCCACTTATGAATCTAATTTCAAAAACAGTAATGTCCCACTTCTCTTCTTCCCATGATAATGTAGCTGATAGGCAGGATCCATAGCTCCCAGAAGTGTCTACTACTTCATCAACACTGGGAATGTGTTCCTGTTTCTCTTTTCTATCTCTTTAATCAGGCTTGATCTTTGACCACTTGTTGTTATGAGTGGTTCTGTGTAGGGGTTCTGCTCCCGGCTGACATCCCATTAGCCCCACATTAGGAAATTCTAATCACTGTGCCACCGGGACGCTGGGACTCACAGCTCCTATTTCACTTAACCTCCAGCAGGAGAGATCAGACTCTGCGTCTCAATGTTTGTCCCTAATTACCTCCCTACAGTGAGCTGCCACACACAATTTAATCCAATTTTCATCCCCTCTCATCTTTAACATCTCGCAATGCAGTCACACATGCATGCTATGGTTTATATCTACAACCCATACACTTCCCGCTGGTGCTGTAATCACATGTTTGATCAGCATAATTCTATCAGCACTTGAGTTGACATCTGTCACTTTTGGTTTCGCTTTGTTTTCAGGTAGTTTGCATTTTTAACATGATGCTTGATGCAAACAACGCACAGTGCTAGTCATCAGTTATCATTCTTGGTCTCTCCAGTAACCTGAAACTGCAATGTACAATTTCCAGAACAAACATACTGGTCTCCCTGTGTGCCATTAAATATATTAGCATGTGTAGTACAGGAAATTAGAAAACCAGGGGAACAGTCCTGATCATTTGTGAACATTGAGTAGTCATTTCTCACCCACAGTAAAATAAATAACCTTTGCCTTTCAATGATTAGTATGTACCTTTAATTTATTAAATTGTGGCCCTAAAAAAAGTATTAGTTCTCTCATATTACTCATTCATGCTTAAACATTTATTCTCCACATTACTTCACTTATCTCATCACCTTCAAAGGGACACAGTGGCTCGGGTAAATATAGCCTCCCAGAAGAAAGGTCCAGGGTTCTGATTGCATGTTCATGCAGTGTCTGGAGACTCCTGCACATGTATCTACAGACTGATACACAGCTGTATCATCTGTGTTACAGAATGGCAGGTAGTTTAGAATATGTACTGTATGCACACTGGGAGAGGCTCAGGCCTGTATGTCAAGAATGACCGTACAATGGCTGATGGTCGTCAGACACAGAAGACTCCCCAAAATAACCAACTATGACTACTGTACAGTATGTATCTACCATAACTTAGGGGGAACTTATCATTCTTGCTCCTCAATCTCTGCTGTGCTGAGCTTGATGGAAAGTCAGTTTAAGGAAAATTAATTTACAGATTACTAATTTAAGATTCGTTTCTGTTAATTCCTGCAAACAAACTTCGGGTGTATGCCTCCACTCATCAGTGAAGCATACAGGAATAGGACGGACATGAGGAAACAGTGACCTTTGACCACCAAACTCTAGTAATTTTATTCATGAGTCCAAGTGGACGTTTGAAAAATTCCCTCACAGTCCTGAAATACCTCTGTCATCTTTATCACATCTGTTGTATTTAGTAACCTGGTGATTAGGTCGTTCACATACAGAAGAAAACGGACAGCACAGCCATTTGCGACCAAATTACTATCATTGTTAGTGTTATTAAGAACAACTACCAGAATGTTACTGAAACGAAATCCTCAACACAAAAGCCCAAAAAATGCCAAGTGATCTCCAGCAATGCAAAACAAAAATCTCAATCTTTTCCACTAGCAAAGGCACATGACAGTCCAATCTAACTTTAACTAAATTTTACTAAGTGACAGCGTGTTCTCCTAAACTAGATTGCAAGTTTGTGCGTGGTCGATTGTTTGCATTCCTGACAGCCTGATTATGAGCAGGCGTGCTTGTGCACATATGTTTCTACATTTGCATGTTTACATCTTGGTGTGTGTGTGTGTGGTTTAAAATGGCGTCTCGACGTGTTATTCTGTGTAACACAGTCTTAGTCCTCATTATCATTTCTCCCTGGGCCTGTTCTGGTGTTCAAAGCCCCAATAGAGGGCCCTTTGGCTCGGTGGGAGAGGTGTTGGAGGCGGCCTGGCCCTGCTGCGCTCCTTCCTTCCCCCTCCACGGGGTGCCAAGCACAGCATGTACCGCTGGCAAGCCAAGCCTGACGAGGAGGCAGCCTACACAGCCAACGCCGTGTTTGAACAGGGCAGGGGGTTGCCACGTCATGCCAAACACACACATGCAGGAAAGGCCTATTTGCACATACAAATACACAAATACACACTCCATAAGGCCGACTCCTGGTGGGTTCAACACATGTTTGGAAGATGCTGTGGAGGTGAGAGTAAATGTGTTGCAGTTTGTGCAGGTGAGAAACATCAGACAGCCACTTTTGTGGTTCTGTGAATACATCTGTGCTGTGTTGTTAGTGATTTATGGTAGATTTACAACCAAATATAGGACATGGAGTACACACATTGATTTAATATGTTATTTACGCAGTGAAGTATTAAATTGTTTAAAAAGTGTAAATAAAAACCGAGTGCGGTTCAGTGTTTCAATAACTAACTCTGTCATCCTAGCTTGGTGCAGTCATTCAGTCTCCTCCTCCACAACTTGATTTCAGCATATTGCATGTCAGTCATTCAGTCTCCTCCTCCACAACTTTATGATTTCAGCATATTGCGTGTTCCACATTAAGTTTTGATTCAGTCATATGTTCAGCTCCCAGGTATGCCTCCAAACCATTAAATATTAAACCTACGAATTCAAGGAGATGTCATATTCTGTGTGTGATTCATTATGTACACCTACACTACACCATTGACTCTTTGAATTCTATTAGGTATAGAACAAAAGAAGTAATTGGGAAATCTTCAGTCTGGCTTTACAACTTGTTCACAACATCTGTTTTGTTTGTGAAGTCTCAACTTTTTTCACAGTTTCGTTCAATCGTATTCTGGTGAAAATTAACATCTGGTGAATGTTAAATGTTAGAAGAGCATTAGGAAGCCATCCTAAAAATGTAACTTTGTGAATATTATGCTAGAAATGTGTTAACACGTGAGTGAGTGAGTGAGTGTGTTCTTATGTGCGAGTGTGTTTACATGACCTCCTGCTTTTTGCAGTCTCAGTGTCACATCTCCTCTCAGAGCTATCCATGGGAGTTAATCCCACCCAATTCCAAATAAAGTAGGGCCACTGCTATCAGATATCAAAGATACACATACAGTACATACAGACGCACACCGCTATGAGGTCACATACAAATAACTGCAGCCCTCACATATCAGATGGAAACAACAGAAAGAAAACAGTGTGTTTAAGTTCTGCAAAAACTTCAGCAGCCTTCACAGTCTCCCTCCACTCTTAAACTCGGCTTTGCTCTCCCAGGCAGTCAAGGGAGATGGGGAGTTCAGTAGAGGAAGAGATTGGGTTACCGTGACATAAATCTTCACGTCTCTTTCTCCTATATGTGAAGGGAGGTGGGCAGCAGGGCGATGAGCCTCTTGGCACCAGTGTCTTTGGGAATGCCTGTATGTTCCCTGGAAGAGATAGAGGAGATAGGCCTGGCGCCTCCACAGGAGCCTCTCACTCTCTCTCCCTCTCTACTTATCTCAGGAAAACCACAACAGGGTTTTGTACATTAGAGCAAAGAAAGCATGCTTCAGATGGCAGCCGAGCATGATATGCATGAAGACAGAGGGCTAGAGAATCAAGATATGGTACAATGAAACACCAAAAATCTCTAATGGATGAAGCACGGCTCCATGCTCACCTGCCTACACAGCCAACGCCGTGTTTGAACAGGGCAGGGGGTTGCCACGTCATGCCAAACACACACATGCAGGAAAGGCCTATTTGCACATACAAATACACAAATACACACTCCATAAGGCCGACTCCTGGTGGGTTCAACACATGTTTGGAAGATGCTGTGGAGGTGAGAGTAAATGTGTTGCAGTTTGTGCAGGTGAGAAACATCAGACAGCCACTTTTGTGGTTCTGTGAATACATCTGTGCTGTGTTGTTAGTGATTTATGGTAGATTTACAACCAAATATAGGACATGGAGTACACACATTGATTTAATATGTTATTTACGCAGTGAAGTATTAAATTGTTTAAAAAGTGTAAATAAAAACCGAGTGCGGTTCAGTGTTTCAATAACTAACTCTGTCATCCTAGCTTGGTGCAGTCATTCAGTCTCCTCCTCCACAACTTTATGATTTCAGCATATTGCGTGTTCCACATTAAGTTTTGATTCAGTCATATGTTCAGCTCCCAGGTATGCCTCCAAACCATTAAATATTAAACCTACGAATTCAAGGAGATGTCATATTCTGTGTGTGATTCATTATGTACACCTACACTACACCATTGACTCTTTGAATTCTATTAGGTATAGAACAAAAGAAGTAATTGGGAAATCTTCAGTCTGGCTTTACAACTTGTTCACAACATCTGTTTTGTTTGTGAAGTCTCAACTTTTTTCACAGTTTCGTTCAATCGTATTCTGGTGAAAATTAACATCTGGTGAATGTTAAATGTTAGAAGAGCATTAGGAAGCCATCCTAAAAATGTAACTTTGTGAATATTATGCTAGAAATGTGTTAACACGTGAGTGAGTGAGTGAGTGTGTTCTTATGTGCGAGTGTGTTTACATGACCTCCTGCTTTTTGCAGTCTCAGTGTCACATCTCCTCTCAGAGCTATCCATGGGAGTTAATCCCACCCAATTCCAAATAAAGTAGGGCCACTGCTATCAGATATCAAAGATACACATACAGTACATACAGACGCACACCGCTATGAGGTCACATACAAATAACTGCAGCCCTCACATATCAGATGGAAACAACAGAAAGAAAACAGTGTGTTTAAGTTCTGCAAAAACTTCAGCAGCCTTCACAGTCTCCCTCCACTCTTAAACTCGGCTTTGCTCTCCCAGGCAGTCAAGGGAGATGGGGAGTTCAGTAGAGGAAGAGATTGGGTTACCGTGACATAAATCTTCACGTCTCTTTCTCCTATATGTGAAGGGAGGTGGGCAGCAGGGCGATGAGCCTCTTGGCACCAGTGTCTTTGGGAATGCCTGTATGTTCCCTGGAAGAGATAGAGGAGATAGGCCTGGCGCCTCCACAGGAGCCTCTCACTCTCTCTCCCTCTCTACTTATCTCAGGAAAACCACAACAGGGTTTTGTACATTAGAGCAAAGAAAGCATGCTTCAGATGGCAGCCGAGCATGATATGCATGAAGACAGAGGGCTAGAGAATCAAGATATGGTACAATGAAACACCAAAAATCTCTAATGGATGAAGCACGGCTCCATGCTCACCTGGTATATATTACCATATACACACTGTTTAGCTGTTTGCGCTGAACAATCACGTGAACGATGGTGTTTGTTGAATCCATGTTAAGATTTTGAATTAAGCTAAAAGTGATTCTACTTGTACTTTAAACACATGCTATTTTACAAGCGATGTTTTCACTTTTGAGGCATTTAATGGTGTGTGGCAGTCTTCAACTGGACTCTGAAATACTTTCAAATACCACACATGTCCTGTTCAGGACATACACATCACTGGCTCCAGAGCCAGGCTATTATTTTAGATACAACCAGTACAGAAAGTTTTCAGACGCTTTCAAGTTTTCCACATTTTTTTAGGTGGATGCTAATCTAACCGTAGAAGCATCTCAGCGACCACTGACAGGAACAAGATGCACCAGAGCTAAACAAAAGGTCTGAATACTAATGTCAATGGCATATTTCAGTCTTTTATATTTAATAAATTTACAAAACACTCCAAAAACCTGTCAACTTTATCAGTGTGGAGTATTGTGTCTAGATTAATAAGGAAAAAATTTAACTGAATAAATTTTAAGATGAGTCTGAAATGTAACAATTGTAAGTGTCTGAATATTTCCACGCCGACTGTAAATGGCTGTTATTATGGTTAGCCGAATGATACAAAAGGATGAGCTCATCCACAGCAGGGTCAGACCAGGTACCAGAGAAGCTATGTGGAATTAGAGCAGGCTCAGTAAAGATTTGTCTAATCATCAGCCTTACAAATGGCCTGCTTGCTGCTGCTTGGAGGAGCACGGGGATCATATGTGCAGCGATGACACATATGCAGCATAATGACAGGCTGCTGTCGACAACAAGAGCGTGTTTGCGTCAACATGTCATTAACATGAGAAGTTAATGCTGCCATGTTTTGTTGTTTTTTTTTGCAAAAAGTACAGACCATTTAGTCTGCATGGTGCTGCGTGACTCTGCATGACCTCAACCTGCAAAATAAATATGCTAACCACGATTTCTGCTAGACATCAAAAACTTAAAAGTGTCATTTATGTTTCAGGCATTGTAAAGGTCAAATGTTATCGATCTGCAGAATACTGGCAGCCAATCCATGTGAGCTCACCATAAATTTTATCTGCTGGAAGCTCCACAACCTTGATGATTGCAGAGGCCAAAGGCTGTGCCCTTTCATGTATTTTCTCAGGACAGGTAAATTGGAGCGCCAGTAGCTGTAATAGGAAAACACCTTGGAGACACTTGAGTCTGCCTGACGAAGAGAATAGCAATTATTCTGGAAAATCAATTTTCAACACAATCTTTCTCTCTTATCGACCAAGAGGCTCCTTGGAGGTGGAGAAGGTGACAGCAAAATTTATATCCCAGATTCTATTAGCAGTCCTCCATTTGCTATGTGCATCTCAGAGAGACTGCCTTGTTTTCATGCACATTTTGATTAAGCATAATCACCGGAGATGAGCACATTCAGCCCTATTCTCTGTATATGATAATGGAAAGTCCGTTCATTTTCACTGATTTAATGCTTGTAATGACTCGGTTTGTTCGGTTTGGAGGATTTAAAAACAGAAAGGGTTAGCATAAAAATGGACATTTCTATTGCTACAGCTTCTTTCTAGTAAGAAAATGTATAAATTCACTACTAGCTGTTCTCATACCCTCCTGATTAGCTTGCACTAAATGAAATATAAGACGCTGCACTGTGGAAGTTGCCGTTCTATGATTATTCTCTGTTTATTGGTGTGTGTGTGTGTGTGTGTGCATGTGTTTGTGCACGCACAAACACATGCACCCAGTGTCATACCTCTTCATGATTATTTCCAGTCATATCACAGTTTATTTTCCTACTGTGAAAATCCTATTGCACCAGCATTCTTTGCATGTCATTCTCTGACCAAGATTCATCATTGTGTTTATCCCATTAATGCATCAAGCCAGTATGTAAACTGGCTACAGAATACTGTGGTGATCGTTTTGCCTGGCTCTATCACTTTGCTTTGTTTTATTCTTTTGTCTGAATTCATCTGTCTTTACTACTGTTGTTCCTTTCTGCGTGACCCACTGCAGTGTTATTGTCCTACTCTTCTATGTGTACGTGGATTTGTATGTTTGTATGCTTATATTTGAAATCAGACACAAATCTAAAGTGGCAGTGCTCTGATATGAGCTAATAAAACTCCCTGAACTGGAAGTGCTAACGGCTCTTTCAGCATACACCCTGCAATGCAGCCCGCTGGTGGTCTCGCACACACACACACGTTCTCACACACATTTATAGATTTTCCCCCATGACCAACATGGGGCCATTTTCGTGATTAACTATAACTCCTCATGAGGAAATTCATTACTGTATATGGTAGCCATATACACAGACAAAAATACACACACAACCTTAAGACCACCAATGGGGGGGTGAAAACACACACATGCTTCCCTCCCCTCTATATCTTAATATCCTGACATAGTAATAAAAAGGGGATTGGAGAATTTACAGTGCTGATTCTTCTGAGAAGCAGCATTTGCTTTCGGTAACCAGGGACCTCTGCGGGTTCAGCATTTTTCCTCTATGTATCTCCACTTTGTCTCCCTCCCTGTCCCCTCCTCCCCCCTTTCATCCCTGGATGGAGGATAAAAGTGTCCAGTATTTTGTGTGGGGGCTGGGGGGAGTGGGGTATTTGATGAGTACTGACTGTTGAAACAGATGCTGGTATGTGTGTGCCACCTATGTCAACACGGCCAGTCTCCGGACCCCGATGCTGCTCGTAGATAGGACCCTGCCCACAGAGCCGCAGAGTCTAGACTCCAGATGTGTTCTTACACACACACACCCCCACACTCTCACAAGAACCAGTGGCGGTCCAAAGCAATAATTCTATCAGATGATAGCTGTTTACATTTGCACCGGTAGGTTATGGATAATAATCCTCTCTTGAAAGACATGACAAAATCACAAATTTTCACATTAATGACCAACAGGACATCTTCACTGTACAGTAAGTGGGAGTGGAGTGCAGAAACACCCTATCACAATGACAGTTGGATCAGCAGCCCGCTCACTTTTGAACAAACTCACTGAATCCATATCCAGCATTTATGTTACAAAAACATGCACACGCGCACACCACGACAATGCCGGGTATTGCTGTAAGAAACTTCATATAATTGTTTCTAACTTTTGCTTAAAATTTAAGCAAATATCAAATATGTTGTTTCATTGTATTGTACATTTAAATTAGTCAGTGCTTCTCTCAAAACTGCACTGAAATAAACAGAAACATATGCTGGCTGCATATGCTCAACACCGTTTTATTTAGACTCTTCTATAGCGGCACAACAACAAGAGTGTTTTTGTGAAAAAGACACATGGGTAAATTGCAACTGTTATACAAAACAAGACTCGAGAAGAGGAAAAGTAAAGAGTGAAAGTGTTCAGAGCACAGATGCACCCGCTCTCTTGCTATCTCCTGTGCTTGTGGGTATACTGCCGATCCAGCTATTCTTGTTGGTTTGTTAATTGTTTGTCACCCACCAGGTGCCATCTGTCTGCAGTCCCACAGTCCCCGAGCCATGTGGGCCGGCCTGCCTGGCGCCTGCCAACGTCACTGACCTGCAGCAACCGTCCACACCTCCGTCACACACCTCCTGATCCGTCTGGGATAAATAGCCTCTCCCTCAACTTCTGTGCCGCCATCACGGCTTCCCAATCTGTCCTGTGTTGGGGTGGAGAGGAAGGGGGGGGTGACAAGAAGAGACAAGGAGGGAGGGAGAAAGAGAGAGAGACAAATGAGAGGAAGGAATGGATGGATGGATGGATGGATGGATAGATAAAGTGAGAATGAACAAAAGATAGACGTCTGCAGAGATAAAAGGGTGAGATACACAGTTATAAGGCTGCTTGCTAAGCTGCTGATCTGCCTGTTGTGGCAAACCAGAGAGGCTCAGACAGCTTACAACGTGCTACAGTAACACAGCAACAACTGTCACAATTGTGCCTACAAGTCCTGCATACTGTAAATGCCAGAATAACAATTAAATGCAGATTTTAATAACTTAGCTTTGATAACCCTCTAACCTGGCCTAAAACTAGAAGAAAAATTAAATATTAAATCACCAGAAGTTTAGATTATTTTGGATTTGGCACAGCGCTTGACTGCACCTCACCACTTTAAGAGGCACTCCAACAGGCAAGGGAGGTCACCTTCACCTGGCTCTGATGTTGGGGCAGCTGTGTGTTGAAAAATGAGATCAGCTGCTTGCTCACCAGGACGTATGTGGCAGTCTGGATCTACCCAGGGCCTAGTGTACCAGAGAGCATACAGTGGCTACAGTACAATAAAGACAGAGTGAACAGCCCCCTCTCTCCCAGCCTGTCTGCCTGCCTGCCATCCTGGGGCATGTTGGGTCACCTTGACAAATGGGCCCAGCGAGGGGAGCCGCACCCCACTTCGGGACAAAGACAGAGGCAGTATGGGTAATGAGGCGTTGCCATGCAAGTGGAACAGCTTTTGAATAACCCCATCTACACACACATGCACAGCATTCTTCTTTGTTTACAGAAGGGACAACAGCTTGTTGGAGAAACCTCTCAGGAGTTCTTGGATCAGAAAGGAGGAGATTCGTGTGCATCGTGGTGGAGGTCAGCAAGTCAGGTGGTGAGTGCTCATGTACAGAAATTCTAAAAAAAATGTGATGCATGGTTTACAGCTGAAGCATGACATAGTACTATAAGAGAGTTTTGCTATTGCATAAGAAGAGTTACAAGATTAAGATTAATTTTCCACTTTCCATGCCTTGTAGTCATCCCCTGCTCCTTAGAATGATATACTGGTAAGGGTGCTGATCTACCCAATACTAACACCCAGTGGACTTCAATAGAAGAGTCAGTACATCTAGCTAAGAAAGCAGTCCAAACCAGCCACTCATGTTCATTAAAAAAGAAGAGGGGAAAAAAAGAAATTTTCCAGTCCAAGTAGGCCTAGCTACAGTATAATGATTGTTGAAGATGAGATCTGATCATTCTGTGTGGTCTTATATAGAGAGGGAAGGTATAGTACAGTAATCACTCATGTTGACCCAATATTAAACCTTGTATGCCATCACATGAAGCCACTACAACTGGTTGACCTGGATCCAGTGGGAATCTTCTGACTAACTCTACTCACACAGACACACCATCAGTCTGCAATGTGCACTTCATGGATGCAGCACGTATGATGTTACAGTTGAAAGACATAAAGAAGACAGAACCTAAAAAGAACAACAGAGATGAATCACGACCAGCAACTAGAAAAATGTCCTCAAAAGTGAAAGACTGCTGACTGCATGGATACACAAATACGCAAGTTTGTGTTTCATTAGCTTGGCTTGTTTGAAAGGAATAAACCTCAACATAGTTCTGCCTGGAATCCATGTCTTATAATGTGGAACACAGGCCGAAGTGGCTGTGGCACATACATTTCATTATAACATTTGAACACTGCATATGGGTCATAAAATGTGTTTGTATTTATCCAAATGTGTTCTTCATGTGTACTGTATAAGTTTACAGTACAGTGGCGAATGCATTAGACATGAAATGGCTTGTGAACTTCAGTGACTCAACTCCCGCAGAAAAACCAGAAGGTTCCACTTCATTATTCATCTATTCCTTCTGTTTGCAATTGGTAACAGCCCTTTACAAATTTAAATTGCTCAAAATCTTGAAAACCAAAAACCACAGTGAAATTCCCCAAACGCATGCTCTATATCAGCATTAAGCCATAACACCATACTGCAGAAAAAAGTTCTTTTGTTTTCTACAGATTTGTGAAAATTATATATATTCCAGGATGAGTGTACTTTCTTTTTATTCCTGATATTTCTTCTGTCTTCTCTGAATACTAACAGCCGATCTCCTGCAAGTTTTGCTACAGATGCTGGCAGGTCTAGCTTGAAATGATTAGCAGAGCCAGATCCCACTGGCCAGCTTTCCAGTAACACTCCTACATGGAGATGGAACCAGAGCTGGGGCTGAGGCTGAGACTGGGGCTGGGACTGGCCATGGGCTGCCAGAGGACACATGCCGACAGGCCCAAGAAATTAATACCAGCACTGGGGCCTCACTGAGGTCCAACATCCAGCTCCAGCTGGACCACAGGAGACAAAATAGGTGGCTGGTAATGATGTCACAAGATGACTTGAGAGTGCCTCCAATGCCCAACCTGGAACTAATAGTAAGAGGTGATTGGCTTCCATTGAATACAATGTGTACTGGGACACCGTTTAGAATCGGATTGCTAACGTCAGAGGGATTTGAATTTTCAGGGCCCTAAAATATGTTTTTTAAAAATCCATCCATCCATCTATTATCTATGTCGCTTATCCTGAAGAGAGTCACGGGGCAGCTGGAGCCAATCCCAGCTGACATTGGGCCAGAGGCGGGGTACACCCTGGACAGGTCACCAGTCTTAGAGACAAACCACCACACACGCCCACAATCATTCCTACGGGCAAGTTAGAGTCACCAGTCGACCTAAGCTGGATGTCTTTGGACTGTGGGAGGAAGCCGGAGTACTGGGAGAGAACCCAAGCAGGCACAGGGAGAACATGCAAACTCCACAAAGAAGGGCCCCGGGTCGGTCGGAAATAAGATATAATTAATCCCTCTCAGGTAATCATTCAGCCTTTTCTCCAATTAATCAGACTTTAATCAAACTAAGAAAAACGTTGCCTTAAAATTAGTGCCATGCTGTGTACCAGGCCAACAATGTATCCCTGAGCCATCCTAAAGATAGGGAGGAGAAAAGTGACGGTGATTAAGAGTTTCCACTGAACGACAGCTTCTAAACCAAACCACAGCTTCCTGAGATTAGTTGCACTCATCATATTAAGCTAAAGTTGCCAAATATTTTATTCAGTTTGATTAGAAAATGACTTTAGGAGATACAAACGAGTATTTTATTTACATCAGGCATGTCATGTAGTTGATCCAGACTGTTCACAAGCTGAAATCTTGATACTCATCACAGCAATGATGGTTTAAACATCAGAAAATCACACACATCCTACCCAAGCTCATACCTGTATGGTTTCTTCATACTATCTCAAGGCAAACTCAATAGACTGACAGATTTACTCAAGAGATTTATTAAATTTCATTCCACGGTTTCTGCAAAAAAAAAATCGCCAATAGATTTGTTTCAATCTGTTTATTTCAACCTTCAAAATGATAACATGTATTGCCTGCCTTCTAATTAATTTTGTAACATCATAATTGACTTGTAATTAATCAGTTCTAAAACATTTTTTCTGGTGAAGAAAAAAACTTCTAGTAGAAAGAAACAATCAATCAGCTCAGCATTTGTTGTAATACTAATAAACCAAGACAGATTCCTGTCAAAGAAATGAAGGCCAACGTGTTTCAATAAAGATGCTTGCTTTTTGTTCCCATAAATGTGTTATCCTCGGTTATGCCAAAGCTGGAAGTCGTCCAACTCAAGCCATGAGATGACATATTTTGTGTGGGCAAGCTAATTATGTTTGCCCCCACTGCATCTATCTGTTCATGCCATGGGAAAAAATTGAGAGTAGGTGGAATTCATGTACATTATAAGGGAAACTTTCATTTTGTCATGGAAGAATGGAGTCATGGTGTAAAATAAAAAACGCCTGCAAAAGGAGAGACCTTCAGTCAGCCTGGTTTACAGCAGGATAAAGACTGAATTTTGCTCACCCACACTTTTAATAGAAACAGACGCCGAACATTTAGCTGGGGATCAAATACACAAAACAGCAGAGCTTTTGTTTTCTTTTCCACAGCACTTTTTTTTTAAACTTCCTAACACTCCCTGACGGCATATCGTCCTAAAACTGACCAGGCTTGAAATATGACAAGTTTAATATGTCCTAATGTATATCACTGTTGAGCGCAACTGTGATAGCAGAGCAACAACTGGCCTGTTCCAGTCTGCAGCAGAACCTGTGGAGCAGCAGTGTGAACATAACCCCTCATCAAAAGGGTTCAAACTAAGAGGAGATGTCTGAGGGAGTGGAAAACTCATGTAATAAAAGAGTAAAGCAGCTCAGAAGAAAGGAGGCTTTACAGGTTTGTGCCAGACTGACATTCGGGGCAGCAACTCTGATGACAGGTAAGGAGGAGAGGACTGGCTGGTTGCTGCTGTTGCTGTGTGGGTGGGTGGGCCACCAGGGGAGGCCGAAGGGAGAGAAAGGCAGGCAAGGAGGGAGGGCAGGACAACCGAAGCTGTCACCAGCCCTGGCATGTTTGGATAAGACCCATGGAACATGTGGGGGAATCATCATGAGGCATCACACCTGGAGGAAAAGACAACTAAATCCAGCCCCCTGTATGACGGGCCCTGGCTCCACCAAGTCTAGCCAGCATCTGGAATGGATATCTTGGAGATGTAGCCGACTTCACAGCCCCTTCACCGGTGCTTCTCACTCTACCTTTGTTTAATAAAAAAAATGCACAGTGAAAGGTTGCGGTAAAAATAAGATGAGTCTCACCAAGGATTGTGTTTAAAAATAAATGTTTTTCTCAAAGTTTTTCTTCACACCGTATCCCATCTGCTTGGCATAATGTTATTGTGGTGTTGATAAAATACTACACTTCTTTTTGCTAGACTCTCTTCACCCCCAACATGCTTCCCGCTTGACTCCTCTTGGCTTTAAACACTGCACACATGCCAACAGTTTTTGGTTACAGTAGCTCCAATCTAGTTTGCCATCTTTCAGCATGGTTCACTATGAAAAGAAACAATGCATCTGCTTATAGTCAAAATATAATCCTAATACCATATGTTATATGTTTTATTTTTCAGACAAATTCTGAAGCAAATGATTTGGCATTCATATCATCTCTAAACTAAACTTTTCTACTAAAAATCCACGACTGTGGGGAACTATCATCAGTATCTGCTGTGGTTTCATAAAAGGTGAAAACGCACCAGGAGGAGCATGGTGAACCACAGTGTGTGCAATCTATGAATTTTTGACCCTGTGTGTGTGTGTGTTTGCGCACATGGGGTTTGTCAGGGCCCAACCAGCCGTGTTGTGACTGGAACAATCCCGCCACGTTTGTTTACACAGAACCACTCTCTCACCCAAATAATCAGCCGCTGTGGGCCTTTCTAATCCCCACACAAAGTCAATGAAGCCAGGTTGAGCTGGCGACAGCCGCGATAAGATAGTCAAACACAGGCTCTTGATCTGTGAGCCACGGCCTCTCCTTCCCACACCCTCTATCCCCTTTGTCTCCTCTAATGCAATTCCCATTTAAAGTTCACAAGTGGCCCTCAGAAATGGACCCGCTCGGCCTTATGGTTGAATTTTTTGCCTCCTTCTATCTAGGTGGTCAGTTTCTGCTATAATTTTAGTTTCTCTTTCACATTCTCACAGCAAGTCAAAGCAACAGAAACACCCACTCACTCGGAAAGGAATGCATATTTCAAATAGCTTATTGTTATGGTTTTGGCGAGGTTGACGCTCGCTCAGTAAATTCTGGTGTATCATTGTGATTCTGCATGTGCGCATGTGTGTGTCCACTGATAGAAGTATGTGGGGTAAAACATTCATTAACATTCCATTCATGACCTCAGTATTATGTCCACAGTAAAAAAAAAAAAAAAAAAGAGCATATATTTGCCTTTCACACCTCTTGCATGGGATGAGGGAACCGGCAGAGCGCTATGGGTGTAGAGCGTGCATGTGTGTGTGTGTAAATGAGATAGAGAAACAGAAAGAGGGAGAGCGCGAGCAGGAGAGAGCAGTGGGGAGACAGATAAAACACAGCTCACTGGTACATAATCTATCTGGAACCATGTCTCAATATCACAATATTTCACACATTTACGTATCACAAATTTGGCAGTGGCAGCCTTCTCCTCAGATCAGTGGAGTTATTTCTGCCTTGTGTACTGGATGCTGCAGGACCGAGATACAGTTTGCAACGGCACAGATGGGAGAGGCTATAGCTTCGGTACCACAGTATCACATGCAAAAATGTTTGGTATGTTTTAACACAGATAAAGCTGACATATTCCGAGGCGTTTCGCAGACAATACCCATGAAGGAACAATCTCCCATCTGGCAGTGCAGTCTCTCTGAAATCCTCTCTGTCATGCTCAGTGAGAACTGGAGAGACAAAACATTCTCTGTCTGTATATCAGTCCTTATCAAGGCTGTACCTTGGGCCTCTCTGGGTATCAACAAAATATCACCCTTCAGGATAGGACTTCTCAAAAAAATTCCTTCCTTTATGTTGTAGTTTGAATTAATAATCATCTCTCCACAGTTTGTTGTCTCACAGAAGCATTGGGTAGCAGCACAGCAGACAAACCTCAGCTTTAGAACCACAGGTACAATTTCCTATTTAGGATCAAATCGGTCTGCTTTACACTGTGTCCTCTTCCTTCCAAGGTCTCAGGGAGGAATGATTCATTTCTGAGGCTGACTTAGCCACTGCCTTTATGAGAGGAATGTCAGTGAAGTCACTGCTGTACTGCTTCTCTCCACATGATGGTGCAGAGGACAAGTATCCCCTTGGACAACATGATAGCTGGCATTTACCTTTAATTTCATAGATGTGCATGTTCACAGCACACAGATACAGACCTGCTCAAACACTACTGCTATGGAGGGGGAACATGGTTTATGATCATTTTCAACTGCATTAAAATAAGAGCTAATATATCTATATGTTCATATAGGTGTAAACATAGTATGCATCTAGTTCTTTGTTTGCCAGTGTGAAGGTGACATATAAGTAAATGGATTTCACAGGAAGTAAACACAATATTCAAATAATCACTGTCAATAAATAATGCTTGCATTGCTTTTGCTGGATAGATGCCTATTTGTATAAATGCTTATTGTGCAGGGTAAAAAAAACATCTATGTCTTTGCTTCAATTAGTTTAAATAGACTATCTATCCACAGGTATATGCACACTGTATCCAAACGTGAGAATGATCCCCTGCAGCGTGATGTTGCTGTCTTTTGATCAGTGAACAAAGAGATGTGCCATCCAATATGATATACAATATGCGTCTGTACTTGTGTGCTTGTGCATGTCCTTCCTGTCTGTATGTAGTCACACCTGTAGTCTCCGTCATGATGTTATCAGACCCTAGACACCTGCTCCACAGTCGAAGGTCCCCGACTACATAAAACTGGCTCCTAGCACAGCGAGATGGGCATGTGAAAATACACCGTGTGTGTATAAATAAAAAGGGACATGCTTTTCTTCTACATTCATTTATATGCAGCTCATGTCACCCAGCACATCGCTCACAGGTGTCATACAACCCTGAATATGACCTGAATGAAACAGAATAAGAGAGAGTGAACAAACAGAGTGAGGAAAATATGGTGGCTATAGCTCATGGATGTACATTATACATTGAAAATATGCATATGCACATACTATTTTTGCAAAAAGAAAAATGCAGCTGCTTTAGTCTCCTTCATTATGATAACAAAAGAAAGAGGTATACAAAATGCTAACATGTTTAAATGTGGTAGATATAAACCACTAAAAAAACATTAGGCCAGGCTAAGTAGAGTGAATTATAGTGAACAAGGGGAATGTTCACCAACTGTTTTCTCAAGTCTGGATCCAAATATAAACATCCTACAGTAATGAGATGCCTGAACCACCTCACCTGGCTCTTCTCACGGAAACAAGGGGTTGTACTCTAATGTTATCACAGGTATCTGAGATTCTAATCCCACCAAACTGGATGCTCTTGCAGTTCTGGCTCTCAACTGAAAGCAAAAATACAAGCTTGGCAGAGTGCATCACTGACACAGAGAGGATGCAGACACAGCTCACTCTGATTATCCGGACGGCTCACTACAACAATGGCCCCACAGTACAATCTGTTAAACCTACAGTAAGCAATAATTTAATGTTCAAGAAGGCATACATCAAACTTCCAACCAATAAACCATTTACGACTTGTGTTTTGTGTTTCATTTCTTGAGAATATCATGTCTGCTATGTCTTTGAAACCTCCTCTCCAACTAACGACAGGCTAGGATCCAGTTTTTCTGAGTCACTTTCTGTGTTTGTTATAGTCCAAGCCGCCTACTTTTGACCAGAACCTTCGCTTGTTGTGTTCCACTCACTTCAAATGGAAAAAAAAAGTCAAATAACCACACCAAGATGCCGCACACAAGTGCTGCTGTTCGGGACTTAAGCTAAATTTGAATTACATAAAATTATTGTTCCACATTTATAGTATGTAATGTTAATCATACTATATGTATAAGTGAAATGAATTGTTTTGTATAGTAATATTTTGCTCATATTAGCCAAGATAATACCCAACAAAGTTTGTTATCTCAATATTTAAGAAGTTATACTACAGAAGTATCACTACAAACTAATTTCCAACAAGACTCTGCCATCTTCAGATAATTAACTGGTGAACTGCAGTTATTAATAAATAGGGTAGGCCACAGAATGATATCCTCCAGGTTGAAAAGCAAACTGAAAGAAAAAACAAACTCCTTTAGTGAGACAGGTTCTTAACAATGCTGCAGGACATCATCATACTGGCTGGATTACTGTGTGTAGATAGTGTGGAAAAAAATTGCATTACATTGTTGTGCCTGTTGGTGCTTTCTGCACACAAATACTTCCATTTCCAATCCTTAATGACAAACAAGAAAGCTTTTCTGATTGAAAACAATTCCACCACTTCAAGCCATAACAAAAATCATGACAAGAGCATTTTCACCAAGAGGAAGGCATTTCACGCACGGGGAGCCTTTTGTGATATTTTCTCTCCCTTCCTCTTACCCTCCCTCTCTCTCCCTGTCTCTTTCCTTTGTGTGCGTAAATCATCTCTTCCCCGCGGCCTGTCTGTGATCATGTTGATGGGAAACAAAGAAATCATCTTGAATGGCACATTAATTTCCTCCATTCTCCCCCTGCCCTCTTCCTAATGAAATCCCCTCTGCCACGGGGCCTAAGGAGCCACACTGGCAGGCCCTCACCAGCCAGTAAATATGTTTACCTTGGAGCACTACGCTAATGGACTGTTTACTAGGGGGAGGCAGCGAGGGGTGTTACAGCGACCAGGCAGCATTGGGTCTGGAGTGTGTGTTCCTCAGACCAAATGACAGTCCCTGTTTCCCAAAATCAACAAACCAGCAGCCACCTGATCTAGATTGGCTTTCACCAATAAAGAGTTCAGGTGGAGAACCGAAAAGCAAAGACACATGACTGGATTACTCTGAGGTAAAATAAATCTCAAGTCTGCTTATGGAAATTCAGCATGTAGACATTTGTAGGGTTGGAAGACCTTCTCCTTGCAAGGTTCATGCCCTCTTGTAAGTTTGTATCTACTGTATGTTGTCTTTTTTTTACCCATTTTTGTGAACCTAGAAATCTAGCTCATTCAAAACCTTGCTTGCTGATCTGACTGACTCTGACCTACTCTCCAAATCACCGGACCTCCGTGTCAGCAAGTTTGTCCAGTTTTAAGTATAGAGGGGTTACCAGATAACCCTTCCCTTCAGGGTAGAGCATGGATGAAGCCACAAATCTGAACCAGAGAACCTTCCCAACCTGACCTGAGCCCGATGCAGTTCTCTACAATATTTTTCTCCCTATCATTAAACAAAGCAGACACTTCGATGCTCCAGACATTTAGCCTAAAGTTTGACCTACATGTGCAAACCCTTGGGTACCCGACAGGTCCTGTCAGGCTTGGTTCAGGTATCTGTACTTCTGGGTATAATCTCCAAACATAGGACACAGATTCTTGTCATACAACCCCATTTCCAAAAATGTAAATACACATAATATACATATATATGCTCATTTTATATTTATGGCCAGCAACACAAGTTGGGAGAGGACACTCTGTAAACATTTGGGAACTGAGGAGACCAGTTGCTTTAGTTTTGAAAGAGAAATGTATTCCTATTTCCTCTTGCTATTGGATTTCAGCTGCTCAACAGTTCGGGGCCTCTTTTGTCACATGTTTCACTTAATGATGCTCCAAATATTTTCAGTGATGTGGGTGACAGGTCTGTGCTGCAGCCAGGCCAGTTTAGCATCTGCACTCTGATTATGTGGTCATGCCGTTGTAATACATGCAGAATGTGGTTTGGCATTGTCTTGCTGAAATAAGCAAGGCCTTCCCTGAAAAGGTCTGGATGGCAGCATATCTTGCTCAAAATCTGTATATATCATTCAACATTAATAACACCTTCACAGATGTGCAAGTTACCCATTTTCCTGCACGCATTTAGTGCATGTACATTAATGCACCCCCATATTATCATGGATGCTTTCTGAGCTGTGCTCTGATAAACAAAACGGTCCTTCTCCTCTTTAGCCTGGAGGATGCAGCGTCTATGATTTTTAGAAAGAATTCTGACTGGTCAGACCACAGGACAGTTCTCCACTTCACCTCAGTCCAAAAAAATAAAAATAGTGTCACTGGATCTTAATTATGTTTTTTCATTGCATGGTAGAGATTTAATTGCATTTCTAGCAATGAACCATGTTCACTGACAGTGGATTTCAAAGCCCATACAGTCATTTCTACTACAAAATCAAATCTGTTTGTAATGCAGTGTCACCTTGACCTATTTGCCAAACAGAAAAGTGAGCGTCATCCCATTCTTACTTCTGAAAGACTGAGCCTCTCTGGGATGGCTCTTTTTTTATACCCAATTATAAAACTGACCTGTTACCAATTATCCTAAGCAGTTGTGAGGTGTCTTTTGTTTGTTTGTTTTGCATTACACAGCTTTTCCAGTCTTTTGTTGCCTCTGTCCCAAAATTTTTTTTTTTTTTTGGAACGTTGCCGGCCTTCAGAATAAGTTCATATAAACAAAATATTTCATTTTGTTTTTATTTATGATATACACCGTGTCCCAACATTATGGAAACAGGATTGTACAGTACATGATGTATAACGATTCTGCAAAAAGGAGCAGGGCTAATAAAACAGTGATAAAATTCTGCTAAACTATAAACACCACAGCCACTGTAAAGGTAACTCCTGCGATAATGAAACAAGAGTATGACTAATATTAATATTATAGTATAAAGCATTTCTATCTAAAGTTACGCAGACACCATCAGGAGTAATGTACTAGAGAAAAGCAATTTTTTTAAAAAGTTACAATTCATGTGTGTTGGATAAAAATACACTGGAGATCAAAGTGTGAGGAGACAAATGATGTTGTGTAAATTAGTGCAATGTCCAAGTAACTGTTAGATACACTGTACCGTATATGATGCAGCATGTGATGTGCTGTAGTGTTGTGTTGGCTGGAAACTGTCATCCAAGCATACAGACATCCCATGACAAACACACCCCCCATCAGTGGACAACTCCTGTTAGATTGAGTTATGTGAAACGTGTCTTGCACCTTGACACAAAGCCACAGAGATGCTGAGGCGATGTTGCAGACAATGATGTATAAGACTTCATTAAAATTTTGCCTGCACATACAATATACTGTGACAGTTTTTTTTTATTTTTTTTTTTTATTCTTTTTTGGAGAAAGACAGTTTAGGCGAAGAGAAAATCCAACATAATGGACAGTAAATTATAATATACTAAGTTACATTTAACTTTTAAATATTTATGCAAATATTTTGGTGCTCTGTGCAGGTGCCAAGTGAATTATAAAACTACATATGGTATGACATAATTTAATTATGTATGTAATAATATGAAATTAAAAGGCTGGAAGATGGAAATCCCTGACTTTGATTTTTCAAACAATGCACTGACAAACAGTAATGAAGTGGGTGTGGACATGAATGGTGGAGCAGCACAAGCAATTTATTTAAGGGAAATAATATTTAGGAAAATAGGTCCTAAATCAAATTCCTCAGTACAGGTTTGTTTAAGCTTAACATTAAACTGCTGCCTTGCCGGCTGCAGTGAACCTTCAGACATGCAATCTAAACAGCTACAACATTATCCATCCTTAAAGGCTGCAGGCATAAAATGCATATTACACTCAGTAATCTGGTGGATGTATGTGCCCGCAGCTCACAAACAAACAATGTACAGGTGGAGGTGGATCCTAATTTTAACTCACATACGTGTGTTTGTGTATACATGAATGTGTACTATATACTGTACATCTCAGTGTATGGATGTGCATGCAGATGTGCTTCTGTGTACCTACCGACATGACTTAATGTTCCAAGAGCAACAGCAGCAGCAGTCTGTGATAACGCCCCCTGTCTATCTATGGGTGTCTGGCGCCTGGCAGCATTATCAGTGACTGTGCACCTAGATGTGTCCCTGTGTCCCATACACACACACACACACACACACACACACACACACACACACACACACACGCATGAAATCGCACAGAGAGAGAGTCCTGCAGCTGGTGACAGGCTGCTCCTCTCAGTCTGCTGCCAGCCTGTTCAACACACAGCTCTCTATCCAACTCTTATCTCTATTGATTTCCTTCCCTGCCTCCAAACTTAGATACGCACTCTTAACAAACAGGCCAACTGCAGAGTTTGGGCCCTATGATGACAGGATATCTCACTACTGGGGTGGTGAGTCCAAAGTATCAACGCTACTGCATTTAGGTATTCTAATTTTGGTGCGATTACATCTGAAGCCATGGTGATATCTGCAGCAGAACGGGAAAAAAGGCTCGATATTGCTTGTGACTTCCATACTACGCATATGGAGTAGAAGTAAGTTGAATCTGATTCAATAAAAGTAGCTGTGAAACATGCAGCCTTCCTGTGATGAATGTGTTAGATCCATATTATGTCCATATACTGACATGGTCATGAATTTTGATGTCAAATATCTCAGCAGGATACTGCTGAAGGCTGTGATTTCTATCCAGCTGTGCCGGGAGATTCAAAGCCCAGTACCCTTCACCTCTGCACATTTTCAGACTCTGTTCTCCTCAGGAATTCATCTTTCCTTTTCCAGGGGTTCTTCACTATCTTTCTCCTCTTGTCTCTTTCTTTCAATCCTCTCTGGCTCATCTTTCCAATCCCATCCTCTTCTCCTGTTCCTTTCCCCCTCAAATCAACTACCCACCCCACACACACACACTCACCCTTTCTGCCGGCAGACTCCATCGATTGATTTCCCCTCACTGTGACACATTTGGTGCAGCCACATGTGGCCTATTAATTATATCCACAGCAGATTCTCGTCACACTCCCCTTTTTCCAACAATACACCCCATCCCCCATTGTACACACACATACATATATATGAACTACCCTCAGAGAAGGCAACAAGGGGTCTACTAGACGGCATTCATGACCCTACAGATCATCCAGCAATTGCTGGATTTGAGTGAGAAGCAGAGCAACCGGTTTGGGGGGGGCGTAAAAACCTGGAGCGTTTGAGTAGAGCCAAACAGACAGTGGCAGTTGAGGTGAGGTTGGGCCCATGTTGCGTGTAATCTGGCTAACATCTGTTAGCCATCATGTGTGCGGCTCCATTTAAAGTCCAGAGTGGTGTAAGAGCCTGAGGAGGCTCCCTGCATCACAGGCATTTAGCAGTGCTGCTCCAAATGTTTCCCTCCTGTGCACCGACAGACAGACGGACTAAGAAAAGAACAAGAATGAGGATGGGGGGGCAGCAGAGACAGAGGCTCACATGCACTCAGCAGAACACAACAGCACTTAGCGCATCAGACATCTTTTTCTTTTATTATGCATGTGCGTTTGTGTTTGTGCAACTGCTTGTGTGTGCTTGTGAGTGTGTTTGCATCTGGCAAACAATACAGTAAGCCTTCACTGCAGGCCTCTTACAGCCTCAAAATCTTGGGTTTTTATATTTAGCACATAATCACTATAATTTCCAAATTAGATACAGGCTGGCCAAGTACACATTCCTTCTGTACAATAGCCCTGAATGGTTGTCCTATCATCTCCGGAGACAATCTCAGGAGACAGACACTTTAAATACTAGAGTGATATTCAAAGATAATCCATAGTGATGAAAACAAGCGGACCGCGTTAAACAGCTGCTGTTGAGGATATTGTGTGCAGGGGAGAGGAGGGAGACGCAGATTAAGACCAGATTACACAGCCTTTCCCTGTAGGGCCTCCATATTCCAGATTGACAATGCAGTGGGAGATCAACCTGGAGATTTTCATATAAAAAGATGTTTTCCATTTGAGATTAACAGCTGTTATCATTCATTAACCTTTTTTCCCCTGCTCTCAAAGCTTTCTATGTTCTGCTGCCAACACTGTGAGCAGAGAAGTACAGAAACTAGAGGAATGAGACAGAATACAGTATACAGTGAGAGGAAGGGAGGATGGAGCAGCGTGGGGTACTGAGAGGCATTTCTTGCCATGAAAGCAGAATACTCATGACCATCTTACCATAAACAAAGGCTGGGGCTCATGCATCATTTATTGGCAACAATACTGAAGAGTGTGTACAGTACATAGGATGAATATATTAATCCCGTTATCATCTGGAGTTTACACTTGCTCATATTGTATCTGTTGGTTTGTTTGTGTACACTCACTGATTAAGATGCTTATTCGTTTGATGACGCAGTATTTTTTTTTTACGTTATGTTCTAGCAGAATTATATTGAACACAAAGAACCCTTCTTTAAAAAGAATGAATGTTTCATCAAAGAAACACTAGAAGAAACAATTTTTAAAAAAAGGGGGGGGTTGATTTGAGTTTCATCCATATACGTCATCAGGCGTGAAATAATCAAGGTAAAAAAAACAAAAACAAACACACCTATGTTGGAAAAAATTAAAACACGAGCCATTTGTTAATCCTATTGACGCTATCTGATTCATTTTGCAAGCAGCCAAAGCAATTATAGCGTCAGAGATATTCTTTATGGGTCCTTGCCCATTGTCATGCTCTGTAATTAGGGAAAACACATCAGCACAGCAGGAGCACCCAGCAGTGTGTGTGTGTGTGTGTGTGTGTGTGTGTGTGTGTGTGTGTGTGTGTGTGGTGGTGGTGGTGATGAGGTGGGGGGGGCACCTTAATGTCAGAAAAAGAGACTATAAAATTTAAAAGAAAGTATATATGAAAAATAAGATCCCCTCCGTCATCGATCTCAGCCCATGCCAGTGCACGTGTTCTTGTTCAATTTTGGTATGTGTTGCATCCTAGCACGCATGTGTGAAGGTGTGCATGTGCCCGTGTATGTCCACAAGGTAGGGTGTTAGTGCGCTGGTGTGTGTTCACAGATGATCCCATGCCAAAGAGGAAAAATCCCACAGGGTGAATCAATAGATAGTGCTGGATAATGGAGGCCTGCTCAGACAGCTGTGTTCTGCCTCTCTGTGCCTGCCTGCCCGCCTGGCTGGCTGACTGAGAGAGTGAGTGAGTGGATGACTGGCCAGCTACAGTAACAGGCTGGCTGAGGGACTTCACTTAGCCCACACAGCATCCCACACCTGCCAAGGCATAGCTTCTTATGTACTGGTCACTGGACAACATGCACTCACAGCTCAATTCACACAATAACCACAAATACAGACCCACGTCATGTGTTGTCATTGCGGTACTTTGTTCTGCTCTTAAACTCTCTCTCACACACACACACACACACACACACACATCACCTGACATTCAAACACAAATACAGTTAAGTACATTTCTTAACATACATCCTCTTCCTGTTAGATGTAAGGGCAACAATATAAATTCTTTTAGAAGTGTGAAAACCCAAGCCTTTAGAATTCTACCATTACATGGAGGTAAACTCATAAAATGCCACATAATAAAACTGAAACAGCTAACTAGTTAGACAAATTAGTCAATCCTTTAATCAGCTTTTCTGCCACCCTCTTTTCTCACAGTTGCAATGCTGAAGTGACTCTCTCTCCTCATCTCTCTGCCAGACTTCATAATCAATACCAATAAAAATAAATCCTTTATCTCATTTCCTTAAATGCACCCTTTACTGATCTATGGTTTATGACTTAACAAAACAGCCAGTAAATATTAACAAGTGCCCCTGCCCTGATAGAAATTATCAGCAGATTACAGCCATGCATCAAAACATGAATGATAAATTTCCTCACACTTTCTAGTCCCATTAAAAAATATTATTTACCAAGATCAACTGACTGAAGCTTTCAATTAAATATCTGCTGAGAGCGTGAAGGCATAAATGATGAAACGATGCCACAGTACCAGGTTTTCATCTAAGATGAAAGCAGGAGATAAAACAAAAGTTATGTTTCAGATGAATTTATACATTCACATTCCAGTCTGGAGTTTCACTGTTTATCTTCCTCCCTACACCCATCTCTCCCCTTGCTTTGTGGGTTTCAGTTGTAGTGCCATAACTGATAAAGGGCTGATAAAAAATTCAGAAAAACACTCCCTAATTAAAGAGCCATGAAGGAAGACTGGAGGTTTCTACTACACAACCAAATACACACACAAAGTAACAAAGCTACTGCAGGTTTGATGTGCTGTGGCTAATGAGAAAGGACAATGGACCACAATAACCATGTCTCTTCCTCTCCAGTAAAAAATGTGTTCATCGTTTCACATCATTATTCAAATCAACCCCCTAATTCCTAAAATATTTGCATATTTAAAACTGGCTGGCTTTTTTCTTGCCTTAGGCTGGTGCCAGTCACAGTGATACAGAAGGCAATGAAAAACAGTTTGCTACTATTAGTGCGCTGCAGAAATCGTTCACATCATATATAGTGCAGCTATACTCACAATATCAGATATTTCAACACCTAAATATTCCCACAGGAATGTTTGTAAAGGCCAGCAGAAAGCTCACCTGTATTATTTGTGATTCATGTCAGTTATTAACTGTCAACTTTACTTTGAACTTTTTTTTTTTTTTTACCTGAAACTCTACAATACTTTCTACTTGTGGCTAGGTATTATTTGAAATATGCCAATGCAATAACATGAGTTCCATACTCACAGCAAAACAATACTTTTTTGATCCCTTGCTTTGAGGGATATAAACACCTTTTTTCTACAGATCTACAAAACGTTTCCTAAATATGATACAGTCCAAAAGTGGGAAAATAATGTTAAATTCAGAAGCATTTGTAAGTCAGTTTGGCTGCTGCTGAAAGGTTTGGTAGTTTATGCATCATATTTTATAAACATGACATTGTGTCAATTGTATCTATAAAGTAACTTAAACTGTCAAATACAGTAAATGTAGTGAAGTAGAACTGTAAAGTAATTTGATATGTCAATGCTCAAGTACCTCAAAACTGCATGAGGGCAACAATTAAATTCACATAGTTACTTTAAACCACTATTTCTGTTGTTGCTACAAAAATGTTTCTACTTTATAACTAACAATAAAGGTTTACTTTTAAAACTTTCTTTGCTGCATTTGTAGTATGACCCAGAGTCAAAGGAGGGGACGACACGGGACACCGTGTTTCTGTGAAGCTGCACGTGCAGCCTGAACGGAGCTGATACTCAACACTGTGCCATCGTCCAAACAGGTCAACAAAGCGGCAGGAACATATGGGTCATATTAGACCTAGCATGAATGGGGCAAGGCACACCGTACAGTGTATTATCCTGAGCTGCTCAAGTGTGTGTGTGTGTGTGTGTGTGTGTGTGTGTGTGTGTGTGTCTATGCATGAGGATGTGTGTGGACAAAAAGTATGCTGTGTTCACATCAGCTAAGTAGAACGTCACTGAACCGTGTCATTGGAGCAATCAATGGCATCTGGTTAGTGATGGTATGTAAAGCATGCACGCATGCGTGTGTGGTCGAGGTGTATTGTCCAGAGTCCTCTGAGTCATGTAACATAGCACTGCCTTTGTAATCGAAGAGGAGAGTTCCTGTAATGATTTATTCAACGCAACATCAAAGATACATTCAAGCACAGGTGTCAAGACTCCCATATTGTATGTCACGTTTAGAGAGCCTGCTTCATCTGTAGATTTCCTTAATTCAGTTGCTTTATTCAATATTTATTCCCATTCAGAGCAAACCCACCGCATCGTATTCCTAGCACTTTTCAAAAGTTACTATTTAGCACTCGAACAAAGCAGTGTACTAAACAATGACTAGTATACAACAAACAAAAATGAAATAAAGCAATAAAAACAGAAAGAAATAGTTAGACTGCCCAAGAGACAGACAGATACACATGCACAAATACAGAAGCAGAGAGAGATGAGTGCTAGTGTGAATAGGAGGGAGAGAGAGTATGCTGAATCCCACTCAGACCACCTGCTCATCAGTTCCTCTGGCACAACAGATACTGTCATTGTCCACACAAACACAAACACGCACACACATACTAAGCTCAAATGTAAAAATCTCCCGGTGCGCTCACAGAAAGCCTTTCCCAGTCCCTCCCACATCAGATGCTGGGCACACAGACTTGATTTAAAACTGTTAGGTGCCATTCAATATGGGCTTGGTTTGGAGCCAAGCCTCGGACATTTCTCAAAGGTTCTGCTCAGTTACCTGCTCAGTTATTTGTTCCAACATACTTTAGAAAAGTAGCCTGCGGTGTGTTTGTATGAGCAGTTTTGTGTTCCTTACTTGGGGCCTTGGTTTTGTTTTTCGCTATTTGGTTGTTGCTGAGGAATAATAATTTATGTTATTTCTGCTTCATTTAAAAAGACTGTCACAGATCAGGAACAAAGAGGAGATTCTGTTTGGTTAAAAGGTTTTGCCAATTAGCAGAAATGCCACGGCTGCAGTGCTCTGCAAACATTTCACACCAAACAAAAATAAGCCTGTGTGACATGTGAGGGTCTCTGATTAAGAATGATATAATTAAGCAGGTCTTCAAAAAAAAAAAAAAAAAAACACAGTCACAATAAGAAAAAACTTTATCTAGAGCTTTAACCCATTTAAAATATGTTAACACTAAGTCATCCAAATCACAATAAATGGGAATGTGCTCACCTTAAAAGAAAACTGGCAAAATATTAAAATAAACCAGGAAATGCTGAACATTTTTGAAAAAAAAAAACATTCAACATGTTATACAGTGGAAAGCATGGTTTGTCTCTGCCAGTCCAAGGCCAATTCTCCCCGTCTATTATTCTCCATTCAAGGGATTCCATTGAAGGGACAGGTGCAGCTATGTATCAACTCTACCCCCTAGTGAAAAAGACAGTTCACTGTGTCCGTCACAAGCATATGTACAAGCACAGTCCACCCCCACCGACTGTGTATTGTTTGCTCAGAGTGTGTGGAAAGGTGTGGGGGTACTCAGGTACCCAAGGTAATGGCACCTGGGGTTATTCAGGCCTAAATGGCAGCTCTGGCTACACTGCAGCTCACAAAGTGCCTGTGTGAGCACTGCAGAGACTAATGCGCTTGTGCACACAATGTCTCGCTCAACTACAAAGGACAGGTGTGTGCGTGTCACCAAATTGTCGCCCTGTTGTCTGGGCCTCTCCAAGTGGCAGGCCCTGTCCATTAGCTGCAATTTAACAGGATGATCAGAGTGCTTGAAAAGGGCCACATCAAACAGGTCTGGAGAATCCCAGGTGCCCGTCGCAAACGCGGGCATCGGCAATAACCAAGCCCACTTACAGGCCTAATGTATTCTGTGAGGAAAATGAAGATGTTCCTCCTCCAACCAAGGTTCTTTTGTTCTGCAGCAGACAGAGGGACTGTTTCTAAGTTCACATAATGTCTGGGTGATGAGAGCAGTGAAGGCAATTATCTTTCTGAGATGCATATTAATATTTCACTAATGGAAGCATGAGGGTTCTGTTATGGTAAGGTAATAATATGCTACGGAGAATGTAGAATACAAAAGCTGACGTCAAGCAGAAAAGGCAAAGCAAAAGGTCTGATCTTGGACTTGGAGGTTGCAAGGACATGAACCTGCTCATCGCCTTTTTTTCTTTGAGGGGGCTGAGGACAATCAGTACAAGTAACATCTTAAGATTTCACTGTAAGAGCACAGCAGGCGAGGCTGAACAACATTAACGAAACAGATCTTTAGTTATATACTGTATATGTATATACCACCTATTCAGAACTAGTGTATATTCTCACGTCTATCTACGTCTTGCCTTCACGTCTGCAGTAGACTTACAGCAGCTGCAGCTTTCGCCCTCTAACATTTGACTGTTAAGGACGAAGTGAGAGTCAAAACAAAATCAAGCAGTAAACCCATCCTCTTCTCCCTCCGCTCCTCTTTGCCCCTCCTGCCCTGTGTGTGAAACTACAATATATGTGATAACTACAGCCGGAGACAGTTGTAACACAAGCAAATTATACAAAGGAATGTTTTCTCCCAGTAATACTGATACAGTACTAATGTTCCAGCCACTATCACATTGCATTCAATGTTACATACTTCACACATATAACGGTATAAGGTAACCGTAAGTTATATATGAAACAATAGAAATTATGTATGATAAAGGCACTATGTGTACTTTAATCCAAGAAAATACCGTACACAATAAGCATTCACAGCAGTTGGACCTATAACTCATGAACTCCCTGCTCTCAACACAAGATCACATCTCTCAGTTTTCAGGGAAACACATACAAGTATCCATTTATGCTGGATGCTCAAACTTCTATGATATAATTTCTCTTCCTTGAATCTAGGGCAAAACCCAAGCAGGACAGTGGAATTGGGACCAAAAGGACACCATGTCCCAAGTTACCTTGTTGATTTATGACCAGAAATCTGCCCCTGTGGTGACCTTTATAGGTGTCACCCAGATGGGAACACGGCACTCAGGCCGAGATGACAAAGCTTCTCTCCGAAGGTCATGCCCTGCCCTGCAGTCGCGTTCTCTGAAACTCATCACAAGCCTGGGACACACTTCTCCAACTGCATTAACTTCTTCTGGGAAAAGTGTCTAGCCACAGGCAGTAGGGTTGTGACACTAAAGCAATCATAACCACCTGCTCATTGACGTGCCCCAACTGTGCTGAAGTGCACTGTGCTTTTTTTCCCCCCTATGTTCACATTTCAGCAAGTATTTGTCATGCCTCACACAGTCCTAATCCGCGTCTGCTCACTTATCAGGCTGTTTTAATCATCACATGCATTAGTGGTTTTATAGCAGAAATCAATTACATAAAGGTCAGCATCACTAACAGTCTACATTACATTACTAACGGTCTACACTTAAACTATAAAGTGTAATGCATGTAAATATACACTGTGTGCACAATTATTAGGCAAGTTGTATTTTTGAGGATTAATTTTATTATTGAACAACTACAGTGCTCTTGGTTAATAAACCTCAAATCTGAATATTTAAGAAAGTTAAAGTGAGGTTTTAGCTTTCTTAGGAGAATGTCTATGTGTGCACAATTATTGGGCAACTGTTAGTGTGCAGAATTAGTATGCAGCTAAATGAAAAACAAAAATTTTCCCATCTCACTTATTTTTATCTGTTAAAGTGAGAATAATAAACAAACTAAATTCACAAATAAAACATTTCTAACATAAAAAAGTGACCAATATAGCCACCCATTTTTCAATAACAGTGATAAGCCTTCCATTCATAGAGTTTGTCAATTCCTTGATCTGTTGACAATCAACTTTTTGTTCAGCAGCAAGCACAGCTTGCCCCCTCTTTCACAGTGTCTATGTGACACTGTTCAGAGAGGTGAACTGTTTTCCTTCACTGTAAATCTCCCATTTAAGAAGGGCCCACAAGTTCTTAATAGGGTTTAGGTCAGGTGAGGAAGGGGGCCATGTCATTATTCTTTCATCTTTAAGGCCTTTACTGGCTAGCCACGCAGTGGAGTACTTCAAAGCATGCGATGGAGTATTGTCCTGCGTAAAACTCATGGTCTTCTTGAAAGATGCAGACTTTTTCCTGTACTACACTGTACAACTTTCCTGTACAACTGCTTGAAGAAAGTGTCTTCTAAACACCTACTGGTTTGGGAGTTGATTTTGAGTCCATCTTCAACCCGAAAAGGTCCAACTAGCTCATCTTTAATAATACCAGCCCATATCAGTATCCACCTCCACCTTGCTGGCGTTTGATTCAACCTGGAGCTCTGTGTTTGTTACTGATCCAACCATAGGCCCATCCATCTGGTCCGTCAAGAGCCACTCTCATCTCATCTGTCCAGGTAAAATCTGTCTTCAGATATTTCTTGGTCCAGTCTTGATGTTTCAACTTATGTGTTTTGTTCAGTGGTGGTCGGGTTTCAGCCTTCCTTACCTTGGCCATGTCACTGAGCACTGAACACCTTGTACTTCTGGGCACTCCAAGTTGCAGTTCTGGAATATGACAGCACTGGAAAAAAATGGGTTCCTGGTAGCTTCATGTTTGATTCTACTCAAATCTTTGGCAGTTAATTTGCATATTTTTTTCTCAACATGTTTCTTGTGACCCTTTCGACTATTTGCAACAAAACATTTGATGGTTCTGTGATCATGCCCCAGTATCTTAGTAATTTTAAGAGTGCTGCAGCTCTCTAAAAGACTTTTTAAAATTTTTGATTTTTTTACAGTCAGTTAAGTCTCTTTTTGGCCCATTTTGCCTGAGGAAAAAAAGCTACCTAATAATTTTGCACACCTTGATATAGGGTGTTGATCTCCTTAGGCCACACCCTCCCTCATTACACATATACACATCACCTGATTTGCTTAAGTCCAATAAGCATTCAAGTTTATACTGCTTGGAGTTGGAAAATATGCAAAAAAAATGATGATATGGTCAAAATACTCACTTTCCTAACAATTGTGCACACGGTGTACTGTAGCGAGTGCGCTGAATCACGGAGACTAAATGATAGTGGTTTTCTTTGAGGGTCGAACCCTCACATCACATCTGTCTATAGCATTTGACTGATGAGCTTCAGACACACAAGCATAAAGAGATGAAGAAAGAGGCAGAGAGACTGGGTCCTTTTACACTGACAGGTGTGCAACACTGGCTGGCCCCTTTGATAAGCATCCATTTCCTTAGCAACTGGACGTCAGTTCAATTCAGCCAAGCGATTTTAGCAGATGGCTTGGTAAATACCTTGCCATGTGTTCCTGATGAGAAACTATAATGCATCATGACTAAACACACGTACATTCACACACACACCGTATTCACATAATCCACCCCTCTTTGCGCCATCTCCCTCTTCTCCTACTTAAAGCTTGTTTGTATTCACAAAAGTTAATTTGCGTTTTTCCTACAAATGTGTCAAGGTTCCACAGTTTTTTGAATCACTTTTACGGTGGCCATAGCAAAGTGAAAACAGTACAGCCACAGCCAAAGGCCTCATTTCACTTAATTGCATAACCATGGTTACCAACATTTTGTACATACTATACCAGAATACAACCAATGGTTCCTTTATTGAAAAAAATTATTCCAAGGGTACAGGAAATGCTGTGCCTACAAAATGCCTTGAAACACAGGAGGCACACAATAGACCCTTTCAACTGACGAACTGTGGAGACGTAAACAGGTTGGCTGCTGAGGCACAGTGCAGAAGTGTTGTGGTTGGATGTTTAAATATAGACTTTTAAGTCGAAAAACCAAAATCTGGATGGATGCACTATTCCTTACTCTCTCTGCCATACTGCACTAACCTTGTCATATTCTGCTAATATTCCTAAACCCTGCCCGCTACCTTCCCTCTAAACAGACACACCTTCAATGTTTCCCACTCTTTCACCTTCAGTATGCCTCCATTCTTGACTTATTGTTCTCGTCTCTTGCTGCTGACTTTAACCCTATTTCTTTTCTCAACTATGTGTTGTGTGGCACCAGCTATACAGCTCAGTTCAGGTACAGTCCTTACCATTAAAACTATGGCCCAAATCTGCAGTTTCTGCATGCATGTGAGTGAGAGAGAGAGAAAGAGAGAGAGACAGAGAAAGAAGGATAGTGTGCATGCATCGCTCATAATCAGGCCAGCTGCAAATTCTGGGTCATCTACAGAGACATCGCAGAGATGTGTCAGATAATAGGGTTTGCAAATCACAGGACAATGACGTTCATGCCCATCTCCATGTTGTCAGCTGTTATGTTAGGCTGCTAGAATACTTGCCCTTGGCTAGGAACAGACAATGGTTCGAGTTCAATACTGTAAAGTTACATGTAACTGGCCCAGTGTCATGCTCAATATTTAAACCTGGCCATAATCTCTCAGCAGTGCTTTTAGTTGTCCATGACCATAAAAATATCAATCATGCGTCAGTTGTCATACTGTGGGAAAAATCCTAACTAGTTCACCTTAACAGCAAACATTTTGTAGTCAGTAACATTTTCTATTTGCAGTGAGTTTGTAGAAATGTTCACTCTGTTTCTTTACACACTGGTTTAAGTGTAATCCAGGTGGCATTTGGTTTCCTACAAAATGTTTTCTAAAACAAATTAGCTGCAAATAAACCTATGGTAATACTTAGATGACAGAATAGTATGCCCATGAGAGGAAAGATTACCGTATTATTGATGATTTCTATCATAACAAGAGCAGATTACTTTCGTAGACTACTAGAGTAGCGGCCTATGGTGGAACTAAATATGTCTTAGGTTTTCCCTTTAGAAATCTAAACACAATAGCATTTGCTAATATTGTACATCAATTATTTTGTAAATGATGAAGAGAAAAACAATGCATGGTTTTTGCTAAGTTCATCTGCTGCACCGATGCCTAGTGCCAAGAATTTGAGCTTATTATCCACATTAAATTCGTTCACAAACATTCCCTCTCCTGAGTAAACATGTCCATATCTATACATGCAACAAAGAAATGTTCAGTTCATGCTCCTAACAAAACAAAAATAGTTTTCAGTTGCTGCCTAGCAATAGAGCTGGCTGACTGCTGGCTGTCTGTGTGCCTACCACTGCTACTGTACAGCAAGTTAATGCACATGAACAGAGCTTTGTCTCCCTTCCTGCCCACTGCCTGTTCCCCATATGCCGCTCCCCTGTGCTCTTCTCATCCAGCGACTGGGAGCTTGATTAAGCCTGACTTGTCACCAAATTACACACACAAAGTTTACATGCATTCCCCTGCTCTCCAGCTGTTGCAGATTTGTTACAAAGAATAAATCTTGAAGCAGTTGACTGAGCAGGTCTGGGATGTCTGCCGCCTCATTGATAGGGAGAGATGGGAAAAGGGCGGGGGGGACTGAGAGAAAGAGGCTGAAAGGGAAAGCAACAGAGACAGGCAGAGACTGTGAGATGAGCAAAGCTGACACAAAAATTGACCTAGCTTTTGCATCTGCTTTGATTGGTTTTATGAAGTCCCTACAAGCAGAAAATACATCTTAAAATGATGTATTCTAAAATCAAATCTATGATTACAGATAAAAACATAGCAGGAATATTAGACTACAGTGAAAACATCTCAGGTTTTTCTAGGTGCCCATTTTCTTTGTCTATGGACTCGAGAACAGCATTGCAAACGTGCATAGTGACCTCATATGAGGAGGGTCTAAAGGATGGTACATATGACTACAGGGAAAGGGAACGCTCAAGAGTCAGTTTATATGACATTGTATATTTGCAGAATCAGCTATTGCTGTGGATTCATTTACTACAGTCCGGGTCACCAATGGACTGTGAATACGAAATACTTCATTATCCACTGCTCAGCTACACTGCAGTGGGTTAGCTCATAGCTAAAATGTTGCCTTAACAGTTCCCAAATGTAATGTCGTTACACAACTGCTCTGCGAACTCAGTCAAGATATAATGTACTCAACAGCAAGTTGACTTTGCAAACTCTAATATTAAATACCCCGAAGGAACTCTGAATTTTACTTGTCCGATACAAACTAATCAGTCAATAATGAAAAGTTACAAAGCTTTCATGTCACACTCTTCATTATCACTAAAGCTGAAATCTCTGGAAAAGGCTTGTAAGGAAAACTTGAGTAAAAATTATTAGATTGAATTACAGTCTGGTGAAGAATGAATTTAGCAACTTAACAAAATACAGATTTGCCACTGAGACTGCACCATGATTTTAATTAAAAAACACTTGTAAAAATCAAGCTTATTTGCATTAGAGGCAGTGAGTTTAGAGCATGTCACTCTTTGAGCCACTTATTCTCAGTTTTGTCAATGAATAAAGGTGATGGAAGTTAACAGGAGTTTCTCTGATGTCAACATACTTGAAATCTTGACGTTTCCTCTTAATAAGCAGCTTTCTTCTCTCTGATAACGACACAATTCTTTTTTCTTCTATTTCTCCTCCATCTTTTTATGATTATGCTTTCTCTCTTAGATCATCTAAATGGCTGTGGCAGTAATTGCTGTGTGGGCATCATTACCCAAGAAAGCAGAAATAAGACACAGTAACGAGCAAAAGCCCTGGAGCTCAGTAGACCGTTGATCAATACCATTAAACAATATGCACTTTGAGCCAAGCTGCATTCGAGAGCTCCAACACTCAAATGGATATTCCTCATAGCACTAATGGCTTTGAACTAGGCCTCCATTACCATGTATAAAATGCTGCTTATTAACATAATCAAATCTCTCTCTGTGTTTTTTTTTTGCGTCAGAGATAATATGAAAAGACAGGAGGTTGCTAATGTAATTAAGCGTATGCTATAATTACTATCCCCTGATCACATGACCTCTTCTCCTAACAAAGCTGAATAAATAGTCCCATTTCCCTGACTACGCATGTTGTGATTTGGTGCACTGTTGGTTTACATGCTGTTCGATGTTAATACATAAACAAGACGGCTTCATGTGCCAACCCTGCTACCAGATTGCAAAGCTAACATACCAAAGACTTGAATACAGAACATAACCCAACCCAAAAGGTACAGAAGTAGCATTTGTGCTTTAAATTCTAACTATTTCAACATTGAAATCTGTTTCTGTTACAACTAGAATCAACGGGACTGCAGCAAGAAAGTCATTATGAACGGTGGGTTTAATTACTAACATTTTAATTTGCATCTCAAGGCTCCATTCATCACATCCACCTCGGCTAGCAGCCCTGTTCTCCCTCCATATGCCCAATAAATAAATAACTAGCTAAAAGAGATTCTGGGGCCCAAAAATGATTACTATTTCACTAATAGTTACTAGAATGCTAATGGCTATTGTATTGATTGCTCTACCCTTTGACATCAAGGTCATATGAAAATGTCAAAATCAAAAAAAGGCTTGATAATTCCTGGTTAGCCATGAAATTAGAAAATGCAGTAGTGAAGCTAGGCTACTAGTGTCAGAGTTATACTTGACCGGAATGGAGTTTGTGATGCTATGTGTGTGCATATAACAGCATTACACTCAGTTGTAGCATTTGTGTTAATATTTTTTGTTTTAAATAGAATATTTCAATCTAATAAAATACCAGATCTTACAGGGAAAGACAAAGATAATTGTCAGCGTATTTGTCAAATGTGTGTACTGTACATTTGCATGCCAGCTAGTGAGCACTGAATCATCATTAACACACATCTAAAGCGCTGCTTGCTAACTTTAATATGATGTTAATGTGAAGCTGAGAGCTAATAGAATGATTGATTAGGTCATGAAACTGATCAGTGAAATTGTGTCAGCTAACAGACACCAAAAGTGCAATGAATGGCTGAACGATAGCAATGCGTCCTTGTGACTGCAGATGGTCCTACTGTACAGCAGAATTAAACAATAGCCTCATAAATAACCATTTAACCCTGGAAGCATTTGCTGTCATCCGCATTTTGAAGTCATTTCCACAACTCAAATGTGAAATTCACTCATTAATTCTCTCAGGCAGACGCTCAAGCTCAGTATATCAATTCTGTCAACTCATTAAAAGCACATTCTTTAATAGAGGGTTGTCCTAGAGATGAGGTGTATTTTGCCAGTGTATTAAGATTTATACTGTGTGGAGCACAACTACCGGTAGTTACTAGAATTGCTACAGTATCTGTAAGCAACTTGCAATGGGTAATGTATAAAAATAAATGGCAAAAATCATTTTTGGGCACAAAAGGAATAAAAATGTATCCATGTGTTTTGACACAAAGCATTTCCTCCACTGCAACAAAAAGGAATTCATAAGCTAAATACACACCAGTCCCAGCCCTGTGCATGCCTCCAGACATCCTCCCCCATATCCCAGAAACCTCTGTGTGTTTAGGAATCAGGCTCCACCATGACTCTGTGTAGTGCCTGCGAAGATATCACCCCACGTCCAAAAATTTCCATCAATGCCGGCTCAACTCCTCCGCAGCAACTCTCTGATAGGTTAATCCCTGTATCACACTTCAGCACCAGTTCACTAAGCGGCTTAAAAGGACACATTAGAACGATGACAATGACCCGCTAATGGTGTTACATTTCTCTGAAGCATTATGAGCTATCTTTGCCACGTTTATCTTATAATGAGATCTGTCAACGGGGGGGGGGGGAGGACATTGATATTTCACATAATAAATAATGACCTAGAAAAGGGAGAAACAAACCTTGATCCCTCTCCCCTGATCTGTTTTCTTTGCAGGCGACAGAGCGGGCAGCCCCATGGGGGCCTTGGAGCTCAGTGTCACCATTTAGATTACTGGCTGCTGTGTAGACCTAAGTCCTCAGGGCCACCACAACACCCCCAGCCACACCATGTGTGATTGATGACTGCCGGTTCCCATGGGCATTTTACAACATTTCTTCAAGCAATGTCCCCTGAAGAAAATGTGCCATCGTTCATCACATTACTACTGTACAAAATCCAGATATTAATTGTGTCCCCTCTAATTTCATTATGGTGTGCATTTTCATTCGACTCTATGCTATTATAATAGGATAAAACACACTTTATAGTCAAGAAAACTGAAAGGCTCAAGTCTAAATTAGGATATCTACACTGTATAGCAGCTAAAGAGGATGATCCCTCTCGACCCACAAATACGTTTTGTCTCAGTCACCGCTGAAAATCCTACTATAGAAAAAGGTGTTTTAAACATCTAAAACTCATGCTCTGAGTGGTGTAAGTTGACCCAGGCCAGTGAAACCTAACAACTATTTTTGCTAAATCACACATTTACAATTGCAAATTTGAGGGAAATAAAATCTGACACATATCCTCAGATATATGTGTTTTGTATGACTATTTCCATAATCAAACACAACATTTCAGTGTTTTTGCTAAATGAGCTTTTGGTCTGAACTTTACAATCTCTCATTTGGTTCATTCAAAGACATTTGTTTGAAATAAAAAAAAATTTTTTTTAAAGGTCCAATTTTTTTCCAGAGAAATCCGGAGTGGAGGGTACAGACCTCTGACTTTTAACATTTTACTGCAGGTGCACATGTTATTTTTCTTTAAGAACCACTGTATGTGCAATTACACTTTACAAATGAATACTCTCTAAAAGCACTGAACACAGAGTAGCATTCGTGCCGAGACCAGCGATCGTACTGAAATATTTACTGTATATTGACACCCACTGACACTTTCTACTGATTTCTTCAGCAGATACTTAACATCTTTTCCCTCTTTTTGTTGCCTAGCTAGCGTATTGGTCTTAATCCAACAGCTAATGTCATGATACAGAACATAAAAGCTGAATTTTGAACTTTAATCATGCATAGGTTGATTGCCTGTTATCTCCCAAATTCATTGAAGTGCCATAACCTAATGCAAACAGCAAGAAGCTCTGAAAATCAACTTAAATGTAGGTGACATGGACTACAGAGACCAGAGTGCTGTTTCAAAACACTGTAAAAAAGAGAAACTAGTTCACTATGGATTACCAAACATACCACACATACAGAACCCTGGTTATTAAAGGCTCAACAAAGCAGCTATTCATAACGAGTAAAGAAAAGCAGACTAAGGTTGTTGTTGTTGGAAGAAAAACCGATGGGTGAAATGACAATGGGTGAGCAAAACCATCTCAATTATGCGTCTTTTTTTTTAATATGTCCTCTGTATATTAATTATTGTCTTTGTTATGCATTTTATGTGGGTTACTGCACAGTCGCAATTAACTTTGCCCAAGCAACCATTTGGGTGATTGAAGAGCAGACTTAATGGGATGAGAGGACTTTGTCTTGTTCTCTTTCAGACACACACAAGGTTAGGACAAAACACATTATCATTAGTTCTTACCATTATGTATTACATGTCACTGTGTTTTGTCTATTTGAAAAGCAACACATACTGTACTATTAATGACAGTATAGTATACTTGAATGCTTATACAGTCACACACACACAAGAAACAAACACACTCACCCACACAATAGTAACTGTCTAGGTCACTAATCCAAAAAGCGCTAAGCTCTATTACTTTTAATTATCCCTGACTGCCTCTTGCTTTAATCTACACAAAGCACGTGCAAACGAGCTGTTACACTGCTTCCAAGAAAGGTGGACAGGAGAGGACGGCAGGCCGTTTGCCTGCCTGCTGAGAAGGACTTCTCTGTGCGTGACATGGACATGGGCTTCCGTGACCCGGCTGGCGCTCGCCTACGTCTCCTCGCTGGTTGAAGGCTCCGTGGCCGCCATGTGGCATCTGCTACCATGGGGCTGGGCATGAGGCTGGGGCTGGGACTGGCCCCTCTGTTCACCAGGCCTGTCTATAGAGCTGTAACACACTTCTGTGACCTGGCACCATGTTACCAACCAAACTGATTCTACAGACGAAGTGTCAAGGTCACCCCATGCTCTGCCTGAAAGACCCCCACCTGCCACATTCTGCTAGGCTGTCACGCTACAGAGAGAGGGGTGGGGGTTGGAGCAGGGACACTTTGTTCAAAATTCAAAAGGTAATCCATTGTGCACACTGTTTCTATACACAATATTATTCACTGCAGTAATACAGCTAATAAATAAAGAACATAAAAAGTATGTTGTCTGAATAGAGACGTTGTGTCATCTGGGTACAACCTGACACATTAATCTAAAGGCACAATATCCACTATCAAATAAAACCATACTGGTGCTCACCAGCTGACTATTTATCTTGATCTGTGTGACAAGTATAGTCTGATTCAGTGTGGTGAAGTTGGTGATACAATGCATTCATAATGGTAGCAATTCCCTGGTGGGGGAAGGGGGCGTGTTTACCCCGAAGGTTATTTCTTGTAAATCCTTGCATAGTTTATTCAAATAGTGCTCTAGCCGCGGTCTCCAGGATTTTCCCCTTACAGCAAGCAAAGCATGACCTTTACATTTGATGCCTGACAGTTCTTCAGATTCGCCCAACCAGAACAGATTAATAAATATTTATGTGTTTCTTACTGAACAGTGGATGCTCCTTATCTCTTAGAAAACAAAAGACAGAGAGATCTTTGCAGACACACATGCACAGAATACATCCACGCACACTCACTCAAACGCAAGTAGACATCAATACTACCTGAATACTGGAGATTTGTTTGACCTGACAGAGGAAAACAGTGCTGAGAGTTGTTGTTCCATATAGTACTAATACAGTGGGTTCCCACTTAAGATGGTTAGACTTAAATATGTAGATTTGGAAAGATTACAAAAACATTACTAAACATACAACTGAATCCAGTCTTCATTGCTCCTTCTCTGTATTCATTTTGTCATGAATATGCGGCATAAAGCAGGTGACTATATGGTTTTTACAGTCGGGCCATTTTACACATTGGCACCTGGTTGGGGGAGGATGCAGCCAAGATAATCTATTTAGATTGGCCAGGTTGAAGGCTGTCATTTCTCATGAAAGTATTGCCCCACCTCAGACAGCAGCTTGAGTCCAATGGCCTTTACGTCTGTGTGAGATGTCTGTGTACGGGTTACTGTGAATCTCTCCAGCCTGGTCCGAGTATTAAAATTTCAGAGCACGGGGAAGGACCTGGCAGTCAAGTAGATTTCACTGAGACAACATCAGCCTTCTCTTTCCTGCTCAGTGCCGCTCCTTAAAAAGCCCACTCCCCAGAGGTTGAAAACATTTGTATTTAAAAATATTTTGGTGGAAAATATTTTGTTGTCACATTCAGCTATAAAAAGGGTCACATTAACACAAGAAAGGAAATTAAAAAACAGATGAAAATAGGCAGATGTGTGGTTCCACACTCATAAAATATTTTTTCTTTAAACACAGCGAAAATAGCTGGGATATTAGCCTTCTGATGTCAGCCCACGCTGCTCTATTTGTGCAACAGAAAATCACTTTCCATGCTCATGTTCATGCAGCCTCTTCAACCTGCGTGTGCGTTTATGTACTTTTCTCTGTGTGTATGAGAAAGACAGGGAGAGCATGCATGTCAATGTGTTCACTAGTAGACTCAAGGTTAGCTGGGTAAGGTCCAAGGAAAAAAGGTGCAGCAGTCTAAACACAAGCAGCCTTTCCCCTCCATCTTATCAAGGTCTGAGATGAGAGGCAGGACAGAATTAGAACGTTAACCTCAGCGGGGAGCCAATACAGAGCTACCATGCAGCAGCTGTAGCCTTGTGGTTCTTAGCTATAGCATTTTCCAGCAGCGCACCCTTTTATGGTCTTAATTTTAAGCAGAGGGGCTAGAAAAATTACACTTCTGTGCTGAAATTGGAACAGATATTAAACCACCAGTTGGTTTTGAGATGCTACACTATGAACACTATTAATAACTGGCTTCCAGGGAAGGTAAAAGTGCAGTTCACTCACAGTTTCACAAAAAGCTATTTCTGCAGAACAATTCTGCACCACTGCCGAGCCACCCCCTCCCTCAGTTACTTGGACATAGTAACCTCCATGCCTCAGTGCCACAGAGTTCTCTGGCGCAGCAAAAATCTAAGCAGCCATATGTGTGGGAGCGCAGAAATAGCGCACCATTAAAAGGTCCTGACTCACCTTGTTTTAAGTGCAAGGTCTAATTGCTAGCCTCTTTTCCAGAGGGCCAGAGTAGCAGCTGGCAGCAGACTGTATCTACAGGGAGAGCTATTAATGACAGGAAAGCTAGCAAAGAAATAAGGCCTGCAGACCCTGGCTCCCTCACAGACAGCCGCTCTATTCTGAGACAGGCAAACACCACAGGAGACAAATACACCAAGAATGCCCTCTGTGACTTCTCACCATACATTTGACACATAAATGGTGCTGTTATTCCAGCTCCACTTTGGTCAGTCTTATGAGTTTCATATATAGTCCTTATTCAGTATGTGGTACCCAGTTAAATTAGCTGTGCACAACCCAGCAGAGACTAATTTTTGTAAGATATTAAAAGTCATGATAAAGATGAACAGCGGCGTGTTCATTCATCTCCACATGGTACATCCTTGCTATTAAAGGTTAATAGTTGTAATTGGGCTTATTTTAGACAAACCAATCAAAGGCCAAAAGCCAGTGTAGAGTATAGCATGTACTCTGAGAAATTCCTCTTACTTTATGTCTTGCTTTGTTTTACACAGTTTCCCTCACTCTTCTCACTGGGTGTGTTGCAAGTGTTTGAAGGTTAGACGCAGTCAGATACAGATGAACAATGAAATGATGCATCTATGACAGACTGCTCAAAATAGACTGTAGGAAGGCAGATACACAGAAAAGAACTAGAAAAACAAATAAACAGTAAACAGTAGTTCCGGTTTTTGGCAAAAACCCAAATTATTTACTCTGTCAGGTACAGTGCTCACAGCATGGATGGGAGAATGTGTAGAGTTTATATGTACTCCAGAGTCTCCAGGGTTTTAGGCCACAATTCGCAGTGGATGCCTCCTTAGGGCAAATTTGACCACATACACGTCATAGCAGGAGGCTATCCCACACAGTGCAAACACAGCACACTGTTGCCTTTCTTTCTCTGCTGGCCTCACATTGCAAAAACACCCAACACGGAGGTGCAACCGACTCCCACACTGGCCTGCTTACTGTCTCACCTACAGTACCTGCACCTCACTCGATTATTCTCATTCACAAAGCAGCAAGCCTGCATGAAGGTTCACAAGGTGGAGTTCTGTTTTAATGACCAAAGCTTAGAAATACTTGGCCTATATCTCCTTAATCTAACTTCTGCCACATTGCAGATGGGCTGAGTAAATTCCTCAGCCTGACAAACAACACAGTGTGAGCTTGTGGAGAAATGCTGAGGTTCTGTCCAGCTGGCCTTATAAAAGTCACGGGCACCAGCGAGGGCTAGGACACCGCCATTTGTCATAACATCAGCAAATTCAACAACTAATGGGCCATATCCTCTTCACAGCTCCGGTTTACCCCCCTCAGCCTCAGTTCTCTGTCCCCCTGTTCAGGAGCATACTGCCGTCTCTCTCTCTCTGGTCCACCATGAGCATTTTGATTCCTCGTCATTAAGAGTCAGAGTCATGTCTAGTCGCACCCAGACAGTTATTTACACGCTGTGACAAATGTACAGTGTGCACAATGGGCTTGCTCATGAAGCATTCATCCCAGGGGGAACCAGCATGTGAAATGCAGTTATTACCACTATCTGCATGGACTTTGTTGCATAGGGCGAACATGAGCTGAGCATAAATAAGAAAAACATATTAAAACTGTGTGCATTTTTTTGCCTTTGAGAATGTACATGCAGCCGGCACTTCATTAGGTACACCTAGCCAAAATAATGTTTGTGCTGCTCTTAAACTGCTCTGTATTATACAGAGAGGTGTTTCTGTTATTTAGCCTAGACTCATTAAAGTAAATTGGGTGGACAAAATATTAGAAACCCTTGTTAGAATAACACAACATAATTTAAAAAGGCCAAAAATGACACAGTTGAATCAATATCTGTCTAAAAGAGTTTGAACAAAACCTTGCAGCCTTCATGAACATTAGTTTTAGCTAGGTGTACCTATTAAACTGCCAACTGAGTGCAAATCTGTGTGCAAAGATGTGACAATGTGGCTGTATGTGTTTGCACAGGTCTATGTATGAGTGCATGCATCTGTGTCTGAGTCTGAGCCTATGTGACCCTAGATTTGATCAGCTGTAGCAGGCTTGATGTTTACAAGGCCAAAGGAACAATGACAATGTGTGATTAGGGGCAGGCAGGCCAACAGGGCCCCTCCCAAAGACAGCTGGCACCAGGGGACTGAGAAGTGAGCTGGGAACCACTACATCCCTTGATTAATGTGAGTAGGAGCGTGGGAGACTGGGACAATGGCAACTCTGTGCCCTGCTCCGCTCTGCTCCTGCCAAGTAAGTGCACGTAGGTGAGGAAGGTCTACCACTGCTCCAAATGTCTCACTGCTCAACTTGTGTGTGAGCTGTGATACAGCTGCCAATGCAAAAGAGTTATGTTTAATTAAACTTCAATTCCATACCTTTCATTTCTGACAAAGGCTACTTTAAACTTATACTCAAGGTGCAAAACCAGGGACAAAGAACCTGTTTCCTAATGTTATATATATGCATGCACTGTAAAGACTGTGGGTAAATCCCAATTTCCTTAATTGCATCCATGCATCTCTCACTTGTGTGTTTTTCTTGCATCCAAGTCATCTTCATGAAAGGAAAAAATGCAAGGAGAAAACATGATGAGAGAGGAATTGAGGAAACACTTTTGTCCTCTCCATCTATATACATGAGATTATTAGGAACACCTCTGAATATAATATGGTCCAGTACAACACCGCCTTCAACTATGGCCTCAATAACAAACATATAATTGAGTTTCTACATGTATGACAGTTTCACCAAAAGCAAACATTTTGAGCTTCATAAACACAGAAGTTGGAAGTGTTGCACTGAATAGCATACAACTTGCTGAATCACCTGATACAAACTCTGTTTCACACTGTCTCACACACACTTTTCCAGCGGTGAACAAAGAAGCCAGACATCTTTTCTCCTTCAGAATATCCTCAGTGTGCTCTGATACAGTCTGCATTACAACTACACTGGATGCTGTCTCTAAGCGACCACATTGCCCTCTCTGCATCTTTGCTACCTCTCCATCCCCTTCCCACTATCACCCCCCTCTTCCCCAGGTGGCTGTGGGGCTGGCCTGTCTGAAATGTGATAGGCATAATCCCATTTACCCTAATTGCATCTGCAGGAGAGCAGCCCTATATGTCCCATCTCCTGCCTGCCGAACCCCTTAGAACACATTATACACACATACCACATAGAAACCTCCTCAAAGAGTCAAACATGTGCATACTGCATAGCCATACTTGCACATACTGCACGGACAGGTCTCTGTACATTTCTTTCTTTGTCTTTCCTCATCAATAAATGCTCCAAAATATGTAAAATGTGAGATACAGATATGCAGGTGGGGATCTGCATTAGCACAAATGAGACAGAGAAGTCAGACAACCATGTTAAGAGAAGGGTGCTACAGTAAATGGCTTAATGAAAGAACTAAGGGTTTCATATACGTGTGTGTGTGCGTGTGTGTGTGCGCATCAGCCTAAGGGGGCTGTGGTCCATTGGGTGAAGGGAGATGGGAGATGATACTGCTAGAGGGAGATATGAGGAGTGGTCCACTGCAGTGGTAGCTATTGTATAATGAGACTCAGTGCTCTCCAGGCTACTGCTCACGTATTATTCACACTACAGTGAAGCTTAGGGATTAGGGCCAGTGGCATAGCAGCACATTTACAATCAGGTTTGAGCACAAAGACGGGGCTGTCATTAGGTTTTTAGCATTTTCTTTATGCTAGAATATATGTCTGTGATACATGCTTTTCATGACATTTGATCTATATTACACTGTTTCTATTCTCCTCTGTTATATTCTAGTACTTGTCCATGCGACTGTTTTTATTGTGGCCTTTTTGCAGGGAGGCTGTGACAAATTGAGCTCTAACAGGCCACAGATCAATCCACAACACAAAGGAAATCAATGCCCCGGAACTGAGTTACTCCAATGAGCTGGATGCAGATTATTAGATTTTCCGATGAATGCAAGAACATTACCATAAAACCAAGTCGCCCGTGGTGGAATTTAGCTGCATCTCAGTAATATAATAGTTATGATCAAGATACAGACCATCACAAACATTGTTGCTGGCAGTGGATAATAATCAAAATAATGACTACTTTAGTTAGTCACCATCTACTTTTTTTTTTTTATTAAATGGCACGCTATCAGAGAAACCAAGGTAACAAAAAAAAAAATCCACGCGAGCCATAATCTGTGAAATGAAACTATTATCTTGAAACTAATAAATAGGCCCAGTCTGCATAGAGTAGTTTTCAGTACATCATTTTCAAATAACTCCCATATGGTCACATTGTTTTGGAGATAGGGACGAGAGAATGCTCAATCACCTGTTATTCTCAAGTACGGATAAATCTGCAATGCCGGTTTTCAAATGAGACAGCTTGAGTCTACCTCTCCTATATAAGAATAGCCACTACAATACAGAATCTCCAGCTGTTCCTTTATCCCTTACTCAATCCAGTCATTAAAACTTTCACATCTTTTCAAACATTTGTTGAGAAAGCTGCCAAACCACGCTCTGATGTCTACGCAGTAAACACAATTCACAAGAAAAAAAAAAAAGGCAGACAAAGGACAGATAAATATGTAAGATGTGAGACGTAGTGGGGGAACTGGAGAGCTTAAAAACAAAATTCATCTGAGCTTCCATGTTGTACAAGTGCTCATTTCCTATGACTGTTTTTTTTTCTGTATTTGATAAGTATGCTGAGTGTCGATTTGTGTATTTCTATGTACTGAACATGTACATCCACATGCATGTGAGCCCTCCAGGTCCTCAAGTCAAGGTGCATGTGGGTGTAAATTTGATTAGACTCAAGTTAAAGCAATTTCCTGCGGAATTCAATTCTTGTCCTCCATTGCAGGTGAGTTCCCCGCGGACATCTGTGTCTTCTCAAAGAAATAAAGCACCTATAAACAGCAGCCTTAAAGGACGGAAGTAGAGCCAAAATGCAATTAATATGCAAATTCAGGGGGAGACTTAATGAGGAGCCTTAACAAACACTCGTGTATTGGGAGATAAGGCTGTTTTTGGGTTGTTTTCCTCTAACCTCTGTCTGTCCAAAGTCAAACCCTTGGGGAGCTGAAACTCTTGAAAAGGCATGGATGTTGCTGGTAATGGATTACTGCACCGGAAGAAAGAGGGCAGTCTAAGGATATGTGTCAGAGTGCACACTGTTCGTCATGTCACACAGTCATACAAAATGGCAGTCGGCTAACTGAAACAATTCACTTTTTTTTTTTTCCTTTTATGTGATTCTATGTCTGTTTTCCAGGGATGAGCAATTTGCTCTGAATCAGAGTTTGCCATGGGTGAGGGGGGAACAGAGGAGGATAGAGAGGGGAGGAGAGGTAGAATGAGTAGCTTGAGGCGAGAAATGGAGTGTAGCAGAGAGAGGAGAGGGTGAGAATATGCAGTTAGATTGAGAATTCATTTGCCATTCTCAGGCCCCGTCATTCTTCAAGAGGCCTGCAAGAGACATGGAGAAAAAAAATAGATGAGGCCTCTGATGTGGAATGACATGCTTGATGATGGAGGGAGAGGAGAAAGAGAGAGACTACTATGAATCACAATGAAAGAGAAATAGTGAGACCAACAGAAGGGAGAGAGACAAGAAAGAAACGCGGGCAGGTCGGAGTAGAGGTCCTATGGGTCGATGCTGCACATAGTAGTGTCGGCTGATGGATCCAAGTCCCCAGGGACTCCACCCTCTTTTCCATTTCTTCACCCTCCTCTGCCCCCCCACCCTAATGATTCAGCCATCCCCTCCAGCCGTGCTGCACCTTCACCATGATTCACACCCACTCCGCAAGCTAAATTATTGCTGCGGTCCCTTGGAAGGCTCCATCACTCTCCCTCCATCTTCAGTTAACATCAAACAAGTATATGAGCTGAGACAGCGCCTGATTGCATTGAAGAGCCCAGCTCAGCAGTTTTTATGAGACTATGCACATTTGTTCACACACTTGAACTCACACACTGCTGGCTTTGATGGCACTTTTGCAGGAAGAGATTTCCATCTTAAAATGCTTGAGTGTTTACAAGTGATGACGCAGAGTCAGTTTAGTGGACGGCAGCGTAATTCCACAAGCAGGACACTATAAATGTTGATTAGATGAAGGCTGAGTGGAATGTCTAATCATCAGGGACCCATGGGTATTCTTTTCATATAAACGTTTGTGTGGCCTCAGTGGTATGAGAGTACAGCAAGTTCCCCCTCTGCAGCATCAGGAAAGATCAAAAACATAACGTGAGAAGAGTTTTGATTATTTGATCCAAGTCCCAGCTTGATGGTACCTGGTGGAAACAATCAGCTATCAATGTAGGCCGAAGGTCTTCACCAGTACATATCTGGGACATGAAGGGTGCCAGTGAAACACTTAGAATATGGATGAACCAATTCATATTTCTTATTTACCTCTAATAATATCTATATTTATTGATTTTAGGTGCTCAACTTCTGGGTGAATTAGCTTGTGGCGCTGAAAATGTAACTAGCGACACTTCTTTCCAGAATAAGTGTCCATGTCGCCCTTGATAACACACAGAACAGCCTGTTTTACTTTGGTAAAAAATAATTCCAATAAAAACTGCTAAAAACTAAAGTACCTTGGGTATCCTGTTCATGGAAAAACACATTGCCGTTGAATTTTTAGTTATGCTAGAGGCATGACTCTAGGGATGGCAGCACTGATATACTGGTGGACTGACCGCTTTGGTACAAACAGAAATCTCTCTGCAACTATTGGATGAATTTCCATGAAATTTCATACACACAATCATGCCCATCAAAGTATAAATACTATAGACTGGTGACTTTTCTCATTTGTGGTTTTGAGCAAAATATCTACACAACTATTGGATGGACTGTCATGGTATATTTGGTAAGTGCATACTGTACATGCTCCCCTCAGGATGAATTCTAAAAAAAATATTGACGGTCTTACTTTTCATCGAGTACCATTAGGTCATCATTAGGTCACATTTTTAATTTATGTTGAAATACCTGCAAAAATGATGACATCTCCATCAGTGTGTGCACTTGTGTTTTGTGCCCATTAGGAGATGTTAGCATTCTAACATGCTAAAGTGGCAAACATGATTATTCCACCTGTTAAGCATCAGTATGTTAGTACTGATACTATGACCATGTTAGCATGCTGACATTAGGAGCTTATGTTCTGTCTAAATGTAGCCTCACAGACCCATTCACATGGCTGTAGACTCTCAGTTCAGATTACTATAAATGCAACTTCTCAATAGTGTGAACAAGATTTCCAACAACAAGATTAAAAGCAAAAATCTGAGAAACTGATATCACAAATGAAAGCAAATAAAACCCAAAATATCATCATAGCGAGAAAAAGTTACATGAGAAAATATTTGTTTGTAATTTGGATGAACTGACTTTTTAACACAATCACGCACCAACACAAAAACCCACCCACCTTGCCACCACACAGTCGCAACGATACAGAGGGGATGATCTGGCAGAAACTGGCGCCATGATTAAAGTGCATTGCGCTCACCTGCCCAGGTCCAATCAGGGCCTGTGCTGATTGCAGCAGCTTGCTGGAGACAAGAGATGGGGGTACTGGGGTGGTGCTGGGAGCTCCATTTGCTAGTGAAGTGACACTGTGGTGGAGGCATGGCAGGGCAGCAGGAAGCTGGAGCCCCGGGGAGGATCCAGCCCCACTCTCCTCTCCTCTCCTCTCCTCCCTGGCCAGACGGGGTGAATCAATCATCTCCAAAGATGTCAGCATCTGCCCAAGCAATTTCAGATTGGAATAAATGGCAGATGGGGATGTTGTTCCCTCTGTTTAATCAGTTCCACCAAATGTGGTTTTATCTCTTATAAAATGAAACCATCTGTAGCACGTAGGTGTAAGGATCAAGTGAGGGAGGACGGAGGGAGAGGGTGACAGAGGGAGAGAGGAGAGGTGTGTGTGTGTTTGGTGTGTGCATGCATATGTGCATGTATACGCGTGTGTGTGTGTGTGTGTGTGTGTGTGTGTGTGTGTGTGGTGACGGAGGGCAGGGAGAGAGATGGAACACTGTGAAACAGAAGCAGAATAGTGGGAGTGAAACAGGAAAAAAAAAGAGAAGCACTTATCCATTAAAAAGAGGGAAAATGTAATCTTACTGCGAGCTCACACCTCCACTCTAATCTCCTCTTTCTCCCTCATAGGAGTACCACCCAGGGGCCATCACCATTATATCTAGACCCATCTATTTCCTTCTCCGCCTCCAACCAGACACTGGGGCTGTAATTTGGTCCCCCTAGCCTCAGCCGAGGCAGAGACATCCCTGATAAATCCTCTTGTTTTTAACCAGGGATAATAGTGTGTAAGTATTACAGCTCTGAAAGCTCTGGGTTTACAGATTGTCTCAGTAACACATAACTTTGGGACAGCCTCATTCCATTGTGCAGTAAACTACATAAAAAAAAATACAATGTTTCTGTGAAAATCCTTTGATTACACCGAGCAAGGCAGCAACGTGCTGCTACATCATGCACACTTACTCTTACAGTGTTGTTACACCATCATAAGCACATTACGCACAGGAGAGACTTCCATTAAGCGCTACAGAAGTAAAGTGTTACTAAGGTTTTATAGACTGTGAAGCGAGGTCGACAGAAAATAGAGAAAAGAAAAGAAAAGAAAAGAAGTAGTGGGAGAAGAGAGCGATACTGTAAGACTCTGTAACCCACTGTGTGTTCTTCACATGTCCTGGTTTTATAGCTATCATTAATGAAAGTCTGACAGCGTAATTCACAGGAGACTCTGAGGCAGGAAAATTCAACACCTCCAGAGAGACATCATTGCTTTTCTATCATTCATATCTGTAAAGACACGGACTCCATACGCAGAATGATTTCACCAGCAGAAAACTTATTTGACTTGCATATATTTCAAAACTGAATGCCGATTTTTTTTTTATTTCAGTTTAAAAATGTAAAATCTACAAACGCACAAACAAATTTAAATTAAATAGAAAAATCACACATCTCAAAAAAAGAAATGTGGTTCACTCAGTGTCGACTGGAAGGCGGTCGACTCTTTCTAGACTGCCAACATTAGGATTAGACCCCTAGCCAACAACAAGTGATGGGCAAACTGTTCCTTGATCATTTTGTCAGCCAATCATCAAGCCTTATTTTTCCCACTTGGCAAAAAAAACTTGTAAATTAATTGTTTTAGATTCGTCACAATTATGATAATCAAAGTGAAAGTGATAAACACATACAGTATGTCAGTAACATTATACTCTAATACCTGTGTTGTATGACCACAGATAAATAAATGAACATCTAGAGATGTCGCTTTCAGAGGATTTGATTGTTTTTAGTCAAGTTTTCTTGCTTTAGACTCACATGTGCCCTTGAAGCTTGAAACCAATAAGAAAATTAACTCAAACGGGGACTGTCTGTCAATTTTTTACTATAAGTCAGTAACAACATACCATATTTTACTCACTTTCAGTTAGTGCCCACTTTGTTCATTGTAATCTAATTATTGTATAATCATTGTATTAATATAAATTAGATGCAATGTCTGTTGTGAATCCATTTGTGTGAATGGGTTATGTCAAATTACTCAGTTTATGTATTTGATA
>NW_018127893.1:2449695-2491635 GCF_001952655.1 Monopterus albus | reverse complement strand
AAATAACGTTTCTTCTTAAGCTTTTGTATTCCTAAAAAGGTACAGGGACAAACTGTTCTTTAACATATCCAAAAAGGTTTGTATAACAACTGATAGATAATGTACGTATTTCATGATTATCTTGTGACTAAAAAGGAATTTCTATGGTCCGATATTTAAGTATAGCTGTGTATTTATTATGAAATTCAAAAATGGCGTTACTATGTCACAAAACATGTTTGATACTTTTCAAGAGACAACTGATTGACATACTGAATCCTAGTACACTACTTTACCCAGCTTTTACACACATGGGTACAGCACTAAAAACCATTTAACCTGTGATTCCTTTTGATGAACACTTTTCTGTCTACCTTCCCTTTTTTTTAAACTGTATTTTAATTAGCTTTACATAGTTTCATACACACACCCTTTTCATTCAGCAGCATAAAACACACATCTTAACAGAAAAGACATGCTGTAAGTCATGGTCTAGCATAGTATTTAGGTTTTACTTTGTGGTTTACTGATCAAAACATTATAGTAATGACAATGGTATTGATATGGTGCTGTTTGTTATCCTATATCTTCTCTAATATATATGCTGCTTTTACAATGTTTCCAGTAAACAGTCAGAGAATTCCTCATTTATCTGTATTCCTGTGTTGCCACTGCAGAGAAAAGACCGGATATACAATACTATTTACATATAAAATTAAGTACATTAACAAAAAATTGTATCCCTAATCTTCAAAAGGCTCTACACCTGCCCTTCCACCACCCCTCCCTGTCTCACACACACACACACACACACACACACACACACACACACTAATGTACTGTGATATAAGCTGGGCTCGCCATTTGTCCCGGAAGATGACTTCGGCTCATGCTGAGTGCTAAATGGACACGATGAGAGCCGGCTATATCTGGACGGAACCCTTTACAACCACTTTATTTTCTGGTCTGTCTCAATTAATTTTTAATAATAACGCAGGCTAAAATGCCTCCCAGTGTTAGAGAGATGAGAAAGAGAGAGGCACCATTTTTAAAATGATGTCAAGAGAGGCCTGGTCATTCTTCAGAAATTATTTTTAACCTATGAATCAAGTGAAGGATGCATCACACAGTGAATCAGTGGGCTTTGTTTTTTAGTTTCTTCTCTGTTCTTTCCCCAAGTATGGTTAATAGAGGTGATCTGTTAATTAGACTGTTTAGACATTGTGCTCAGTACAGCTGGTTAATCATAGTGCGCAAGTATATCTGACCAGTATTAGTATATCAGGCCAATACCATCAAGAGTGACAAAGCAGATCCTGTTGTATCAAAGAGTAAATAGGGGACAAAGAGAGAGAATGGTAATAAAAGATAAACCAAGTGAGCTGCAGCCAGTAAACTGATACACTAGATTCACCTCACGAGGCTGGGATAATTGCTGCTGTAAAAAGCATTTCCATTTGTGAGTACAGTCTGCAGCGTCAGGAAAGGAAGCTGGTCAGTTAAAGGACGGGAACCAGTTTGTGCCTGTCGGTTTGCAAATAGAGCTGCTAGACATCCAGGAGTACAGTCTGAATAATCACCTTGTATAAACCATCCTGCTTGTCCTTTGTGTCTGCCATGTCCACTGTTCTATTTCTATCTTTTTTAGGAAAAGGAACCAATTTGGGCTCCAGCCGGCTTTGAGACAGTCAGGCGGGCAGGCAGGAGCTGAACAGAACAGAACAGCCAGCTATACATATGGATCAGGTCGACAGACTGAGCATTAATAGCCTCCCTCTGGAATCTAAAACACCGATACAGACCAGAGAGGAGCTCCTGGGGGAAATCAGAATACCAGCAGCCATTCAGGTCAGCTTGTACGTTTTCACTGCATGTTACAGCTCCGTTTTCCACCCCCCACTCATCACAACCAGAGAGACACAGCCTTCACTGAGGTGATTTATACACTTGCATTATGTATTGAGTGGAGAGCACTGTCGACCACTTTCTGGAATACAATCGGGTTTCTGTTGAGAGCGATGCATACAAGGGTGAAATATGGTTTGGTTTGGATGGCGGGAGTGATTATGTGTGAGGATCAAGAGCTGCCTTTATGCCAGAGGAGTGTTTTTACATCACTGTTGCAGTAGCACAGTGATTTCTTGGAAACTGAACAGCAGACAACGAAGTAGTTTGAAATTAATCAGTTACTTTTTAACTAACATAATTATCCCATCACTATTTTTATAACTGACAAAAATACCAATATCTCCGATATGAAGTTTTCCTTGCTTTTTCTAGATTTTTTTCGGACTGCATAAGCAATTTTCAGAAGAGAGTAGAACCAAAAGAGACAATACGATGCATCAGTTCTTAAAACACACTCGAGTTCCTGGAATTCAAATCCATTTACCATAGAAGGACCTGATGTGACTGATGCATGCCACAGGGGCCACAGCTCATTTTAGTTGACAGCATGAATCTAATTTTGTAATACAAATGTCATAATTTCATGCAGTGCTTCATTTGTAAATTACGAGGTCCTGGAATATCACGCAATAAGGGACCTGGCATGTCAATGTGGGCGAGGAAGTTCCTCAATGTCCAGAGCGTTTGAGCAGTTTCCACACTAAGAAAGCAACTTAAAGGCAAAAGCATTCTTTTTTGTGTGTTTGTACATGCCAATAAAACTCATTTGCAAGTGCAAGTTATAAATGTCAAGCGTGAGTGATGCTAAATACATTAGGACTGCAAGACTACGGCCTTCGACCTAATATTTGGGGATCTACTTAATCCACTCCACACATTATCATTACATTCAAAAATATTGTAACACATTTAAAATGCACCCGAGACTAGACAATGGAGTAACATTAAATAAACATGTTCTTACCTTCGGTTATTTAAAACAGCCCATAACGCAATTTGCATTTTTTGCTTCTTTTACGTCGCTAATGTCACACTAAATGTGCACCTAGTGTGACCAGCACAGGCTGGTTACCTTGTTACATAATTAGCCTAACTGGCTGTTTATACTGCATTCAGTCATCCTAATTTTAATCCCTTAAGCAGTTCTGAAAGGCTAGTTGTACAAGAAGTATTAGACTTTGAACTCCTTTATATACATTTCCTCTATCTCGTTTCTTTCATATGTAAAAGAGGTTCCATTTCCATGTTTGTCAAAATAGGAGCCAGTCACAATCTGAGAGGTGCCGATCCGATTCCAGCTTGGTGCAGCACAAATTAACCCCCAATTTCGTGTCACTATTAACTATAAGTTGACTACACTGAGCAAACAAAGATCACTTCCCATGTGCTCCATATGAGTCTACAATTGTTTTCAAATATTCAATATTTGTCAGGAAAATGCAATTAAATTTAATATTAAAACATTAGTGTTATAAGATGGCGTCACTGGCCCAGTAATAACCAGTACTGTAAAAAAATATAAGCATTAACTGTAGCAGGCCTTGTTTCTTTTTCTTCCCATCTTCACTTCACCTCAAAGCATTCTGTTAATGATTTCAGATAATCAAACATCCAGAAATATAGCCCATAACATACTGTATAATCATCAAAATACGTCCAGAAAATGCAAACACAGGGGATTTTCATTGAGTAAGTAAGACAGGCTGCAATTTCAACAAGGGATGTAAACACTCCTGTTAATCAGCTTGAAAACCTTCTTGTGCTGCTCTTAGGAGAGCACTGATTGTTATTACTCTTCACAGTCATCACTTCTTATAAAACCAACAGTTGGTTTGCAATACTTTCAGGCTTGTTCTCGGGGGACGATTAAAAGTCATTCAAGGAAAAGCAGGGACTCACTGACTCAGGGCGCACTACATCATAACATAACCTCTAAAATGTTTCGAACGTCACACAGTATAAGAGGGTGGTATTTTCCATTAAATGTGATGAATGCTCGTTTCACTCTAACGAGTAATACACACACTTGTTTGTCACAAATCTTACCAAGATGCCTTTCTTCAACAATGTTGCTCACTTTTATTTACAGTTTTTTATTTCACCTAAATTCACAGTATGTATACGCCAGAGCTGACAGAAACTGAATCCAGTTTGTCCCCCATCAAAAGTGGTGGCTGTTTCACGGAGAACAAAAGGCTTTCCACGTCCTAGTTTAAAAATGCTGACAATGTAAACATAATGTAGCTCGGTACAATGCCAGCTTTATTTCTTACCTCAATAATAAACATATCATTGAATTTATACATTTATGACAATTTCACCAAAACTAACATTTTGAGCTTCATAAACACAGATGTTAAGGTGGAAGCGTTGCACTGAATTGCATACAATTGTACAGGGGTACCTTATAAAGTGGCCGGTGAGTGTATAGTCATCCTATAGAGATAATAACATCATATTCCTATATACTTAATATAAAAACTGGTGCCAATGCAAAATTAAATAATACATTTGATGAAGGACAGTCAGGTGAAAGAACACATAGACCTTTTCACAGCTGACATGACAATCTCTAGTGGTTTGGTCTGAAAGTGGTCTAGGCTAGGTTCATTTAGTTGGACTATCAGACATTTTTACTGTTGCAAATTACTGAGAGAGTGTTGATTCGGGTGTGAAAGCTTCAAAAAAATGTTTCTTTTTTTGGAGCCCATCTTCAGGAAACAGTTGGTCACATTCATAAACACAGTGTGAATTACTACAATGAAGAAGCATGAGTTCAGACTATATTCTCCCTGCCTTGCACTGGTAGCTATGTGATTGTGCTTGCGAGCACATCCACGCTTCATCTCATTGATAGACTCCAACCGGTCACCCCTTTTCTCCTCACTCTCCATCCATCCATCCATCCATTCCCATCATCATGCTTCTTTACTCTGTCTTTATTGCTGCCTAGTGTGTGTGTGTGTGTGTGTGTGTGTGTGTGTGCTATAGATGAGTCAGGAGTGCTTATGCCTGGACGCGGCAGCAGCAGTAGCAGCAGCCTGTGGAAACAAAGGCAGGGTGATTTATAGCCCCGTACTGAGAGCATAAATCACACCTGCAGCGCCGCGCCTTTAAACGCCCTGCGTCCTGACAGCATTTACCTTTTATAAATGATTGGGCTGAACCTCCCATGGAGCCCGAGACCACAAAGCTCACTCACTCCCCATCTAACTCTTCCTTTGTTTCACCTCTCTCTCTCTCCCTCCCTCTGTCTCATTTCAATTTTCTCTCACGTCATTCTGTCTCTTTACTCCTGCATCTCTCTGCTTCTGCCTTCTCCGTCTCTGTCAGAATTTCACCCTCCTCCCTCTCCTCCCCTCCATCCTCCTTCCTACTATCTGTCCCCACCATGTCCTCCTGTTCTCTGTTTGCATGGCATGATGGGATGGCCCCAGTGGCACCTCGCTCTGCATTCGCCCATGTGTTGACGTCTGTAGGGGACATATAGGTAAAGCTGCTTAAAAGGCGGCAGCACCGCCACCACATCCAAGGCCGTTAAGGAAATGAATGTATCCGTCTTGGCCCTATCTGCCTTCCTCATGACCACTTTGTGTGTGGCAAATACACAGGGAGGGGGAGGTGGGATAAATGGCACACACACCCACACACACACACACACACAACCACACCTGTGTATCATGGAGGGAGTGTGGGGCAGGGAACACACAGCCCCAGCTGCAGGAGTGTGGCTACAGATAAAGGTGACGTCTTGAGGCCATTACTTATCCAGCACAGCAGCAAAGGTTTGCAGATATTATACCTGCTGTCTGCACATAATAGGTCTGGGTCGGGAGCCACACACACACGCGCACATGCATTTGGATACACACACGACGGGGGACATATATACATGCAAACAAAACAATCAAGCACACAGACATATGCACACAATTTCAGAACGCAAATTTATACACACTCTCACTGCTAAATCACACACACACTGTACGAGACCTCGCCTTGCTGAGTTAAAACAGATGAAGGAGCTGGTAAATGAAATCTGACTCAACAGTTTAAAATGCAGCACTGTGAGCATCAGTAGAACAAAACGACAATATTTCTCAAAGCTGTCACAGTAACAAGCAGCAGGAGCATCCAAACAAGGGTTTGTTTTAAGATCTTGTTTTTCTTGTGAAAGCTGCATGAAGCCTGGTATAGATGTGAGACATAGGATTTTTTTTTTTTATCTGTGTAATTTAAAAATGTGAGTGCAAAACATACAGTGTAATTCCTTATTTTAGAATTGTGGTAGCCCGTTAGGTGCTCATCAAAGTAACTGCACTGTAAAAATACTGAGGCAACGTGAAGTGTTATCACACACCTGTTAGGTATAGGTAGGTACTTTACAGACTGGGGAAAAAAAAAACATCCACATCAGTTATGGACCTTTTAGTTACAGAGTTTATCAAGTAATAAATGACACTGGTGACACATTCAAATGACAATAGTTGCTGCTGTTCTAGTACAAAGTATTTGTTCTACTTCTCAGCATCTACTCAAATGAAAAAACTGGCATTCAGCATAAAAGTGATGAAACGACATGAATCGTCCCGTTTTCTAAAAGATTTTCTGCAAACTGTCAGCTTAAAAAAAAGTTTAATCCGAAATATTAATGTTGTGCAACATGTCTTTAAACACATTCTAAACTCATAAGTGGAAATTAAATCAACATCCACGTTTCACCTTGAACTCACAACTATCTCATCCTGCTACAACAACCTACAGCTTGCACAGTGGATTCATAGCATCTATGCATTAGCGCTTCATTTAGTCCCAATTCCATCTGTTATATCCTTACACACTTGATCTTCTCCCTCTAGCGCGGGGTTCTCATACAGTTCCAACTTTTGATGGCAGCAAATGAAAAAGAGGGACCCGGACAGACAAGATGAATCGAAACCCAGCCAGTCATTTCAGCTCCAGTTTGAATGTGACAGTTGTTCTTTGTATTTGCGTTGGACGGTCTACAGTGGAAACGAGAGATGCCCCGCAAATGTGAGTTATTCCACTGCCAGAATGCCGGTTGTTCTACTGTAACTGAGCAGAAGCCTGTGTGTGTGTAGAAAATAAATACCAGCACACTCACAACAACTAAAGCTTTGCAGACATACTCAAGTCTACTGTAACTGAGCAGAAGCCTGTGTGTGTGTAGAAAATAAATACCAGCACACTCACAACAACTAAAGCTTTGCAGACATACTCAAGGTCTGAAGGAATTTTTTTTTTTTTTTTTGTAACTGACAATTATAGTATATGTTTATTGAGAGAGGCTATAAATCGCAGTGCTTTATGAATTTGCAAGAACATAGTGAAAGCTTTATGTTGTTGGCAGACAGAGCTGTTTATTGACTGTTATTTATACTGTTGTGATGCTGATCAACAGGAAGGGATATGAAGGATGTCATGGAAATAAGTAGAAGATTGACAGTTGTGACTTTTTCCCTTTGTGGAACATATGAACCGAAATGACTCACTTGGTAAGTGAGACTAATAATTACATCCATTAACAAAGAGGAAAAACAAACTCAAAGGTTCCTTTCCTGTGAACATGCCAAATCCTGGGCAGAGGCTAAGAGGCTAATGTTGGGCTGCCATTAGCATGCCCTCTGTTAGTCTTGTAGAGAGGCCTTGCATGTAGGAGACCTGACCTCCATGTTGAAAACTATGCTTCGACAAGGACCAGGTCATCCACTCCTTTGAAACTAACCTTTCTCTGTCTGAGGCAGTGGTCCATACTGTACTACCTAGCTGCATCACTATTTTCTGCCCTGGGTTAATCGTTTGATTGTTTCCCTAGGCTATGGCTGATTCAGTGGACAACTTCATAGCTTGCAGTCGTTGGAGCACAACAACCATTCAGATGGTATTAACTAACTATTCATGGGAGTCAAGCCCTTTGCCTGAGATATGCATTTACCCCATATCTTCAATGCAGCCAGAAGTATCTCCTTTTATAGTTTGTAAAATGACACTTCTGCGCCCTCCTGAGTAAAAGTTTTACTATTTAAGCTACAATATCATCTTTGCCCCTTCTGGTATAAACAGCAGATATGGCAGCTCTGTCAGAATGAAGGCTCAACTAGTTCACTTTTGCAGTTCCTCATTCAACAAAACAAACGGACAGCAAAAAACACAAGAAAAAATTGAGTGTAGCTCGAAAAGTATGAAAACATAACCCTTTGAAGATGGAATATGAACTCATTTAATGAGATGGTTTGCCTTGAAATGAAAGAAATTAAAACTCTCTTTAACCTGTGCCAGTTATAAGCTTCAGTGTGCTGATAAGGAAGACATACCTCCTCTATCAAGGAGTAAATCACCTTCTAAGGAGTTTCTGGCCCATAAAGCATTAGCCATTCCTGCATGGGTTAGCCAAGAGTGTCAAGCAAGGGCTAAAGTGAAGCTGCCCTCATATCAATCTATCTTTAAACAATCAGTAGAACAGATTACACAGCTGAACCATATCAGCCTCTGAGGCCCACTGAACACACCATTGTGCCATGCAATGATGATTTGCTGGGCAAGGTAACAGTGAAGTGTGCCTCAAGATGTCAGGTCACCTTAACCTCAACCTGTGCCATGTCAGGCTGAGACCTTACAGCATCAGGGAGAACACAAACGAGTCATGACCCAACAAGAAGAAGCTCATAAGGTAAGAGCAGCATTTGCAAATGATAACTAAGCCACCTAATAATGGGCATGCAGTGATGTCTCCTGTATATACACAAGCATATCCACTCTTACACACAGCACCACTGTAACAGCACAATATTTGTGTGATAATGTCGCCTGTTTACATTGAGTTTTGTCTTTCTGCTCCTCCTCCTCCTCTCATGCTGCACCTGCTGAAGACTCCAGCCCTCCGCTATAGCTGGTATACATTATGTGGCTCAACATCATGGGTAAAGAAATATATAAATAAATATAAACACTGGCTCTGGAACATGTTTTCTCCCTCCCTCCCATTCCTCCTCTCCCCTACACTGAGAAGTAATGAGGGGCTACCTGTAATTACAAGCAGCTGCTGTCTTCCCTGACAAACGCTAATTGCCAATAATGATTTTGGAGAGCTGTAAAAATTCACCGGCTGACGCTCTCTCCCTCTCGCTTGCTCTCTCACTGTCTCTGTGGTTTGTAGAGAAAGAGAAGAAGAATTAAGGGAAAAGAGGAGGGGGGGAGAGAGAGAGAGAGAGAGAGAGAGAGAGCAGTTAGCGGGTTTACTCTCTTCCTGCCTGCGTCTCAGCACAGTCGGGAGTGCAGTTAGATAATTTCTGTTGCTGACATATCAGAACCCTCAGTCGCCTGTTTGCCATCTCTCTCTCTCTCTTCCTTTCTCACCTGTTTGCCATCTCCTTCACGGGCTGATAACAGCTTTATTAGAGCTATAATGTGCAGGTGGAAGTCTAAAGGTCCCATATGAGTACATCGAGGAACAGGGGGAAGTGTAGATGGAAAGGCTTGGGTGAACGGGTGAGGTGCCTAATAAGCCACATGCATAATTAAAAGACAACGATGCCACTAATTAATGAATGCTTGTATTTGGCTCTGCATTGTAATGGAGACGGCGTTAGCGTGTGAGAGTCTGTCTAAGGGAAATTGAATTAACCCCAAAATAAGGGAGAAGAAGGCTGTCAGACGTAGGGGACTGATCCATCTCAGCACAGCATCATGTGAAGCTGGTGTCACAAGGCTTCATTCTTTATTTTCCTGATTTTATTTGGAGTAAAGCACATAGCCATCCTGGTATTGCCTTACTTTGGATTATTTTTGTAACATGAATGGTACACCAAGATAAAACTACAACTAATAGTCCTTGCAATAAATCCTCCCTTCAAAGTTACTATGTTCAGTTTTATGTTCAGACTGTTTTTAGAGAGGTGTTAAATCAACTCTACAGTAATTTTGTAGTGTGTGTTTAATGATTTTTTTTTTTCCATTTACAGTGTCTCACTCTTGATGGCTGAACTATAGGCTGTGCAGTTGATTTGCCAAATCTCCATTGTGCAGGCCAAGAGCATGAAGTACAGTGTTATTAAGACTCGGACCATGCAATATTGATCATCTCATTTCAAGCCTCTGTCTTTCTTCGATCCACTGATCCTAAAAATAGGAGGCTCTCGGTTTGAAAAAGAAAGAAGAGAACAGCGCCGTCCGTGCCTTTTATCATTATCTCCTCCGGTACCGAGTGTCGTCTTGTCACGAAGATAACGGTTTTAATAACAGAATGACAGGGCTGTGTCACTGCATCGAGTCCACGAATGAAAGAGTTTGCTGGTCAGTTTTACAGCCAACAAATCCACCCACCTCAGAGCTGTTATCAGACATTATAAAGCTGACCAAAATAAACACCTTTAGACACTATCCTCTGAGCATCTAATGATCACAGAATATGCAATTAGTGAAACCCTTTTACCTCAACTGTTACTGCTAAACTATCACAGAAATGTTTTTGACTGATGTAGGAATCCACTAAATTCTGCAACTAATAATTAATGGTTTAAGTCATTTTTCATACAAAAACCCCAAATAGTTTCCAATTCAAGCTTATTTTTGAAATTTTTTTTGCTGTTTTATTTCATTCTTATGTGCATATCTCTTCATTTTAGACTGTTAAAGACATACTTACAGATGCAACCGTGGACTTGTAGTAATTTTATTTTATCAGTCGATAAAATTATCAGCAGCTCAATAAACAGTAACTAGCCCTAACTGTATGTAGCCTATCTTCTGTCACAACATGATGCATTACCATTAAAAGTATAAAATAAAAACCTTACACAGTTAAAGAAAACCCAGTAATAAGAGGCTCTAGTAAGAATGAGGCTTTCATTGAAGAACCTCTCTAAAGTGATAAATGTTTGCTCTCTTTGAATCCAAAATGTATTTTCAGTTTAATTTGCTGTGTGGGCTGAACTGAAAATGAAAGGGGCTGCCTTCTGTTAACCAACCTAATCACCAGTAGCTCATCTATGACATATATTTATTCACTTTCTGCTTTGATCAAGAACTGCTGGTTTTTATGGACATCTGTGGTTGTGTAAGAGACCTTTGAACACCCTGCGCTGTGGGAACCTCATGCAATAAAAAAATAGCTCAGCACTATCTTATCTCAGCAGCCTTGAATAGCTTACATATTTATTGTTGAGTGTTCATTACTCTGTAATTATTACACGACTGAGTTTCTTCTCTGTGGGAAAACTGTCATGGCATTGACTCATATTGATGCCGTAATCCACAGAGAGATTTTTATGCCATTTTCAAGAGCAGAAAAGAATATTACTTTGAGCTTTTGGGAGGTAATAAAACAATATGATATCACACTGTTTGATTGTCTCATTGTTTTCTTTGTAACGCCGCACAATACCCAGCGGCTGTATCCAACTTCATATCTTCTTGTTCTCTTTCTTTAATGGGTAGGCAACCTGGGAAAAAAAGCCGTTTGTGATGATTTCCTTGTTTGGAGAGCTGAGGCAAGTTCTCTCCATTGAATCCACCGATGTCATGACGGTTCAGAATACATTCCCAACATGTGGTGAAACACGTTATCACATTACATTTCTGGATTTAGCCTCCTTTCGCACGTCATTACAAACATTCTCAGATTGCAAATTGCTCTGATCCTCGCAGATGCAGATGGAGAAAGACTGACTCACATTCTGTGCAGGGAAAAGGGATTCGACAAATATGGCGAAATTGTCAAAAAAATGTAAATAATTACTAAATTTGTAGGATTCAAAACAAATTCCCTCATCTTATACAGTTTGTGCAAAACTCTTACCAGGCTAAATCAGCTGAGGCATATTCCCTGCAGCCAGCTACTTTGGATATAAATATGGTGCCTGATATTTGGTATGTAATAAGGGGCCTGCAGCCTTTCCCTCTCAGTGAGCAGTAAGGGCCTGTCTTCCTGATAATACCATGCATGGATAACTGAGTGAGACGCCATCAGATACTGAAAGGAGCGGGCTTAAGGGAAATGAAATTTATTTGGAGGCAAGAGAGTGAGGGCGGCAAGGATAATTGAAATGGGAAGCATTCAGTTGGGGAGAAAAAATTGAGATGTTGTCACTAAGTCCTCCTTATCATCATCAGGGCCACTATGCAAAAGCAATTAAAGAGTAAAAAAAGAATATCTGGAGTTATGCAGAATCCAAGAGAGCAGAACGCAAGTCAACAAGGTGCCCTATAATCACCGAACACACACCAGCACACACACACACACACACAGACACACACTCCAAAGAAGAAGAGGACAGGAATGTCAGATTGTAGTTGTTTTTTCCTGAGATGTTTCAGTCTCCAGTTTGAAATTACAATGCTACTGTTCCTTATTATAGGCCCATTGGTTGTTCATTAAACGCGGCCTGAAATTTGTTTTCAACAGTGTCTCAAACACATGTTTGCGATATTTAAAAATAATACTTTTTTGCATGTTTTCATAACTGATATTTGCATTCCTTATTTACAGAGCCCACAATGTGATTTCACATTCACAGTTAAAAATAACAATTGGCTGAATTTAAATATGCACCACATTATGTAGAATGATGGCATAAGCCAATGCCAAGTTGCGCTCACTCTCACCATATGAGAGACTGCAGGTGCAATGTTTTTTCTTGTCTCTCTCTCTCTTTCTCTCACTCATTAGGCTTTGAACAGAAATGATGGTATAGAAAAGTGTCTAAATGCACTCCTACTTCACAGCAAACTGATGACTGCTTATTATTTAATATAAAGATACTGTCTGTCCAAGTAGAGCGCTTGTTCTGTTAGACTCTCAGACATAGAGGCTCCTTCGTGATTCAACTTGGCTTAAAAATTTTTATAAAAATGCAAAGGAGCTCCAACAAGTACAGAGGTCATGATGTACTCAAGGGGGGGGGGGGACTAACAAAAGGGAACGATAATGACAGTTTTACAATTTCACATATCCCCAATGTCTGATTTTCATGGATGGTCTGGCATACCTCAATAAACGAAATCTTGTCATTTCCTTTCTTCAAATTGAATTTCTAAGGGGATTTAAATGGGCCAACTATGAATGATGCCATGGGCAAAAATGCTCAAATTACCAACAATGTGGAGAAAAATGGGTCTGAAAGCAGACGAGAGCCACCAGGGGGTTTGAAGATGTGGGTAGACTGATGCACTTTCACAGACAATTCATCAAAAGCCTCTTTTTCTTCCCCCTCCACACAGGCCGGCCACTTCTTTCTCCTTCACACCAGTTAAAACAACCTGTCTGATGATCATTTTATGAGTCGCACAGATTTTTATTTTTTTTTTCATTTCACTAAAAGGCTCTTTGGAAAGAGGCAATGAGAAGAGAGATAAGGCTGCACTGCTGAGAAATGTAAAAAAAAAAAAAATAATAAAGGAGAGATTTGGTTAAAAAAAACGGCAGGATAACAAAGAAAGAACTGGAACGAGTAGCGACAGACAGAGAGAGAACGAGAACAAGGGAGCGGGTGAGAGGAGAAGAGCAGAGTGGCGATGGCTCAGTGGGGGGGCCCATAGTAATGAACAGGTGGTGGGGGGAAGAGAAGGTTAAGCCTGTTTCTGTGGGTGTCGCTGGAACCCACCCCGTGCTGTGTGGACAGATGTGTGGACGGGCCGTTAGCTAGCTCTCCCTCCCCTCTTGCCTGGCCAGCGCTGCCAAAGCCCACTAGCCTGTGCTCAAAAACTCACTCATTTATCCGCCTTTGTTCTTTGTTATTTTTGGACTCGGACGCAGCAGCGAAAATTGTCTCTCTCCAAGGAGAATCACGTTCCTGTCTCCCCGTCTCGTTAGCTTCTGTCCATGTACGATGCACAATAATGTGACATTTGGGAACGCTGTGATGTTTGGTTTTGCTGTTTTCACGTGGCATTGGATCTTGTCTGCCTGTGGCATATTATAGAAGCAAAGATTAGCAGTGTTAGTTGTTTCTGTTTGAAAATCCAGGTGGCTAAGGGAGCCCCAGAAAGGTACTATTCTAATGAACACACACGCTTGTACTGTTGTTGCTTCAGGCCTGTTGACAACCAGAGAGGAACAGGATGTTGTCACTCAGAGCTTCCACTGGGTGTGTGCATGCTGCTCACAAGTGAATCATTTGACTGAGGGCTGTGTGGGACAGGTGTTTCCTTGTTTGTCTATCAGACTGGTTTTACATTGTCAGCTCAAAGGCAATGATTTATAATTTATCAATGACGGACCCAGTGGAGAAAAGTTCAAACTCTCTAGATAATCTAAGTAATCAAACTGTCATTTAAGTCTGAAAGCATTCTGGTTCAGAATAGAAAAAAGTAAGGAAAACCAGAGCAAGTGGAAAGGATGTGTGTTTGTGTGTGCCTTTCTGGGTGGAAATCACCTGTGTTGGCACAGCAGTCTTTGTATTTTGTCAGTGCATAGAGATCTGGTCTGCACCTGTTGTCAGACACACACACACACACACACACACACACACCAGATGAAAATCAGTTGACAGCATGGCCAGCTTCATCAGATGTGCCCACTCCTGTTCCGTTCATTAACGTCCAACCGAAGGCGGCTGGCCTGGGGCCTACTGCAAGTCCCACTTGGGGGACTTGCAGCACCCCCACAAAGCAAACACAGAGAGAAAGACAGATATGCAGAAAAAGAGAAAGTAAAGCACAAAACACAGAAAATTAGATTATTTGACATAATATTTAAACACAGCTGGTGAAACAAGAGCACAATAGAAATGAGAAGGATACATGCAAACCAACTAGCATTTGTGGAAGATGAGCAAGCACAGCCATAGCCTTGGTTTGGAGGTCAGCTGGGAATATTGGATTGGCGTCGCCTGTGTGACGCCCACACACTCTACCCATTCTCCCTGGGATGCCAGCGCCACCTGCTTACATTGTGGATGGCAGCTTTGGTGCCCAGCAGGAGGGCTGGATGGACGGACTCACAGACAACATGTTTCAGCTAGTTTGTTTGGAAACCTGCGGCCGCCCAGCCAGAGAGAGGAAAACTTTGGGAGAGAGGGGTGAGAGAAACAGAAACAGAGAGAAGGATTTTCTAGAGTTTGCCACATCTTGCTCAGTCTCGCCGTCTGACTGGTAAGGCCTGTGACAAACGGTGACCTGAAATGATTGGTAAGTGAGTTATATAGACTGATAAAAAGCCAAGTGCTTCATTTTACCAGGCATGGGAAAGACAGTGGCTTAGAGCCATTTTAATGGGCAGGTCCATTTTATAATCATACAAACCCAGACACCAACATTAGACCATATGAAACCGACCAATAAAGGAAAACTGCTACTGATTTGGCCAATATACGCACTAACAGTTCAAAGCTGTGGGAACGAGGAAAAGAGGTGATTTCCCAAAGCCTCCCACTGAATATGAACTCTTTCTCCAATATCAGCATACAGAGTCAGGACCCGGGCATGACTCATAACAAGCAATACAAACATAGAAGAAATAAATATGTAATCGTCAACCGGCGCCCACCTTTTCTGTTTTATCATCTACCTACTTCTCCCTTCCGAGATGAGTGAGCAAAGAAGGGGGAAGGATGCTAAAAATGCACACGATGTATGTCCTATTTTTATGGGTTACTGAGAAACTATTTGAAGACATCAGTGTAGCATGTGTGTGTTTTTCCTGAGGTGAGGGTGAAGGAGGTGTGGGCAAGCGTAAGCATGAGAAGAGAGCGAAGGGACTGGAGGGGAAACCACCTGCGGAGGAGCAGAGAGCGCTGAGGCCGGAGGAGATGAAAGAGCGATGTTTTGATATCTTCCTTCAAAGCCCCTCAGAAAAGGTAAAAAGTATCCCGGAAGACACACAACCACACACTCGCTATATCTAGAAGTAAGCATCCGGTGTCAAAGGAGTTTCTGAGAAGGCACTCTGAGATACAGCTGCCTATTTTTTTTTTTCTCCATTCCACTCTTCAACAGAACAAGTTGTTTCTTTTGTTCTAGAAACAACCACCAGACAGGAAGCCAGGGCACAAGATGAACTAGTTTGCGTCTTCAAAAAAGAAAGTGTCTTTCTAAGATGTCAAGGTTTTAAGGGCTCCTATGCGGTGTCACAGCAGCTCTGGGCAGAATACATACAGGGGGAGATGCTGATGTTTCTGCTAAACTGACAATCAATCAAATCAAATGCTTTTCAGTTTGAGTTTTGACCTTCTCAGTCTTCACCTCTTCAGCGGTGTAGTACCAGTAACAGTCATTAAAAGAGAATCTGGCCATTTTGAAATAAGGCCTGAGTAATACTGAAGATGAGAGGAGAGGAGAGAAAAGAGGAGAAGCAAGAAGTATCCTTCATAGTAGGAAACATATTTATGCACAGCCACAACAGGCCTAATCAATCATTAATATTTAAATCAGTGTATCCTCCTCAAACTCATACATACAGATATCCACATCCACACAGAGCAGAAAGGTCAAAACAATCTGTAGGCCTCAATTAAATATGGAGGATCATACTCCAGCATCTCTATTAGACTCTCAAATGCAAATACACTTTATTTCCATTAATGACAGCCATACACTGTATAAATCAATAAATGATACATCGATAAATATTCATCACTGTGCAGTAACAGGTCCAATGGATATACAGGAGACTTAAATGCAAGTAAGAAATTGTTTTTAGACGCTTCTAACAGATTTGTTTCTCTACTGTATTTTGAGCAAAACAATAAGAAATGCCACTTGTCCTTTTCTCTATATTCAGATTATTAATGTTCACATAGACTCTGGGCTGCCCGCCCGGTAAGACATGACAGCAATGACCTCTCTGTCTGTATATTTACTGTGTATTTTTTTATAGCGTGTATATTCTTATAATGTATATTTCAAAAAATGACCCATGTCTGTGACGACATATTTTTTCTGGATCACAAGTTTCCTTCCACTATTTTAAATGAGGTTATAATCTCATTTGTCCAGTGTTAATCAAAATGTTATTTAGTATGTCTCTGTCTCCCTTTCTAATTTTCATCCATCCATCCATTATCTATACTGCTTATCCTGAAGAGGGTCACAGGGACTGGAGCCAATCCCAGCTGACGTTGGGTGAGAGACGAGGTACACCAGTTTATCACAGGGCTGACACTTAAGATGCACCTCTTTAGATTGTGGGAGGGAGCCAGAGTATCTGGAGAGAGAAAGACCGGGGCTCGAACCCATAACCTGCTTGCTGTGAGGTGACAGCGCTAACCGCTAACACACCATGCCGTCCCCTCTAATTTTCAAATTTCTCAAATTCAAATTTGCCTTGTTGGCATGGCAACATTTAAATACAACAAATGCAAGGCATGTTGTACAAGTTTTATAATCTTTCAAAATGCAATATAAACAATGGTTCAAATATTGTCACATAATGAATGAAAGAAAAACAAATAGTTGGAAACAAAGCTTTACCAAAAAATGGATCTATGAGATGAACCACACGCAGTTTCATAATTTAATGTTATGATAATGTGAGAAGATTCTTTTTCATTCTCTTTTATTGTCTGCCCCTCTCTCTCTCACTCATATCTTGTTAACTTGCTGCCAGTGGCAAATGTGTGTGGTTTCTGTCTGTTGTGTATCCAAGCTGCTGTCATCACTCCCTGGCTGTCATAACTTTCTACACTCCCCTCTTTGTTCCAAAGTTAAATCATAAGAAATAAAATGAGAGATGAATTTATAAAAAAAATAAAAAATAAAAAAATAAAGATGAATTGATGGTGAGAGACCAAGAGTGGTCACATCACACAACACTGCAGGAAGTCTTCTTCCAGTCAGTCATAACTGTCAGCCTACTCAGCTTCCTGCACAGCAAATCTCATTTGCTGCCTCTGCTCCCTCGCTGGTGCGACTTTAAAGGGGAATGAGGGGATAATGTGCATTATTACTTTTATCCGATGCAAGTGCGGCAGGCCAATAATTGCACAGTGTTGGAGTTTTATTGTTCTCAGCTGCTGTGATCATTACTAAACGTCAAGGAGATGCAACATTTCCTGTCAACTTAACGACAGTAATCACTTTTTTCTTCCTGCGCTCCCTCTCCCCTCACTCCACTGAAGGCTCTGCCATCCAGCCCGGCCCTGCGAGGTGTGGAGATGAGGCTTCTTCATCATCTTTATTGGATTCCTCCTCCAAACCAAATCATGGTAAACACACGCTGCATCATTTTCCCATATTTTCTCATATAGACTGACTGCAGCTGCTGGAATTATTGGCTAATAATAAACTTCTCCGTTCGGTCTTTGAAATGTTCCTGAGTGAGTTACTGAACCTGCCGCACTATGGTACGCAAAACCACAAAAAAAAATCCATCATGTTCAATGTCAAGGAGCTTGGTAACAAGTTGCCCCTCTCTCTCTCGCTCTCTCTCTGTTTCTTTCTCCCCTCCCTTTCCTTTTACCTCTCCCTCTGTCTCTGTCAGACAGGTGAATGCCCTGCAGACAACACAACAAGAGGCTGACTTTATTTTCTGAAGGTGTTTCTGGGTTGGCGGATGCTTCACAGGTGTCACAGCTGAAGTGAGAGAGAAAGAGAAAAAGATCTGAGGGAGACAGTGAGGTTGTGGTAAGTGGCACGTAAGGTCGCACGCTGAACTGTTTTGATGGAAATTGCAAAGGTTTTTTTTTTTTTTTTTTAACCATTAGGGAGCAATTTTTTCTTTGGTGAGCTGCTGAGATACCCTGTGGCTTAAACTGATTTTTTTTTTTTACCAGTCTATAAAAGATGTAGGAAATAGGAAATAGAAGATTAAGAAGAGGAAATGTATTTAGAACAGTGGTAGCAATAATACTGTCAACTGTTTGACCATGATTAAATACACATCAAAGTTATTACAGAGATTTATAATCCCAAAAATTCAGCACATTGTTTTGATAAAAATACTGTGGGCCTTTTTTCAATGCATGCAAAAGAAGCTGCACTTGACAACAATGAATTAGCTGTTACTTGTGTTCTCTCAGCACAACTCATGCAGATATCTAAATGTTTTACAGTATACCCACATGCCGAGGGTCAAAATCTACGTGTGTGACTCGCACCTATTCTTATTACTGCTGACAATCTGGTGCCATCTCTTTTACTAGCACAGTATATCGTACCGTACACCAGGAACAACCGTGAGCCACTTACACGGATGTCACCTTTAAAAGTGAACCCTCATCATATGTAAACATTCTCAGGCTTCCACTCTTTTTTTTGTTTTTTTGCTTAGAAGGTACAGGGAGGCTCTCTTTATCCAACAAACAAACAAACATTCCTCTGCATTCCGGTCTCCCCGTCCACTCAGTGTGTGCGTTCGACCTAAACTCTCTCTGGGTTTTGATCTTAGCTGTGGATGGCACTCCTGCCTGCTGCCCTGCTCCCAACACCCACATATTCGGTGTAAAGAGAATTATTCATTGTTTTCACCACATAACAAAAGTGTCTGGGCTCAAAGAGCAGCTGCCTTCACATAGTTAATTTAACACTGTTGGGGCTCCAAGTCGTACTGATCACCAGAGGTGTCCCTGCTCATCGCCGTTCTATGACAGTGGTGTATTTATTAAAAATGAATAGTGGTGAAAATTAAACACAAGCATGTGAATTTAGATCAAAACTCAGCTGTACCATGTGGCTGTACTCTAAAAAATGCAATCCACAAGGTCACCAATTAAATCAAATATGGAGGCAGAGTTTTTATATTCTTCATAAAACACCTACACTAGACAGTGTTCAGTCAGCAGACGAAGTCAATTACATTAAATTTCAGTTTTTACTAGGTCAACAGAACATGTATAATGTCAAGTTTGCCTTCATTGTTAAATGTAAATTACAGCTATACATTATAGAATGTAGTTTCCAACAAATAAATGGATATTTGCATATATTTAAATGGTTTTAGCCGTTCTTTTCTGTCACTACAAACAGTATATAGATTAGGACTGTCATGATATCAGATTTTCACTACATGATTATCAGTCAAATTCATCTTTAACTTTATTGTGTATACTGTCTGGTAGGGTAGTAGCTACCTAGCTAGTTACTGGGTGGCGATCTATTACTTTTTACCCCATTGGGTGGCAACCTGCATTAAGGTGTAATCCGACCACCTACAAACTCATGGTTTGGATTGAATCACAGATCGGATCATTTTTCGGATCGGCAGTAAAAAAGGAGGGGAGACAAATATAAATTCACTTTCCACCCTTCTTCAATTGTCATATTACAATAAATGCTCCCATACGTGCGACTTAATGATGCGGGGGCACTTTTCAAGTTCTTCTACTCCTCCACTAGCCATGGCTTTCACTGCCAGATGCTTAAACACACCCCATTCATGTGAACACACAACTGCATTATGGGTGTGTTCCAAAACCCGACCGGCACAGTGCGGTTTGTGTCAGACGGACGTGGTCACCGTTCATTTTAACCACACTACGTAACAAGCAGCATGCTGGTACGGCTAAATGGAATCCGCCATATCTTTTCACTGCAACATAGTCACACTATAATGATTCAACTCTATAATTAATCCGTGGTTCACATGCGTGTCATACCATGGGGGGTGATCCATTCAGATCAACCATGACCCGTCCCACCCCTATTAGTAGGCATGTCAACCAGATAGTTACTCTAGTTTGCTCTGGATTATTTACAATATTATCATGTGTGTATTATTAACATGGTGTCATTTTTTTATATCACAATTATTGTCAATATCTGTATATTGTGACACCCCACTAGAAATTCCTGGTACTATCTGAAAAACATGCATAAATATATGAGTACCTGCATAACCAAAGACAATTTTACTGCACAAAGCAAATAAACAAAGGACTGTGCCTGTCTTCTCTGAGGTGAAGAGAGCACCAAAAAGCGCTAATTGAGACAGGACAGACAGTAGCTGGTCCTAGTGCTCATCACTGCAGTCCACTGCTGAGGAAAGGAGAGGCAGCTGAGAGCCTGTGCCAGAACTCCTCATGCACCACTGATTGCAACTACTTGGCCTGATTTTGGCCTGGACTAGCCCTCCACTATTGTGTCCCAACTCACCGCCCAGTGCCCAGTGCCTGCTCCCACTAGCCCATTACTCAGAGCCCAGTTCCCAGCGCTGGGTTGGCCTCAAGTCCCACAGGCTTTAACCCAGCACAGTGGAGAAGCTTGTGCCAACAGTTAAAGATGTGCACTGGTGTGCACCATCAGCTGTGAGAAGTGATTACCAACTTTACAACAACAAACAGAGACACACACAGTGGCAACAGCCAGTAGTTGTTTGCAATCTGGTTTCCAACTGAGAGAAGAAATCTAAACTGAAGTGCTGTGTCCTAGATGGAAGGTTTCCTGTTATTAAACATATCTTATGTTTAGATGAGGGGAGTCACGGGAATTTAAAATTAAAATTTTGAATTGAAAAGTTTTCTGCCATTTTGTCATACTGTCAAAAATAACACAATAACTGTGCATCCTATCAGCTGGAACTTCAGTCTATCACAAAGAACCAGTCAGTTGCTCAAGCTGTCAGAAAGTTTGCTGCTACACAATCCCAGTGAGGAAGCATCTTGTAACTTTACTTCTTATTCTGTTCCTGTGCCAAACTCCTTCATGAGCCAAACTAGAAAATGAGACTCTTTCTGAACCTGGTAGACTGAACAGAATGTGAGAATTGACAGGTATGGGAGCGTCTGCCAAACTGTGAGGCTTCCTCCCATCGCACTCAGGATCAATCTCCATGACTCAATGAGCTCATATCCACATGCCGTTTCCTATCAGCTGGAAAGTTAATGTACAGGTTAATTATCCAGGCAACTCTGTTTGGAGAAAACAGAATCTGAGCCAAGTGTGGTTTGTTAGGCCAGCATTGTTGTTGTCATCTGTGATATTCTCAACTTACTACTCCTGTCAGTTCATGATAAATCAGTCAATAAAGAAATGCCAGAAAGCAAGTATCATTTGGAAGACTGGTGACTTCATGGCCTGGACAAATTAAGGCAGATGTTACAAAATCACTCAGCTACTGATTTTAAGTCTAGAGTAAACAGCAACAAATCAGCAGCCAAGTTTTGCTTGTGTAGAGAATGTAATTTGTCATGTTCATGCTAAAGAAGACCCAGCTCTCAAAAAAATCCAAAGGAAATCGCCATTTCATGATCCACAAATCAATATATACACACACACTGTGAGGCCTCTGTTGTCTTCATACATCTCCATCCTAAAGAGGACACAGACGTGTCCATCCTCATTGATTTCAAAACTATTTGGCAAACAGCACCACTTTAAACTGCTTCTTCCTTCTTCTCCTTTCACTCTGTCCCTTTGACCTGCTCAGCTCCACTGTTCCTACAGCAGCGACGGGATTACAGCTCGGCACTTCACAAAGCATTAGCCTGTAGATGAAAGGGGGTCTACAGTAGGATTAGGAAAGTGTTGTACATGCCCCAGTGATTGAGGAATGCTCTCAAGGACAGGCTCAAACACTCAAGACTCCTGCATGTCTGGAGCAAAAGAGAAGGCCCTCTCAGGTCTGGACAGCAGTAAGAGGGTCTTACTGTAAGCCTGAAGCAAAAACATTCATGTGCATGTACTCTGGGGCACTCACATACTGTGTGCTACAGAGACTGACAAAAAGTAAAGAAATGTTGAAAAGAAATGCATATAAAGGAACACTTAAGTAATGTCCACTTGTTATTTCACAACCACCTGGGGCCTTACAGTTCAGAGGTGACTGCTACAGTCCCAATATCACAACACAAAGAAGGGTGTAACTGCATTTCTTTCATCATTTTCAAAGGACTTTGATGAAGTTACATTGTCCACATCAAGTAGAAGGGTGGCTGAATTCTATATGGCTCCCCTTATCTTACCTTTAAACTAAGATCAGCATAAATGGGTGTAGCTCATGGCCAAGCCTTAGCAGCAAAACGCTCATTAAGATGCAGACACAGGAGTATGCTAATTTTACCCTACATCCTAGAGAAGTAAAAAGACAACAAAAAGGGGCTTCATTAAAAAGACCATGCATTATTCAGAGAGCAGCAGGCCAGAGGAATGGCTTAAGGCCAATTATCCTCTGCTGGAATCTTTCCCTGGCTGGCTCTCCTCTGCTCTGCTCCTGATGTCTCTCTCTTCTCTTTATATACACACACACACATAGATTTAGATATACACACACACACATATGTTTATATATATGCATATACACACACACACAGAGAACCATATATAGAATGAGAATGTGAATGTCAGGTAGTGATCAAGCAGGGTTATATGTTAGCCTAAAGGCCTTATGAGTGGCTTATTTCTGGTAACAGCAAGGCTCCTCATATATGTCTACTAAGGTCAACTGAACGCATGCACAAGCGCACACACACACACACACACACACTTGCTCTCATTCCTTGTGAGGAATTTATGACTTGCATTCATTTCCTGGGGACTTACCCTAACCACTACTTGCCTAACTAAGATTTACCACCTAACCCCAGCTTGCGACTCTCATGTATTACATACACTCCAGTCACGGAAAGCTTTAACCTCATGCCATCATTTCATAACACTCACCCAAACTCAGAAGGTATGTCCGAAATCTTCACAGGCTCTTCTAACAATACGGAATTAGAAATAATCCAGTCTGGTCCAGGAAACATACAATTTGAATCAGTTTCTCACCTATGTCCACTTGCCTCATATAAACAAAGATGCCAACAGGAAATGATGTCGTCATTTGTGTCACATACACAAATAAAAGCAAGAGAGACAACACTATCGCGGGTCACCATCTTTACTTTTCTGAAAAGCAAATTCTTTCACCCTAAAAACTGACAAAATGTATATATTTTAAGTCCGCATCATTAGGAGAATCTATGAGAATTTGGGAAATACCTTCAGAATTTGGGTGAGTGTTATGAAAGGACAGTACAGAGTTAAAATGGTCAACAAATTTCAATTTCAAACACACTGTGACTTGAGTGTATGTATTACATGAAAGTCACAAACTGGGGCTAACATTACCCTAAACTTAAAGCAAGTTGCCACCCTAAAATTCAGTGATTTTAAATGAGGGGAGCAGCATCCAGTCCCCACATTATGAGTGTATCAACAAATTTCTGTACTCACAAGGTCAGCAATGCCAGGCAAATAATGTCAAACAATTATGTGGGTACACATACACACAGTGCTCTAACTGTATTTTATTTACCAGCGTGGCTGGAATCCTCTTGGAAGTCATTTACAGGAATATCAATTAATTAAAAATATTTACTATCCATTTACATCTAGAGGCTTCACATTCTTTTAACCAGTTTTGGATGGTCATACAAGGACACATTCTGATTCATGACTGAAGTCAGCGCTGTACATCAACATCTGTCAGGATGCTGGTTTGCTCCACTTAGTACAAAGACAATAACAGATTTCTTTGCTGATATTGGACTAGTTTATGTAATACAAGCTAACTGTCCATAAAAAAATCGGGTGTATCAGTGGGTAGGTTCAGATGGACAGGAAGTGGAAGAGAAACAGGAAGCAAACGAGTCAGTGGCTACTGGACGTCATTGCCAGATCAGATCATACAGCAGACGGAGGCTGCAGTCAGAGCACACAGCTGCTGAGACACACTTTATTAACGCTGGAACATAGGGAAGTGTGTGTGTAGAAAAAGAGAGAGAGGAAGTCATGTGGCAACAGCTTGTCCTTCTGTCAGTCAGTCATCCTGTCACAAGACTTGCATAGTGTGTCCCATTGTGGTCATGGTGTGTGTGTGTGTGTGTGTGTTGTGTGGTGAGGGGGTTTATATGAATGTGCCTGCACTGTGAAGGTAGTTCAATATGCATCAATCCAGTACTGTTTTCCAGCCGTCTCCTTCACTTTAGGCAGATTCTTCCAGTGTTTCCAGTCACAGTTAATTGTCCCAGTTAGACCATGTGTGTGTGTGTGTGCGCGTGTGTGTGTGCGTCTCAAGCCTGGGCCAGCTCCTGGACCTGCTCAGTAATGAGAGCAGACAGTGCAGCAGCAACAGAACCCCAGACCTGTCTGCTCCGTTGGAGATATATGGGGTGACCAGGCATCTGAACCCTGCTTGACACACACAAGCACAAACACAGGAGTGCATATGCATGCATGCTAAGCTAGAACACACACAAACACACAGGCAAACACCCCAGAGACAGCAGGGGAAGGGCAGACGAGGACATTTACCAACCACCAGCACAAACAAACACGCCCCTTCTGTCAGCCCATCTCTCCAAGTTCGTTTCCATCCACCAGTTTTATGCACAGTTTGACAAAAATCTCAGTAGATTGCAAAACTAAAGGTCTGAAAAAAAGAAAAAAAAATTATGATGTCATGATAAAGGGTCAAATAAATAATGATGTGTGATTCTTCTATTTCGTGACACATCACCTTGTTTCAAATGTTTCACATATCCAACACTGGCAGAAAGCCAAATACTTACTGCAAAAAATTGTCAAAATAATTAATACAGATGAAGGAAACATTATTTAATGAATATGTTCATATTCCAGATTGATAGAAGAGTCACAGTCACCTGCATAGATTTATATGGAAGTTGGGACATCTGGGAGATAAATGAGCAAAAGGTGAATTTGAAGTGGTTAGAATTTATAGTTTGTACAACTGAAACATCATAAAACTTCAAATATATTGTTTCAGCGTTTCAGAATAAAAACGGCAGCAGGCAGCTACTTTTCTGTTTAAAGTTTAGGTGTAAGTAACATGAAAATACATTTTTAAACGAAGCAAATGCTTTACAGAATTTTATGCTTGTGTATGTACAGTATATGTACACGTCTAAAGATGACGAATAAAGGGAGCATCCACACATACACACACGCACACACACCAATAGCATATTGGTTATTCAACAAAAACCCCATACCTACCAAAATTAAAACCTACGTGGCTGGATACGAGTGCTACATTATATACAGTACGCTTGCTACATTCATAAGACTAGTTCATGAAAACCTGTTGTCTTCTGTTAAGTTTTTGGAAATGTAAGAATTGTACACAAACTAAATGGAAACATACCTTCTGTCACTTTGTCATAAAGACACACACACTAATGGGACTTTGTACCAACCAGCACTGTCGTCCTAATTGACTGGGCAGGAGGGTCCAGAGCACAAGCTTCTGCCAAGTACATGTAGACTCAGAGGCATGTAAATGTCGCCAGTGTCCTCACCACCACCCCCAAAAGACTTAATACACAGAGGAAGCCCAGGTACAGCTGGCAGCGTGGCTTTTGTGCACAGTGACACACACACACGCTTACTGTACTGAGGAACGGGGTACTGTGCAGGTTGAAATAGCTAGGAGCTTTTGTGAGTTTATAATTACGTGCAGGCGTGCGTTTAAATATCTGAACACAAAGTACAGAATGGTGTAATGTAACTAAAATGTGGCCTAATGTCCCAGCTGCTCCAACATCAATTAGCTCTCTGAAATCACCAGTGTCCTGGATTCACAGATAAAACTGAGAGGGAGAGAATTTCTGCTCCTAAACTCCCTTCCAGGCAATTTTCAGCCAAAATCTGGACTGATGATTAAGTAGGATTATGTGCTCTTTAGTGAGGTTTAGCGACAACCATGTCCCGTGCTCAAACCCTGTGAGAGGGTGTGAGTGTTCGAGTGTGCATGTGTGTGAGAGAGAAAAGAGAGAGAGTGAGCAAGAGACAGAGAGAATGAGAGAGCAGAGGAGAGCGAGCTTTTGTTCCAACTGAGCCCCTAATTAGCCAGGCTAATTGAGCTGTTAATTGATCTGTTGTCTTAATTAAACATCTCCTGATGCTTCTTTGCTCCTTGTAGTTGGGAATCTGAGGGCGCGCGTGTGTGTGTGTGTGTGTGTGTGTGTGTGTGTGTTCAGGGGCGTGGAACACAGAGGTAGCTAGCCCGAACAGTTGCCAGTAATCTGAGTGGGCTGAAGACTCCATTACACAATTTGGCCTGTTTTAGTTTGGGGCTAAAGCCATCATTATAGATTTGTTTGGGGTTATCGTGGTGGTAAAATGCATTTAAAGCTGAATCTGATTACAGTAATCTATGCACGATGTACTCTGATAAAGCTGCCAATTTCAATGAAATTTGTTGACTGGCAGGCGGGGGATTTTACTCCTTCACTCAACCAAACCCGATTCTTTGGTTCAGAAAAAGGACCCATTGGTTTTTTGTAAGATGCTGGCACTGAATTTTAACTCACCTTTATCATTTCCATCTGGAGGAAAATAAGATGGAGCAGAAATAAATTTAATTATGCAGTGACAGAATAAAAAGTCACACTATCTTGATAGGGAAAAACTGCACTGTATTAGCACAGTGGAAAAGATGTGTTTGGTGAACCACTGTCAGTTTTCTTTAATTTCTTCCAAGCTTTAATTGCGTCTGAAATAAAGGGAAGTTTATGCAAAACAGCAATAAGGAAAGTTTTGTCTGTGGAGTGGGATAGTCACCTGGATCGTCATTTCACCCAGGCTCTTGTCTGCAACATTTCTACCATCTGCTTTGGATATACGAATGTGATGTGACACCAACTGAATGATTTACATGAAACAGTTTTGAGGGAAAACAAGAGTTTACTTCAGTTTATAAGAAATACTGTCTAAAATGTTTTATGTAAAGGCAACAGTGTTATGCAGAACAGCTACTACAGCTCTACCAGAGTTGAGTAAATCTCAAGGTTGCAAAGATTTATTTTTTTTTACATACACTTTAACTTCTAATGCAATTAGATCTATTTTAAGGGTACACCGAGTCGACCTTCGCATGAAAGAACACATAACAGAAATGAAGGTAGTTTGAAAAAATCTTGAAATAATGCACAAAAAAAGTTTGTTTGCCTGCAGGCGTACACAACAAACAGATGACAACTGAAGATCTGTGCAGAGCGATGAAATATGTTCCACAAATTAATAAACAAAACAAATTCCACATTTCCAACATATTTTCTACATTTTTGACCATCGTTCGAAGTTTGGTTGACACTCTTAATTCCGTCATCTTCTCCTGCAATGGTTTGATGGCACCCGATTTTAAAATAGCACCAACGACTATTCATGACAGTAGTGGATGGGAATTAATTATGTAATATATAATAACATGCTAATATTAACAATGTGCACTACTAATTCACATTTTCTTTTGCTGATTTCCTCAAAATTCAGTTCCAATTTGTAAAATGGATGGAACCGCAATTACTAATGGCCAAACTGTAAACAAACCCCCACCCGTGACCCCTTCTCGTTTTGTCTTTAACTGATTCTTCACCCTTTCGATCTCTGTTGCCATTATTCTCCTCCATCCATCCCCCAAAGTTGCCCCTCTTCCTTTCAATGTCTGGGGAAAACGAGTTGGAGAGCAGTATCTCTCAGCACACACACACACACACACACACACACACACACACACACACACAAAGAAATGCTAATACCTAGAACATACTGCTGTATGTACTTGTGTAGGTGTGTTTCTATGCATGTCTATCTGTCCACATCCAGGGGGAGGATGCAAGGCAGAGATGCTAACTTTATCATCTGCTCAAAGGGGCGGTGACAGATGGCGCTTCGGGGCGCTTGCAACACCAGTGTTTCTGAGCCAGCTGAGGAGCAGATGAAAGGCAGGCTTTGTCACCGTGCGGCCAACGGGTGACAACTATGCGATGAAGTCAGACCGGTGGCATGAGGAAACGTGAAAGGAGGATGAGAAAAGGAGGAGACAGGCATTGCGACATTCTCATAAAGTCCTAGAGAATGATTAATTGAGTATGGTAACGGTTAACCAGCATGGAGTGATTTTATCTTCCTGGGAATAGCGTACAGATTGACTGAAGCGCTTCACTGAGCCGACCCTGTTGCTCAGTGGGAGAAATACAAACTTGGGTGGAGACGTAGTGTGTAAAAACCAACCTAACAAGAAAATGTTTAACCACTTTCTGCCAAATAATTACACATGTAGAAGACACAGACATGAAAAACTAGTGAATACAAAAACAAAGCAAACTGTCAACGTTCGCCAGTATCTATTATTAACTTTCATAGTTATTTGAAGAAACAAGAGGCTACAGTCATTCACTTGTAAGAGGAACATTTAGTTTTGTTTTTTTTAATCAAATTCAACCAACCAGACTTGGCCTGGGCTTTCAATAACCAAACAAGCTGAGCACACCATGGCAGATGTCACGTCCATACTCTGTGGACTATTAAAGAGGTTACCATGGCAGCACAGGGTGGTCAGACCCTGACAAATCTGTTATAGCTGTAACCACTGTATGCCATGCTGAAGACACTGACATGAGCAACATACAATGAATAGAAAAATATTAAGCTTTCCAAACAATATATGTAGACTATGAATTATGTGTATTCAAAACACCGCTCATTCTTATGTGCAAGTATTACTGAAATGTTTTCCATGAAGCTCTATTTCTTCTCAGCATGTAAGCGCACATACAACCTTATGTTTGGTCCAGAAAAGGAAAGCTTCCTCCTCTAAGGCTGTGATAAAACCATGGTTTTCAGACCTCCAGCTCCCCAGAGAGCTGACTGCTAACTCCTCACTAACCTCTAACAGTACTTTTATGAGCTGGACCCAGTTACAGACGCCAAAGAAACACCATATCAACAAAGACTTCTGTGTTCATGACAAGCTCAGATATCTAAATGCACTGCACTGCAATGCTCCACATACAGCATCTCTTACTGACAGCATTTCAATCTTAATTGAATCTTTGTCAGGTCATAAAAAAAAGCATCTAATCTAGCAGTATGATTTAGAACTTCCCCTTGTGTTGCACCACAAGTTATCAGAGAATACTACCCAACAGGATTTACCACCTGAGAGAGAAATGCAATATATCAACTTCCACTTCGGCTCAGAGGAAGACTGCATAAAAAAACCTGCTGGTGCACTGTTGCACGTCTGCACAGAGAACTGTTATGTTTTATCGACAGTGACGCTGTATGACAGATTATGGCCCCAACTGTAACTCACGGCCTTCTGGTTTTCATCTCAGGTGTTACAGATAGCAAAATGTCAGCGTCAGTAATATTTCCTCGCATCAGGTAATAGACAGTTACCATCCTAGCTAATAATTCACTCTGCTTCAGTGAGAGAAAAGCAGGAACAGACCAAGTGTTATAGCTTGATATCAGCCGTCCTTGTATGTTAGGGTAGGAGGACTCATGCTCAGGCATTCTTCACACTTAATGTAAACAGATTAGCTTGCTACACAGGATTCAAATGTACTACTCTGGAACACATTAAGTATGTCAAAACAAGGCTTGCTAAAAGGTTTTCCAGGTTTTTGCTCTTTGCTCATGTGCCTGAGGGAGTCAGAAAAAGAACAAAGATTAGATTAGAAGGAGGCAAGGGCGGCATTAATGGCACACTGATTGATCAATGCATTAAGGTGCGAGGTCACAGGAAGTTCAGCCTTTCCAAGTATCTGGGGTGTCACCCATAGGGAGAGAGGGTTGTTACCAGCTTATGTGAATGACTGTCAGATCGGGTTTAGGGCACAACTTTGAGAGAAGTGTAAATGTGGAAGAATAGTGCATCATAGGTTTGTGTCCAGTGCCGGTCCATTAGCGGTGGAGCTGGTCTATGCAGGACCACATGGCCGGCTGTAACCGGTGAGTGGGTGGGAGGAGGCAGAGTAAATAGGAAGTCATTATTACACTTCCTCCAGCTGCTTTACACCTACTGACCACATGGACTGATTGGAATAAATTCAGTAATAAACTCAATATTAACAGGTGTTCCTCCCCACAAGCACAAACACATACAAATGCTTTTTACCACATGCCTCATTTAGTTTTTTTCAGGGAACTATTTCTGAGTTTGCAAAAAGAGAAAATATCCAAAATTACATCCATACGCTCAGATGAGCCATTGAACTAAGAAAGGGAAAGTCCATTAGACTCTAGAACAGAAGGAAGCAAGTCCAAAACGAGTGTACATATGTGGGTGGCAAGTGTGTGTGCATGTGCGTGTGTGAATGTGTATGTATACGCGTTCATGGCAGTCTGCCTGTACGCGTCTGCTTGTGATTGAGTCAGGGTGCATTTCTCTGTTTGAGGGAAACTTTGACAGCCTGGCGTCTTTGTTCTAAAGTTCAGACAGGGAAGCAGATGGCTCTTCTCAGTGTGACTTAGCAAGCTAGCTAGCTGTGGAGTGCAACTTCACCGCCTCTGGTACTGCCACCGTTATAGCTGCACACAAGGAAACAGTGAAACTATACACCGAGCCTGTCAGCCATAGTGAGACAGCCATTTAATCTAAATGAAGACGTGAACATTATGTGACTAAAACAAAGTGTAAAATTGTCTCATGTTTATGTGTGACTGGTAAATGTCCTTTCATTCAATATATCATCATCTGAGGCTCATAGAATTCAAACACACATCTTAGGCCTTTAGACCTCTCCAAAAATAGGTTAAAAAAAGTACTTGATTTCTTGTGCTCAGCTTTCACAGTGTAGACTGTGATAAAATTATGTTTCTATATGTCTCTATAAACCCGCGCCTGTATTTTATGTACCACTGGATACTGTTCCTCTAACAGAGGGATCTGCATTTGCATTTAACATCCAACAACATAGCACGACTTGGCATGTGAACTATTAATTTAAATAAAAAAATCGATACTGTGTTTTTGACAATCAATACAGTATCGCAAAGCGTAATATCACAATGTTCAAGTGTATCGGTATTTTCTTACTCTCAATAATCTCTGACATAATTGAAAACAAATTCAACTAACCCCCTCAACAGAAATTGCCCCTGAAGCTCTCTATTTAAAACAAAGCTTGCATGAGGGTTGTTCTTGTTTAATAATTCTGCTACTCCTGTAAACCACACGACTCCAATCAGCTGAGTCACGCACCCCTACAAAGACAGTTTCCAAATAAAAGACTCCCACCACAGAAATCGAGACCTCACATTTTTCTCCTCATTTGAAATACCCCAAAATTTCTCTAGAGTGGCAATATCCTCCCTCTTTTACTCTGTCTCTTCTTCCCCCTTCACAAGATGTTTGGTCTTTAATGTATTTCAGGGAACATCTGCTAACTATCACTGAACCTCGTGGGATTTCCATTTAGCCCAGTTAATTACTCTATCAAGCCAGGTTCATTATCATATTCCTCGTCTTAAAAAATGCACCCAACACTGTGCGACTGTGTGTGTGTATAGGTGTAGGTGTTAGGGTGCAAGGCTGTAATGCACTGGTGTAAGTGTATGTGCGTGACTGTGTCTTAAACACATTGCTAATCGCAAGTGGTTCAGCCATAATACTCGTGTTAATGAAGCAGAGCCGTCTATAGGAGGCGGTGCTGGAAGTCAAGTAGGTAATCTGTTAGTCTGCCTCTCTGGGGAGGACAGTGAGCCGGTATTAATCTTGATGAACAACAGCCCTGTGACTTCTGCTTGTCTCTGTCATTCCCTACAGAGGCTAGTCCAGGTGAATGATGGCACAGGCTCTCTGTCTCAAAGGTATGTAAAGAGTTTCACCTGAAAACGAGACACCCGCTGTGTAAAAAAATGTGACACTTCCTCTTGAAAACTGTTGTTGGCTTGATGGTTCAATTCTCTTAGAGTGATGAATCCACATGCCAAGAGGGAGCTTTTACAACTTTGGAAAGGGCAAGACACACCACTGATTCCACTAAAGAACTAGTGACCGATCTCACTTCAAAATAGCATCTATGTTCCCTATAAAACCTTTCTTTTTCAGAAGGAACAGGGGCAGCATGGTGTGTAGTTTTGCAGCTACAGAGAGGCATTTTCCACCCAGGTCACATTTCTCCTTCAGGGTTCAATAGATAATCACAAGCAACAAAAAAAATAATACATTTAGGGTACACTGTCTGTCCCAGTATGGATACCAAGTACTTTAAAATGACACCCTGTCTAATGAGTTTACTGTCATATGATTTATAAAGTGCTTTCAAGTGAATGACTATTGTTTTGTTTGTAGAGGTCACAGGATTTAAAGCATCGCCAGCTGTTCCGCTAAACAACCATCAAAAGAAAAACAATCCCAGATCCATCTTCTAAAATATGTGAGCTGGAGGGTTGGCAGGACCAGTGAAGGAAAAGGTTATTGGTGCAAAAATGAGCTTTGACCCCAGGAATTAGCTGATTTGACCTTAAATGCCATGATACAACAAAATTATTTCCTGAAAGAAGATTTTAGTAAGAGCTTGTTCAGATCATAGTCATCATCACTGTTTGGTAAAAGTAAATTCTGATCTTGGTGAGGAGGTTCATTTTGCTACCAAAACATGCTATTTACTAGATATAGGTTGTATATTATGACCCTTCTTTCTGTGATTACAATACTGCCCATGTTGCTGTTAATGCATGATTCCACAAATTTGTAGTTTAAGGTGCTGTAGCATCTCTACTCTACTGCAACCCTATCGTTGCACTTAAAAAATAAGGAGTTAAATGTATGTGCTTATGCAGTTTGTTGGTAATACACATTTTTCAAAGTGATCTCAGTGTGTCCTGTGATGGCCTTGACTTTATATTGCACAAGTTTTCATTTTCATCATCCGCACTATCAATCAATCCTCTCTAATAACCGCCTTTCCATTTTGATTGCGATTTCAGCACCCACACTGAGAAGCTTTCCAGTGCATATAGATAGTAGGCTTCCTGTATATGAGGAGCTATATGACAGGGGGTGTTCGCTGAGTGCAGAGCAGTGAAATCTACCCTTTGATGAGATTAGCTGAGTGGTGTACTTGAAATAACCTTTCATGCGCTGCCATTATTGTATTAATCTATTCTAAAACAATTTGGTTGAATTAATTAGGCCCTACATATTTCAGCAACGCTCACAGGCTGCCTGGAAACAGATGGCTCTGAGGGCGAGCCACTCTGCAACGCATGTGTACGGCTGAGGAGTACAAGGGAAAGAAGAGAAATAGGAGCGAAGAGGAAAATGGCGGTGCGAAAAGAAGAAAGAACGATGTGTCATCAACACCTCTGTATTGTGTACCTGACACACTGACGAATGAGAGAAAATGAGTCAAAGACTGAGAAAAGACAGAACGAGAGAGAAAAAGTTCCTCAGAGTCTCGGGTCCTAATGCCTGTCAATTCCTCTGCAGCTGACAGGAGATTGGTAGCTTAACAACAGTTGGGTGAAGAAGGCTATTATCTCAATCCTACACTGTTCTGGATGTTTCAACCTTGAACAGCTTGTCGATGATGAGCATATCCATATGGTGTTTAAATCGCACAGCATCTCCTAAACCATTAACCTTCAGGACACCTTGTGCTCATCTTCTGCTTTGACTGACAGCTCCGCTTAGATTTCATAAGACAGTCTGCACAATTAAGTAAAATTTCACACAAGAATTACTGATCACTGATTAGTGTTACCCTTAAGAATTTTGGGCTCTTGAAGAGATGAAAGTATTCAAAATTTCACAAGATCCCAGGATATTTATTTGACCCCAGGTTAGAAACATTATCATGTTTTGTGTGGTTAAGATGCGCAAATACTTATGATTCATAAGCTGAGTTTCTCTTCCAAAGAGACAGCCAAGATGTTTTACAGACTGCGGCATGTGGATTTAAGAGCAGAGGAGCTTGAGTGATGAAGTGCTGTGGCGTTTACAGGCCGCTGCCACACCATGAAGGACAAGTTAATGGCTAGTGGAAAGGAGGTGGATCATAATGCACTTTGTGGCTCGGCTCCAGGCAAGTCTTAACTTTTTAACAGGAATCTCAACCTTGAAGATGGGGGAGCAAAGAGCTGAGAGAGAGAGAGAGAGGAAGTCATGAAGATGCGGAAAGAGAAAGCTGATACAAAGATCCTGGGTTAGCTAATGTTGCCACAGAGTGCTTAGCTCAGCTCACTCCAAGTCCACGTCAACTCCTGTTTCAGGGCTAGCGTAATGGACATCAAACCTCTGGCACTGTCTGGGGAGCCAGGGAAATTAAAGTTTTCCAACTCCTGACTTGGCAGGAGCTGTGGCAAATGATACCTTTCACCTAAGAGGGGAGGGAGGGAGCCTTTACAATGAGGGTGATGTCACTGGCAGAGCCAAGCCATTTCAGAAACAGCTTGAACTGGAAACATCTCAGGAAACAAAACAGGGAGGGTGTGGCATGCCAGTATCAATCTATTTTATGTTATATTGCTGTGACAGAAGCTGATAAACTACAAATTATTACCTCACATTAACCTAACTGCCCTCTCTTTCTCTGGCAGTATGGCAGGCTGTGGCCCGTGCCAGTGTCTCCTCTCTGCCCGCACAACTACTGTTTAAACTAACGCGAACGTCCTGCTGCCGAACACGAGTCGGGGAGAGAGATCCCTTGTGCCTACTTTTATTACCTTGTTGACACCAGCTGCTAGTTTTAAGCACTTTTAAATGCTGAGTCTGAGTGGTGGCTCAAATCACAGAATTAATGCCGTTATTCCTGCCCAGCTTTCTTTTTGGCAGTGCTTTTAAGCCCCCGACTTAACAACAAGCCTGGGTTTTATGCATTCAGACAGCTGGTGGGAATAAGGCAGTTGCCAGTGGCATAAAACACTGTGTGCATATGTGTGTGTGTGTGTTTGTAAATGTGGTCCGTGTGTGTCTTCACGTGTGGGAGGGCATTTGAATATTAAAAAACTGTCTTTTAAAAGTTGCTTGTCGGCAGTCCAAATATTAAAATTGCACATTTGTCATATTGGTCAGTCTTTGTAAATAGGAATTTATCTCTCAAGCTCGGTATTTGGCATTAATAAAGGTGATTAAAATGCGGTGGAAATGTGACATACTGGAAACCAAATGTTGCAGATTCCTCCTTCCTCTTCACCAGTTTGACACTCAACTTCCACTCTCTCCACACTGGCACGCTTCATTACTACTACGCCTGTGTGAAGTCACTCGCCTCTTCTCACACACAAACATACACACACACACACACACACACACACACACCACCACCACCGCACTCACCAAAGTGTGCATTCCCGTGTGCCCCCCAACACACGCACACACACACTTTGCCTCTCTCTTCACACACACAAATTAAGCAATGCTATCTAGCAGCTGTACCTCTCCTTATGTGCAGAGAGTGTTGATCCCAGTTCTTTTCTCACACACAGTGAACATATGTCAGTCAGAAACAAGGCAGACTCTGTATTCCTTCTGCTGAGTAAAAAAGTTTGCCTCACTTCTAAAGTCTCCTCATAAAGACCCTAGGTGATACACGGAGGTGACCTTGTTGTGTCTGTATGCATGCGTGCATGTTTCAATGTGTAAACGTGTGTGTATGTGAGATTACAAAGGAAGGATCTAAGATGCTTTAGGTAAAACAAATACAGACTCTGATAGATGCCAGCAGCACCTGTCTGATTTACATTTCCTAATTGCAAATGAATTACCAAAGAAACAGTTCACCAGCACCGACAGGCAACATGACACAGAGACAGGTTTTACCTGAAGGAGAAAGTGTTTTCGCAAAAATATTTATAAGAGGCTTAGAAAACTTCCACATAAGCCAGGAATCCCCTGAAGTCTGTTTGAATATATGGAGGAATGTAAATATATGTGTACATACATTAGTAACTGTGGAGTTTCTGCAGCAGCTTTGACTGTGCTCAACAGAAAAACAACTCTGTGCACAAAACTCTGCATCTTATATGATTTACCAAACTGTTCCTGTATCATATGGGTTTACGCGTCAACCAGCAACAATGAACACATCAGGTGTGCACGGGGCACGTGCCAAAGTTTGGCCATCCTTTACCCTGCTTGTGTTATGCAGGCCTACAGCTGATCACTCAGTGTGAACACTTTTGGATCCAAGCTGGATACACTACTGCCCACTGAGATATTTATTTTAAAGAGCTGGTGGCCTTAACCTCGGCAGGTCTGGCAATAGTTATCCAATTGGAGTAAATATTGATTAAATGTGTATCTGACACATTGAAATAACATCTGGAAGTGACCTGACACATTGTATTTTTTCAGAAGCTACTTGATCCAAATGCTGGATATATTTTTTTAATTCTCAAATCAGAATTGAAAAAGAGCATGACAACAGTGAACTTCACCGTGTGTAGTTACTGTACAACAACTCACACAATTTTTTATTCATCATGTTTCAAATCAAATGTACCATCTTCCCACGTTTTGTGGGAAGTGGTCCCAAGGGTCCAAAACAGGTCCGACAAGGTATAGGCTGACAGTCAAACAACCTCAAGGCACCATCATCCAAACTCCAGGACAACAATAGCAAACAACACCTGTCCTGATGATATCATGATCTAACTGATATCTCATACTTGCCTGAAGACATATTCTGATCTTAACCTCCTTATTCTTCACCTCCTTGAAACCACACAATCTTCTCCCATTATTTACCACTAGTGAGCATCAACTCTATTAAATGCACCTTTAAATTGATTCCCAGTGCTGCATAGGCCCTAAAAGTCACATCTTTGATATCCTAATCTTTATACTGCGGAGTGTGCACAGGCCCAGACGAACGCTATTCTGATGAATGAGCACATAACGTTTTCCAAAACCACAAGATCTTTGCCATTTTGTTAAAGATAGAGCATGAATTAACAAAACACTGAGAGATAAAGGAGAGGCACGAAAGGAATGCAGGTCACAAGGCTCAGGCGACATGGGTGGATGGCGAAGTGCACAGGCCTGTCCATACTGCATGTATGTAAAAACAACAGAGGGAAGAAAGTCAAATATAAATCCATCTTTATCTAAACATTATTTGGTTCTGTGATCAGAGATGTGTTCCATAACTGAACCAGTCCTCTTTGATTTGAGAGTGTGGTGCCGTCACCACAGAGCACAGTGATATGTACACACACACACACACACACACACACACACACACCCCAAGCAGTGGGAAACAAGAGAGGAGCAGCTGTGAGTTGCACTCATAAGTTCAGACTGAGGGAGACACAGGCAGGCTGGTAAACAAACACAGATGTACAGAGCTGAGCAGAACAGAGAGTGGGAGAAAGAGGAAGGTCACCCTTTCACAATGGGAAGGTAGCAACAAAGTCAACAACATTTGCTGCGTGACTAAACCAACTGTAAAAATCAGGATGGCCCAAAAGGCAAATATCGATTATTTATTTCAGGTGAAAGCATATCTTATTATTTAAGAGGAAAATATCTTAGTATACAGTGAATAATATTTTGTTAGGTTATTTTCTATACTTTTTCCCATGTGACTTCTACAAATTTGTTCTAACACTGTCCAGTTAGGTGCTTCCATATGTGAAATTCTCATGACTACATTTCAGTCCCAGACACTACACCTGCACTAGCTTCTAATGACCAAATAATCTTCTTTCATGAAGAGTGAACTTCACCTGCTAAGACCTTCTCATGTGACACACACGCAGCCTTGGCAGCAATTGTTGCCTCCCCTCAGGGTGACACCCCGCTTGTGGCTCAATCCCATCAATGCTCACTATCTCAGTTTCCCTCTCAGCCTCCTACCGCCCAGGGTCAGTATTAACCCCAGTCACAGCTCTTTATACTTAAGAGAGCAGCAAGGTAGCATAATAAGGGATTATTGTTTAACATTAAGAGTTCAAGCCCAGAGAAAAGAAAATGTCCTTAGAGGGATTAAGAGAGGAGGGGAAACTAAATCACACCTACCTGTATTTTCCTAGAGAAGGTTTGACGTAAGCTCCTGTGGAGACATAATATGTTAGAGTTATTATGAACTTTATTTTCCCAAAAGTGCATTGATGGCATTTTGAAATTCACTTTTAATATGCACCTTTACTGCAAGACAGACTGTTGGTCAGTGGCCTGCAGCATTTTTTAGTTGAGCATCTGATCAGTTCAGGTTTGCCAGGATCTTCTGCATCAGAATAAAGCACAGTAGGTTAGTAAAACATTATGTATTTCAACAGGAACTCTTTCTATCCGACTTTGACTTCCCCTTTCACTCTCACTGATCTCGCCTCTGACTTTACATAAGAAAAAAAAAGAAAACACATTCCCATGTTTTCATAGAAAGTCAGATGATCTAGAGTGAACTCCATGAACTGCCACCCACCTTCCCCTCCTGTGTATTCTCTAAGTTAAATCACTCTAGTCCATCAAACTGTGTGGTGACTTATCATGTTACCCGTTGCTATAACAAAAACTGGCCAAGAAGTTTCCGATAATTGCACTACTTTCCTGAACTCTTTTGAAAAACACAATTACTGAAATGTCCAAATGACGCCTTAACTGTTACTTTGCTTGTTTGAACTTTTTCCGGTTCTTGAAGAAACAAAGCATCCGTTATCTTTTGCTGACACAGTTACAAACTGTTACAAATGGTTCAAGTGAAGGTTTAATGATCTTAGCCTCCAGGCTCCACTAATGTCTAACCAGTCTGTGGTAAACATTTACCTGTGGAACTAATCAGACATTAATGACTGATCGCCACCTAGAGCAAAACCATTCGCCGGTTCATGACTTAACATGCTAATAAGCTATCCAGGTGTGTCTGTGTGTGTATGTACATGGTGTTTGTAGCTCACAGGAGGTAAAAGCTGAAAGACCACCAACTGAACAACAAACCAGGTGGTGAAATCAAAGAGAAGACAAGTCGACAGCAACTGCTGTGCTCAAACAGTCAAACTAAAACTTCAGGGGGCTGAATCTGCACTTGATGTAGCTGCTGCTGAAAACATGAGACAAACACGAGGCAGGTGAAGATACTGTGGATTTGCCCACTGTTCATTCAAAAGGTCTAAGGAAATGCAAATAAAAGTGCAGATTTTTCTAAAAAGTCTGCCACAGTGGTGTAATTTGCATCTGTATAAACTTGGAAAGAGACTTTCCTAGTTGGAAATTAACCCATTAAGAGATCAAATGGGCACTTAAACGTCCAGGAAAGCATCTTCATTGGTGACCTCTGCTTCACTGGTGAGTGAGGTGCTTTTCTCTGCATAGGACGTAAAGCTACAATATGGAACTTACGGTGGCACTAGAATGAAACTCCAAATCTATCCATGCTGCTCCAACCAGGACTCCCTCTCCCTGCTCCACTGGGCGCTACTACAATTTGCTAGGCTCCACCACGCTCTGCCCAGCTCTTCAGATATTTGTCGTTATGAAATTACAATAAAGGAGAACTCAACAAAACTTATTGATCAAGCAGAAATAAATGAAAATCTCAGATTGGTTGGAGAGGTCAGTTCCACTCAAAACCTTTTGAGTGGAACCTGTTCAGCGAGTCTGTCTCACAGGAGGCTTCGACAGCACCTCTCCACATTAAGACAAGTTTTGGAGCAGATTTCTACTGAAAAAAGTTACACACCAACTGTAAACTGATCCCTCACTACACTTTTTGCCAAAAGGAAGTCATGATACCATTGCCTTTATGGCAAGGTGTGGTTACTCATCTTTAAAAAATGCATTACATACCAATGCATCAGTCCAACCTCAACATAATTGATAAGTTAAGGGCACACTGGTACTGTATTAGAAGTCAACTGTGTGCTGCAAAACTGTCCAGTACTATGTAGATTATAATTGCTAGAGATACTGGGCTGGGACTACAATGACTAATAAGAGGACAAGTTAGGGAAGTCAGCTGAGACAGAGAGAAACAGAGATGCAACTTTTCCATCTTCACTCCTACCACCTTTAAAGCAAAACAAGCCCTGAGACTCTGGTAGACCCACATATTTAGTAGCTCCACCGTTGTGGGATGTCATGGCTATTAATTCTATCAGAGCGTCATTAATCCACATTTTCCCATCCAGCCCTCCTGTCCTTAATCATCATTTCAGCCTTTGCCAGCATGGCCTCTGGTGGCTAAACACAACTAGGGTCACAATGTGTTCCCTCAACTCTCTGGGAGAATATGCACACATAAAAAACATAGATAATGAAACAGGTCGTCCATCTCAATCACACAGTACTGGACCCATGTCGTTACATTCTTTTCACTGAGATGAAGCATAGAAAGCATAAACAAATAAAACACTCTCAGACAGCTGCTTTAGTACATAGAGGACTATTACAGACAGAAAGTCGTAACGCTTCCCGGGTCGTGACATCCACTAGAATTCATCCCGTATGGCACTCCTGAGTGAGATCTGAAGAAGCTGAAGGTCAATCAGCAATGAGGCGAGAGAGAGAAAGGTAAAACTAGAATCAGAAGGGACACTTTAGAAATGCTAGCTGTTTAAAAAAAAAAGAAGAAGAAAGAAAGAAAGAAAAAACCCATGCTGGCAATTGAGTGGTTATGAAAGAACCGACGACTATCAAGACTGTCTTAGCACAGCCCAGTCCAGGTGGGCGACTGGTTGGAAACTGTTTATTGTTCCAGCAGATCAGTGCTGTTTGCTATCTGAATACCAAATGGTTCCAATTTGCTTTGTGAAGGAATGGAGAAGTACCATAGAAGGGGGCATCACGCACAATGGAAACTGGAGAGGGTAACCTGATGGAAATCTCTGAATGTTCCTCTCCCTGCTTGCTAAAGGTCAGCCTGCACAACTGCCTGTCTGCTAGATGGATGCTTGTTATTCATTTAGAGAAACAGTAGAAACACGAGACAACGGGTGTATGCGTAAGAGAGAATCAAGACGGCGGGCGGTAGTTTTAATCAGTTGCTTGCCCTGTAGTGTTTCATATGAAAAGGTTTCCTCCTCGCTGGTATTTTTTGGCTTTTCATTCGGGCTCAGCTGACCTTTGACCTCTAGATACTGCAGCAGTCAACTCAGCTTACCTATCCAAACAAATCCTCTACTTTTTTCCCCTTACTCACACACACGAGCAAGAGGAAATACTGCCATACTGCTCCTGCCCATCCCAAAGCCATGTCATTTATTTAATGCAGATAGCACATAATGCGAGAAGACAGCGTGAGGGGTGGGTGGGGGCGGATTGTCTATTTGCATCACAGGACTTTAAGCACATAGAATAACTGTCACAGAGCAGCCAAAAGCCCTTGGTATTGTGACAGAGCAGATGTTAAGAGTAATGACAGTGGAGATTACCCAGTAATTGTAGCAGCATAAATCATCGGGGGGGGGGGGGGGGGGCCCATTTTTTGA
>NW_018127893.1:2444801-2449685 GCF_001952655.1 Monopterus albus | reverse complement strand
AGACTGGGGGGGGGGGGGGGGGTGCACCTTAATGTAGGAAGAGCACCTTATTGTTGGAATAAAAATGTAAAAGAGGGCAATTAATATGCTGCACTATGTTGTCTTTGTAAATGTTTATAGGCATAAAAGAGGGCGGGGGGTAACGGCAATTATGACAATGAGGCTGCTGGTGTTGTCGGTGTTCGAGAGCTAGTCGCTGTGGTGTATGCTGCAGCCTGAAGCCTGGAGCCAAGGATAGAGGAGCCTCGCCATCTAAGAGTATGGTGGGATATTTCTCCCTAACATCTGCCCCTGACTTCCAGCAACAGGCCCTCACTAGCTCTGTGCCTCACCCAGCCATATTTTACCAACGCCTTCATGGGTCAACAAATCAGAGGCCCTGACACCCGCTACAACAAGGCGCTGCTCTGTGTGTGTGTAAGTGTGCGCGGGTCCCTCTTACATGCTCTGTTGTTGCCTTGATTGTGTAATAAACTTTATTCAGTTAAGTGTGAATTATTGTTAATTGAACTAAAAAGTAATCTTCTTAATTGAAACAGAGAGGGGAGGGGCAGACCAGGTTAATGATCTAAAGGAGTATTTCTCTGACTCCCTCTCACTCTTCCACACCATCCTGACACTTCATTCTTCTCTAGTACTTTTTCCAATTACTGTTCTCACTATACTTTTTTGCCATCCTGGAACTGCAATAAAAAGCCTGTAATCTTCTTAGCTTCACAGCCTTTCATAACATTCATTCCCATTAACAAAGGAACACACAGATTGGTTTGTCATGTCACAGTGTAGTGGAGTAATTCCAGCTCCTATTAATGCCATAGAGTCTTACTTAGTATTGTCACAAAATTGATTTACTGCATGTTTTTTTATCTCACAAGCTCATCAATACTGAAATATATTGGGGGGGGGTTTGCGCTGTTTTAATCCATAACTTTATGGAAACATCTTTTTTTAACCTTCACATATCTCATCCATAATATTCTACACAACCTAGAGTGAACTAGGCTGCAAAGATGGGAGCAATGTTTTGGAATTCAACCCAGATACCAGAGCCACTGCAGAGTTTCAGGAAACAGTCACATTCCAGTAAACACGTGGAATTACCAGGGCAAGAGCTCCTGGTCACCAGCCTAGCCAAATATTATCTCATACAGAACAATATCACCCCCCCTACACAGCAGCTATTGGTTTAGAGGGAGGAAGCGCTGTATATTGACTTTTCATTTGTGTCTTGCTGACTCTGCTGACTAAAGAACCAAACCACTTCCAGCTGCTAAACGCAGAGAAAACAACCTCATTCTGCTGAACATGATTCAGCTGCATTTTGTTTCCCAAATTAGTTTTTTCATCAAGCACTTCTGTTGCTCAACAACCACCATTGTGAGTCACACAGTGGTTAAAGTAGCTAAATGACACTCGCACTATTATAGCAGTAATATTTCTCTAAAATGATTAGTACCATTAAATGTAGTATAATCAAACGAGGCCTACAAATGACATAGCTGATCACGTTAACGAGCTTTGCGTACACAATAAAATAAACATTATCCAGCTACTCCTGCTGATCTCTACGCAGTAACACACGACCTTTGTAAAATGAACATTGTTGTCTAAGAATACTGGCTGTCCTCTACTATTTGCGTATCTATAGAGAGTGTCTGAGCCATCCAGCACCTTGTCACTCATAAAAGCACTGAGAGATGGGGGGGGAGGGAGAGGAGGAGACATAGGAGGGGATAAGAAGAGTGCCATTACCAGTGTTCTGGGCCCGTGTCTTCCCAGGGTGAATAATTACGTCTGACATGACGTGAATAGGGAGGGACATTATCACAGTGATCCTCCGAACCCTTTCTGTGTGCTCCCTCGCACACACACACATTAGGGCCCCTCTGAATGATTTAGGGGCTCTGTTAATAATGCACAGGCTTCTGGAGCTAATTAGGTAAGTAGCAGAGGGCGCCGGCTGTGACGCCTCAGCTCACTGATACGAGCTGTAAAGGAATGAACCATAAACTACTCACACACAGAGTTTATGTTTCACTACGCACTCTCACCCCCTAACCTCAATAATAGCCCTGATCATGTTCAAACGACATAAATATAATTCATGCTTATGATGAAGTGTCAATATTGATCATGGCACAAAATTGAAGGCCTGCAGCAGCTTCACTGTTCTACTTCTTTCATTGGCACACAATATGCATTATTAAGTGGATCAAGGAAGGTAACAGATCTGCTGTGGCCCTTCGATATTGTGACAAGCAGTATCAGAAAGGTTTAAAGGTAACAGGGATCAGTGTGCTCCAAACAAAATCAATAGAAAGTGGTTATCTTGAGAGGGAACAAGGGGAGAGCCAAGGTGGGCCTTGTCACGTGTACAATCTCCCTCTCCCCCTCTCTCTGGCGCCATAGCTGTCAGCCCTGTGAGTGCAGTGTCAGGGTGATTAGAGAGCGGCGCGGCCCAGACAGAGCCCAGCCAGCCAACCTCCAGAGAGGCAATGCCACAACAAGCCCCAGCGCAGGGTCAAGCCTATGCTGTCAGCCTCCCTGCTTGCAAGATGGACCCCTTCAGTGCACAAGCAGGGACCATCTTGTTTAAGAGACTGCAAGGTCAACGATACACAGTATAGCTCTGTTATGGTACCTTAGACTAATAATATTTACTTAAAGGGTCAGTTCACTAAAATACACAAACCATTTTCTCACTTACACCTACTGGAATTTAGTGATGCAGATTATTTTTGTGCCAAGGTTTTTGAGATTCCTTTGAGATTTCTGCCTGCCCCCCCACCAACATAAATGAGGTGAATGGACCACTTTCACAAAAACAATACTGTCTTCTGCTTTGTGCATGTTAAAGAAAGTTTTCGTGTAATCCGGGCGAATATGCATTTTGATTTACTACAGAAAACTAGACTTCGGTGTATTAAGTGGGGTGTAGCAGCAAACAAATACTGTGGCAACATTGAGATGGCAGGTCGAAGGCTAAGAAATGTTTGTTGAAACGTACCATGGTCCAGTTGACGCTGATAAGAACGACAGCAGGTTTTCATTACGTTTCAGAAGCCAAACATGTTTGACCACATAAAGTAAAAACAACAACTTAAGCACGAGGTTCTATTTGAGGCCAAGGGCTTTAGACAGGTACATTTCTATTTGAGGCCAAGGGCTTTAGACATGTACACGTTATGTTGAGCACGCACCACGCAATGTAAACGCGCACACGCGACTGCGTTTTTCTGACAACCGGAAGGAAGCTCGATACCGGGCGATGATTCCACTATAACGTTAACGGAAGCCACAACCTAATCAAAATGTTTTTATATTGCTACTTACAACACAGTACTAGAAAGTAAACTTAACAAAAATCAAGCAGCTTATTTACGCATGAATGTTCATTCATTCTTTAACCTTGTATTTGGTTTTAATGTCCGCTTACTAGATGTTTTCTGAGCATTTAACCGCATCTGCCAACTAAAAGAAATCTGATTTGCAGGCTGATAATTTTGATAAACACATTCTTAGTCTACACTGTGTTCAGAGGTTTACAAACCAAGTCTTTAAGATAACCTAGACTAATCAACACACAGCCATGCTCCCTACTTGTATCAATCTGGGCAAAAAAAGCAAATAAATGTATTTCCCAAGTTGTGAAAATATTTTCTTTATGGCTAATGTAGGCCAAACATCAACACCGAGAATAATTGTAAACCTCATAAACAACAAGTTGCCATACTTTTGAAAGAGATTACAAATTTGTACAATTAAATCAGTTTTGTTGAATTGAAGTGGATAAATCAAATGTTTCAATGCTGACATGTTTGTAACATCTGCAGCGTTGTTTAATGTGATGATTCATTACTAACAATGTATGCAAAACAAGGATACAAACATAAAAACACATTACAATAATGTGGAACTATTCCTTTAAATCACAGCAACACAATGTATTGAACACTGCAACATAAAAAAAATTGTTAGGTTGAGAGCTATGACACCTGTAAACAGATCTGTTTTGTCAAGAAGGTTGGTGTGTTTATGCGTGTGACAGGGAAATGGATTCATACAACTATTTCCGCCTTATAATCTACATGTTTCTCTTTTTTTCCAAGTTCCCTGTAGCACACACTTGTTGACAGATTGCTCATTAGTGTGAAACAAACTTTCAGCACCGTCTGCGGTTTCTGGAGTTCACCGGCTCTCTCCCATCCCACAGTGTAAGGCAAAGCTGCAGCCAGACTCTGCCGTACCTATGGCCTGAGGGTTGACAGTATCTAATCACGGTCTCAACAGGTGAGAAGAGGAGACAGCACAGACAGAATGGCACCGCATGGAATTCCTCCACTATCCACTAATGTAGATCAAACCACACACACAGTATCTAGGATTTATGGTAAATACATGCTTTTATTGTGGTGCTAAATACTGTAAATAAAGCATCGTACATCTTCTAGCTCATATGATATCATAATACTACATGATTTTACAGTGCCGGCATATTTACTGTCAGTCTTTTTATCAGGATGAACTCCACAAGGATTTACAAGACAAACAACAGTGTTCAGACATTCGTTCAAGTGTGTTAAACTTTATTCATTGACAATGTTATTTCCTCAGTACAACATTTGAAGTCAGTTGACCTCATCCTCACCTGAACAGCACAGATCCTCATCAGACATAAAAGCCGTCGGAGGGGGCAGAAGAAGACAAACCTCCCCGGGGGAAGGAAAGGAAGTGGAGTGGGAGGAGACAGAAGAGAAGGAGCAGGATGGTGGGTGTCACTCTTTCTACAAAGCCCTGTTATCCTGTAGATATCAAAGCACATGTACTCCCATCATTAAAATATTTTCAGAATGAAATGACTCATCACAGTGGGAGCTTATGCAT
>NW_018127893.1:2435922-2444707 GCF_001952655.1 Monopterus albus | reverse complement strand
TGTCACTGAGGTGACATAAGACTAAACAACTTGAGCGTCTTCTCACACAGTGACCAAGATCTGCAGCAGAGCAGAAGGAATATGTGGTAACTCTATAAGATATCGCTAAACACAGTGCAAATTTATTGTTGTAACTTGATAATTTACTTCCAACATGTTTTAACATTCTCCCTTTTTATTTGATCTTTAAAGAGGAAGTATTTAGGATGTAGGGCAGATGGGTACACAGCGCTATTGTATGGTTAACAGAGAGATGACCTTGTTGCGCCTGTGTGTGTGTGTGTACGTATGTGTGTTTAATCAGACAGAGAGGGGGGATTAGAGACCAGGCACCTGGCAGGTGGAAACAGTTTGTACTCATCTGATGCCCTCCTGTCCTTCTGTGCTATCAAACATAAACACACACATAATATGTGACTTGTTCATAACTGTACTGTTCTATTACAGTGTGCTCAACAACCTGAAATGTACTTTTGTTTCAGATTGAGAGGCTTTGCAGTGAATTGCCCCATGGCAGCCCCAAACAGAGAAAGGAAAGAATAAATTATACAAGCCAGAAGCAATTGCCTACATATTCAGAGCAACGTGAAATGTTTCTCAAATGACATTTTGCTTCAGCAGGGGAGTTTCCTAAAATTATAGAATGAACTGTAAGACAGGAAAAGGCACTTTGCATCTTTCTAATGTAGTTCAGTTCTCCCTTCCCCCCCATCTCTCAGCTAAACTTGGGGTTGGGGTTGCCACAACAGGTTGCAGGATGAATATCAGAGGTCATGGGATTATTAATAAAATAGGAAAACTAAAAAACTATTTTCCCTCGGGATCATTTTTTTCATGCCTTCCTTGACTTGCATTCATACCTGCCTTCAAGCACTCGTTCATCCCAAGGGCCATCACTTTTATCAAAGTGACCAAGAATACAATGCGAACACATAAAGCAACCCAGAAACTTGTGACTCAACAAATATGTGAAAATGTAACAGGCTGTGAGTTTACTGCTGTTTCAAGCGCTGTTTATTTTAGAGGACAGCAAAAGAAGCTTAACTAGCTTTTAACTGTTTGTACTAGTCAGGCAAAACAAACACTTCGTTTTGACCACAAATCAACCATTTGGTGTCAGCACCGGGCAAACAGAACAGTAGCGTATCCTGAAGGGGAGTCAATTCACGCTGATGTGCGTCAGTCCGCCATCGGTGTGTGGGCTTGCATTGAAAATAATGGGACCACAAACTGGCCATCTGGTGAATGCTAATAGCTATTTCTTTTTTTTTATTTCTGAGATATTACTGTCACTTTAAAAGGCTTTACCTTTTTTGTGGAAATATTTTATTAAGAACTCCTGCTCAGCAGGTTTGCAAGGTAAATGAAGCTGACAGGCATTAAGCTCAAAAATCATACAGCTCCATCCAACTCCTGTCAGCCTTCCCAAAAGAGTACTAAGCACTCCATCTGTTAAGGCCTGCTCAAAGATAGTAGCTCAAGTGGAGTCATCAGTGTTAAGTTAAAACAAACACAGTAATTACCCAAATTATGATCTGGCAGATTTCTTTAGATTAATAGTAGCCTGTAAGAGATAGTAGATAGCTGATATCAGAGGGAGGAAAAGAGGATTACAGGAGGTCAAGAAGAGGAACATGAAGGAGGGGGCAACAAATACATAAATTAAAAATATTCAAAAGCAATCAGTGGATAAGGAGGACAAACTGTTGATGAAGAAAGAAAGGGATAGGGGCTGTTAAAGTTCAAGGAATTAAGTCATGCAGAGGAGGTGCAATGTGGAGGGGGGGGGGGTGTCTGCGGTGCCAGTGAAAGCCAGTGATGGAAGCGGTTTTCAGTTTCACCCGGAGTAAATGGTTCTGCAGGCGCCTGTCACTCTGAGGGCTGGCATAGGATGATCAGCGATGATGACGGGGGCACGGACCTGTGTCAAGATGCTGAACCCAGCTGTCAGTCAAATCGCTCTGCCCTATGGAGTGACAAGGATGGGCCTTAATCCTCCTGAAGACAGGGAGAAAGATGTAGAAGGCAGAAGAGAAAAATGAGAAAATATCAGGGAAAGACAGGAAGACGAGGGGGTAGAGATGTAGGTAGAAAGAAAGTAAGCTGCTTGAAAACCAATTATTTATTTATTTAAAAAATGAACTGATGGCATCATTAAACTCTGTACACTGAAGTCACTAAACCCAACAGGTGATTCTGTAACCTCATAAAGTTTGCCTCGTTCTGCAACAGGCGATGAAAACTGTAGCTATCTTCAATTTGGGCTTCACCATCGAGCCATCTCTCCTGGGTAATGACGTATTTGATGTCGATCTTCTTACTAGGCACTGTGATGGTGTGTGAACTTGGTTTGATGGCGAGAAGGTCCACAGGAGTCATCTTCCAGTTATCTAGGACTGTGGCCCCTCAGGCCTCATGGGAACATGGAGGAATGGACAGGAAACCGGTTCATTAGAACACAATAGAAAAAAAAATAGAAAAACTCTATCCCTATATTCACTGGAACTCCAACAAGCTGTTTTCAATTAGTGCTTGCTGATTCTCAGTGTTGGTCTACCACATCATTTCAAGTAAATGCAACTATAACTTAAAGCCACAATGTTTGGTTTGGCTACGAGGACATCTGTGTTTCTCTCTTTCTCTTGCTAGTGTTAGCTGCAGCAGAAGTTCCTTAGCAGGAATCTATGCTCTGTACTGCAGAGAAGCAAACCCAGTTTAAATATATGTCTTAAAAGATGTTCTCTTGTGTGACAAATAATGTCTCAGTGGGCTTTATACAGTAGGTCTAAGGTTTAGAACCGTGAGGCCCAGAAGGAAACCCCTTCAAAACAACTTAGCACAAAAGGAATAAAAGGGGAGAAGAGAAGAAATTCAGAAACGGGAGTAGCGTACAATTGGAAAATACTAATTGCACAAAATAAACTTTATTTATATGGGCACTTTTAAATTGTCATAAAATGTTTTTTTTACAAAAGAAAATGAAAAGAGAGATAGAATGTCTGTGGGCATTTCCCAGAAAATGTTCTATTCCATTTCCCAGAAAATGTAAATGTATGAAAAGGATCAGAAAACCATAACAACTTGACACCACGGTCACTGCACAACATTTCTGTGTACAGATTGAACTGATACTTCATGTAAAGGTGCAGTACTGGTTTTAAATTATTCATAATTCTAGATTTAAGCTAGTGAGATAGAGCATTTCTCTCATTGAAGTGCAGTAAGCACCAGTAATCATGTAGTATATTCTTCTCATGGGCTGAGGTGACCAGTAAAGAAACAGCAGCTGGTGTGCAGCAGCTTGCAAGGAAAGACGGGGTCAGAGTTGCCAAAGATGTACATATTGTATATACACATAATTACTGTATAGAACTAGATATTTAACAGCTATTTGCCAGATCTTCATTGAATTTCCCTTTCAACCACAGTGCCGGAGTAGTCAATGGCAACCCAGTCTCACAGCAAAATGTATAATAGCTACAGTGGTGTGAAAAAGTGTTTGCCCCCTTACTGATTTCTTATCTTTTTGCATGTTTGTCACACTGTAATGTTTCAGATCGTCAAACAAATTTATATATTAGTCAAAGATAACACAAGTAAACACATCATGCAGTTTTTAAATGAAGGTTTTTATTATTAAGGGAAAACAAAATCCAAAACTATAGAGCCCTGTGTGAACAAGTGTTTGCCCCCCTGTCAAAACACTGGTTTATCGCACCTGAGTTCAATTTCTCTTGCCACACCTGTTCGCAATCAAGAAATCACTTAAATAGGACCTGCCTGACAAAGTGAAGTAGACCAAAAGATCCTCAAAAGCTAGACATCATGCCGAGATCCAAAGAAATTCAAAAACAAATGAGAAAGAGAATAATGGAGCTCTATCAGTCCGGAAAAGGTTATAAAGCCATTTCTAAAGCTTGGGGACTGCAGCGAACCACAGTGAGAGCCATTATCCACAAATGGCGAAAACATGGAACAGTGGAGAACCTTCCCAGGAGTGGCCAGCCGACCAAAATTACCCCAAGAGCGCAGCGACAACTCATCCAAGAGGTCACAAAAGACCCCACAACAACATCCAAAGAACTGCAGGCCTCACTTGCCTCAGTTAAGCTGAGTGTTCATGACTCCACCATAAGAAAGAGACTGGGCAAAAATGGTTTGCATGGCAGAGTTCCAAGACGAAAACCACTGCTGAGCAAAAAGAACATAAAGGCTCGTCTCAGTTTTGCCAGAAAACATCTTGATGATCCCCAAGACTTTTGGGATATGCTGTGATAAATGGAACCCTGAATTCTGCTGTGTACCAAAATATCCTGGAGGAGAATGTCCGGCCATCCGTTTGTGATCTCAAGCTGAAGCGAACTTGGGTTCTGCAGCAGGACAATGATCCAAAGCACACCAGCAAGTCCACTTCTGAATGGCTGAAGAAAAACAAAATGAAGACTTTGGAGTGGCCTAGTCAAAGTCCTGACCTGAATCCAATTGAGATGCTGTGGCATGACCTTAAAAAGGCGGTTCATGCCCGAAAACCCTCCAATGTGGCTGACTTACAACAATTCTGCCAAGATGAGTGGGCCAAAATTCCTCCACAGCGCTGTAAAAGACTCATGGCAAGTTATCGAAAACGCTTGATTGCAGTTGTTGCTGCTAAGGGTGGCCCAACCAGTTATTATGACAGGGGGGCCAACACTTGTTCACACAGGGCTATATAGTTTTGGATTTTGTTTTCCCTTAATAATAAAAACCTTCATTTAAAAACTGCATGATGTGTTTACTTGTGTTATCTTTGACTAATATATAAATTTGTTTGACGATCTGAAACATTACAGTGTGACAAACATGCAAAAAGATAAGAAATCAGTAAGGGGGCAAACACTTTTTCACACCACTGTATATTGGTTCACAACACAAGACTTCAACAAATACTAAATGTTCCAGATCCACACACCAGCCCAGCCAGCTTTTCTACTGAAATATTATTATTTTTAGGTCTGTATGCATGTGTCTGGGCATCGGCGTGTCTGTGGGCATGGCAGAGAGGGGCAGTGTGAACCAAGAGAAAAAGCCAATGATCATTCGAGGCCCAGATGTATAGTGTCCCTGAGGTGGTCAGAGCCACGACCTGACACTCCAGCGGCCCAGCATGCTCGGCAGATGTGGGTCAACAGACATCTGTTTCTCACTACAGCCTGGGCTCAGCTCAGCTCAGCTCAGCTCGACCCAGCCCTGCTGCCATATTCATCCTAATAACCACTCCCATAATCACCAGGGATTATTCTAATATTAGTGAGCAGACACACATACACACCGAGTGACTGCTCTGATTAAGGTATAGTGCTCCATATGTTTTTTCAGAAGGTTTTTGGAGGGATTTGTATGTTTTTAGCCTTTCAGTGAAAAGCCTTGAAAAAGCCAGCTTAGAGATGACTAAAGAGGGCTCCTGTATAAATAATATTGGAAAATAGCCTGGGCAGAGGGGGGGGGGTCATGCTGGGGCGAGATGTGGACTACCAGCAGAGGTGCTGTGACAATGAGAACGCATCGTGAGGCCGTTGCACACAGATCTGGTGTTGAAGTAAAGCGTTGAAGAGAGACAGCAGTGTGCTATTCTGTCTCCATAAAGGAGGGATTATGATGCACTGACAGGATGTGTGAATCAAGATGGCACAGTCACCACACAACAGGACTAGAAAGAGACACTGCAGGGGGCTGTCAAGACAGACCCACAGTGAGCTGGGAGGATTACCATATAATGATGAAAGATGATGAAGACTGATGAATAGATTGGTGGTGCCTTCGCAGTAGGGGAGGGAGGACAACGTGCTTCTATGAGGAACGTGATATTTCTAGTGTGGATGCCAGAGCTCAGGATTTCCAGTGCAAGAAATGTGTTGAAATCTTTCATTTTTACTTACTGATTGCTTGTTTGTGCATTTTCTTTCAGTTAAACTACAATTGTAAACTCACTGTTTTCTGCCAATTCTTGTGCTACACATCTTTCTTTTAGTGTTGTATGTGAATTTTTTTACCCCTTCTCCAGCCTCTTCTTTTTTTCTAAGAGGTCTATTTGTGGAAGTCATGGCTTGCTGGTGTTTACGACTCTCACTGGGTCTCTACTGTTGATGTTTTTTCCTCTCTCTCTCTCTCACACACACACACACACACACATGTGCACACATCGGGCCCTTAGTGCTGACATCCAACTTCATTTTCTGCTGCAGCTGCATCTGTTGTCACCATGGAGACCTTGTTTATTACTTTACCCCCCACCCCCTGCTCACACACTCACACACACACACACACACACACAATGACAGAGAAGTAGGCCGGCTGTGTCTCCCCTCTGTGTTTGATTTGGTGTTATAGGACCCATTGGATCACAGCATCCAGCGAGTCCAGGCCCATATGCACAAACACACTCACAGCAGTTGGCCTGGATGGATGCAGCAGGCCCATGCTAAACACAGAGCCATGAGCAATATACTACCTAATCACCTCCAGGCTGGTCTGGATAATGACATTTGTTAAGGCTTTGACTCAACGTGCTTGAGTAAAGAGGTCAGTCTGGCTACCTTTTCTCACACGCATCACTTATATAAATAGAGAAACTAACAGCCATCCAAATGGTGCAAAGCATAAGAAGCATCTTGGTGAAGAAGACACCTACCAATGAATTTACAAAGTGTTGGGTGTGTTCATGCTTAGATGACCATGTGTGAGTATAGAGGGCGTTAGTAAAAGGCCATGCTGCTTAGCGGGCGGCAGCATGCAGGCCGGTTTTTCACAAGAGGGGGAATCTGTTATGCAACATGTGAGATCCTGCTAATCTTACTGAACAGCCTGCTCCTCCTGGCCATCTCACGGCCCATACACACACAAGCAAGCACATGCTCACACATACCTCCTGGTCATCTTCCTAGCCATGCATGGCTACACACCCAGGTGGCCTTAATGGGTTTAAGAGCAGTCGAAGATCAGAGCCCTGTCCTGTCTCCTGTCTCTGCATGTGACTGCACAGAAAGACACACAAGAGGTCAAGGAGGTAAGATGTCACCTAAACACACCATGGTGGCAGCCTGAAAGTGGAATGTGTGGACTAAGTGGAATGTATACAGTTTTATATGAATTGCCATTTCTTGCTTTGTTTTGACTTGTTGAAAGTCAAGGAGAGCAAACTCTGCGCAGCTGGGACACAAGTAAAGGCATTTAAATGTTACTGTACCAAACATTTTTCCTCTGTGGAGGCTGACTTTTATTGATTGAGCTGGCATTTGGCACTTGGCAGTTGGCAATTTTGGACCCCGTGTCTGCAGCTCCACATCTGAAGTAAAGGTCATCAGGTGACCTATTGGGGTCAGGGTGCCTCACTCACTGAGCTAAGTCTCGGCAGCGTTACTCAGCTTGTTGGCATATGCTGATAGGCTCCCAGCTGAGTGGCTCAGCCTATAACAGATGCACACACCCACACACACTTGTCTATAACAGTATGAAGACAGCTAGAGGTCCTGTCCAAGATGACCTCAAGGGGACAGACATCCTGCAGTCTGCTCTCCTCTGTAATTCCCTGATCTCACATGTGCTGCTGCATGAGGCTCCTCTGATGGTGGCTGAAGTAGAGCAAGGCCAGAGTTTATTGTTATTCATTTAATTTGACAGAGGAACAATTCTGCTTATTAATCAGTTGCTTATCATTGTTCTGCAATGCCAAGCGTCTTTCCAATTTGCTCACCCCATGAACATGTGAACTGAACTAAACTCAGTCGCTCTGAAAAGTGAACGAAGTGATAGGAGTGAGAAAATTAACCAGTAGCCTAAACTTGCAGAGCACAGTCACTATAACACTGAGAGGGGCTTTAAAATTGGCTTCTTATCAGCAATAGTTTGGGCTTACTTCATTTGTGCCAGCAGCATTTCTTGTCATTTGGCCCATATTTGTGACAGCTTTGATGTGCTGCAAGACTTCGGGGCCCTCTCTGCATCCACTGCAGCACAATGGCACAATAAATACTTTGGTAACAACCACAATCTGGAACTCAGGCAAAAACAAATAACAAAGTGGTCCTTACAAGAGTTCTTTTGTCAGGGTTTGGTTCTGGACTCATGAACCAAACAAAACAATTGGTTCCAGATTGAGGCGGGCTTCTGTTCTCCCCAGGGGGATGGTTTAAATATATCAGAGGAGAGAGAAGCAGGAATAACAGCGGAATTGGTGAGAAAGCAATTGAGAGATGAAGAATGAGTGAAATGGAAAGGATTTCAACCAAGAGTACTGTGGGAACATTTAAAGGCAATGAATGGGGTAAATAGATGCGTGGATGCAGCATCAGCTACAGTAGTTCACCAACTAGCCCTGTGAAGGGTCTCTACTTCACCAAGCAAAGATCGGTGGCTGAATTTCACTGCACCATTTGTGCAACCAGGTCTTCAATGAAAATGAAAGTTAAAGACAAACAAGTGTATACAATAGGTAATTCCTCTTGTGTCAGACAAAGAGCCCATGCCTGCAGACTAGATTGACCTCTTACTGTACATAGTTTACCATGGGTATACAAGACTTTCCTTTGTGCTATTTTTAGTGAGCCCCATCTGTATATGCATGAGGTGGGCATGTCACTGAGGTTATGTAGTAGGCACTTTCCATCCAAGATGTTTGGTTGAATCAGGTCTGCTACACTTTCAAAAACATCAATAGGAATTTCCCATAAGCCACCTCAACATTTCCATGGCGTAGTAGTCTTGAAGGACCAGATGGTACATTGCAGCTCTGTGACATTATAATGTATCT
>NW_018127893.1:2415543-2435891 GCF_001952655.1 Monopterus albus | reverse complement strand
CAAGTGTGTTCTTCATTCTTGAAAGGACATACCAACGAGGGTCTGGCAAGTGTCTGGCTAAAGTCCAGCTACCTTCAGACACACACACAAAACAAGGCCACACATACAGTGCACACTAAGTCCCCATCCTGGGTGATTACATAGCCTTTCAAACTCATTTACACACACAGGCAATCAAGCTGAAAACTAATTTGTCCCAACATACACAGATACAAGTACACTTATGCACTGACTCTCTCTCTCTCTCTCCTTCTCTCTCTCACCCACTAGCATAAACACACTGTTAACAAAGCGAGGGTAAGATAGGTGGAACAGCACAACAACAGAATAAAACAACACATGCACGCTCACACACATATAAACAAAGCCATGTCTAATTTCAATTGTAAATGGTGATGAAGGATATTAATTTGACACGACAGCCATGAATTGTGATATCAAACAATATGAACCGTATGCCATAAAAGGATGCTTCTCCTGTGCTGGATGTCAGGCATCAATAAACCAATCACGTTTTGGTTGTTGAAGTCAAACTCGCATCCTGTTGGATGGTAAAACAGGAACTTCCCCACCTCTTTCTTATCAACACCTTCCTGTCTACTAGATTCAATATTGCACCCTCATCCACTAGATGACGGAGTACCTGTTTGGTCGGCTAATTACTCATTATCAGAGCTTCCACTGGTGTGCTTTAGGTTTGTATATGTGTGTGTATGCGTCAACACATGGAAACAGGAGGCAGGCACACACTCAGCAGGTAAAGCATCCATACAGGGTGCTGGGGGAATGAAGACAAACTGCTGCTGTGATGTATAGGTGACAGTTTGTATGTGTGTGTGTCTCTGTATGTGTGTATGTGTAGGAGACAGACAGACGGAATTCCAGATAGACAGTTCTCCAGTTGTTGTGTCCCAAAGATGGATCCCCGGGTGATCTGACACCTCTTCCTGTTTAGACATCAAGCCCCTGAGGACACACACAGCTGGGGATGGGACACAGCCAGCTCCATCTCTCTGCATCCACACACACCACAGTGTTCCCTGTAAGGTCCAATATAGCAGTCTTGCTTGTGACAGATTTCTCCTATTTGTGTGTTACCAGCAACCCATGGTCACATGAAGCATCTAATAGCAGTTGTGAATGACACACAGAGGAGCACCTGCGCATGTGCATGAGTGTGTATGTGTATTTGTCAGTTCAGTCTGAGCTACACAAGTTTCTTCTGACATCACCTTGTCATCTCTGTGAAGATACAGTATCCAAAACATGACTGTGACAGGAAAAAAAATGCAGCAAATCAGTGTAAAGCCACAGCTGCAAGTCTGAGCAGGATGAGTCAACTGTCACAAAGTACAGAGACAAACAAGACAAAGCAAGGTCTCACATCTGTTTGTTTGGAGCTGTTGGATTAAAATGTGATCTTTTTCTTGTTTCATGTTCAGTTTATTTTAGTTTGGGAGGTGAGAATGTGCTAATCAAACTCTGGTACCCCCCCAGAGAACTGCAGTCTGTTGGAAATAACCAGACGATGGCACAGGCACATGAAATCACACAATAAACCTGACATATGCACTACTGACTGTACACCTCGTGGCTAGAAGTACAAACTCCTGTCCACATCAGTGGCCTAAAGTCTTGTCTTGGTTTTCAGTATATTAATGCCACACCACACCATGATATATCAAACAATAGTGTTTCCCACTTTGTGCCAACAGTTAGGAAGAGGCCCTTTTCTGTTTCAACATGACAGTGTCTGCCTGCACAAACAAGGGTCATACCTAGAAGTAGTTGCCAGGCAACCAGCAGAGACTCCAACCTGGTCCCAACCAAGAAACAGTCAAACACATAACCACAAACTGTACAAATTAAACAAACAAGACAGTTTAGAGGTGCTTTAGAGGTGGGTGGATTTTGCTACCTTTGAAGCTAAATATCAAGGTAAATGGTTTCCTGTTTCCATGCAGAATACACTAAGATGAGCTGAATGGCTGCTGGGGGTAACTTCATTTTTACTGTACAGACATAAAATGGTATGTCTGGTCTCTTCATATAATTGAGGTTAAATGTATGTCCTTAAAATTATTCCTCTAAGTGTAATGGACATTTATAAGGCTACACTCTGACTTCATGCCCATCCAACACCTGTCTGATGAACTGGAAAGCCTGTGCACCAGGTTTATCACCTAACACTGGTACCTGACCTCTCTAATGTTCCTCTGGCAGAAAGGGTGCACATCTATACAGCCAGGTTTCTCAATCTTATGGAACGTGCGCCCCAAAGTTACAGCATATTAAATGGTCTTATACTTATATGGAGCTTTTCTGTGCATTGAGTGCACCTAGAGTGCTTCCCGTTTCCTATTCCCCCACACACCAGTGATATCACTGGGAGCAACTCGGGGTTCACCTGCTTCCTCAAGGACACTTCAACATGTGGGCTGGAGAAGCCAATAATCAAACCTCAATGGCCCAGACTACCTATGGAGCCACAGCCACCCCTATTAATATGAATTATTTTGGATTTGGGTTACAAATGTGTGTGCAGACTGGCAACCACCTGACTAATAAAATCAGTGAGTTTCCCAGTTCTCAGTGGGCAAAACCATACCATCAGTGAGAACACCAACAGGCTGTCACTACTACTTCAGTGTTACAAAACTGGCATTTTACTAACGTAAGAACACATTGTGTAGGCTGCTCTCTTTGGGTATAAAAGTCTTCCTTTCAACATGAACAAAATCTTGACTAGAGTAGCTTTAAGAAAATATGATAAAAAGAAGAACAAGAAGTTATGGTGAAGTTCTAGTCTTGGGTATGGTAACATTTAGCAAGGCGTAGCATTTTATTCCACCCACACAAGGTCTGATAAGGGAGAAGACATGTGGTGCATTAGTGTAGCATCTTAGCCAGCAATGCTATTAATTCCTGCCTTAATATGAACAAACCTGAGGAGGAAATATCTTAGCCATGCCAGTTGAGCTGGCCTTGGTATGGGACTAGACATCTATAGGAAATGCTTCTCATCTCTGGGCACCTGGATTAGAATGTTTACCCGGTAATGTCCTTAGCTATGCTGCAGTAAGAAACAAATACACACACTGACACATAATATAAACCCATGTAAACATAGATGTAAGGAATAGACATGTTGTGCACACATAATTTCATATAATATACATACATATGCATACTGTACACTCGTATATAACCGGTACATTCGGCTGGTCTGGCCTTGCTTTGTGTATTTGTGGGCACAGAGGTCTGCACCCATCTGCTCCTGTGTGTGTGTAATCTGCCTCAGACAGGCTACAGTGCTTAGAGGGGCCAGACTGCAAACACTGAACTGGGATGAGACACCTGCCACAGGGCTAAGACCAGAGCCCTGATGCACAAACACACACAGATGGAAAGGCCACGGTTACCATGGACAAAGTAGTTACTCGATTACAGGCCAAGCAGGGGTGACATTCAGATGTTTTTAAAAGGACATTTTCACTTACAACTGTGTATTTCCTGCAGAACATGGATTTTCTATGTCTCTGCTGTAACCATCAGGCGTAATTGGTTGGTATTAGTTGTCCATGGAGGAAGCACATTTGACAGTTCCATAACTACAGTGTCCCTAATGCTCCTAGTGAGGAGAGAAAAATCTCTACTTATCCTCGTCTTGAAGTCTAGCTTTGAGCATCTGCTGCCAGAGTGTCACGTCTGAATTTAGCAAATGCCCAGGCACGAGGTGGCTGCGTTCTAAACGCCCAATGCTCAAAGGAGTGTCTGTCGTGCCGCGGCTTGGCGTGCCAAATCAGAGCTGGCTAGGAGCTCCCTATAGGCGAACAGATGGCCATTACTATCATTTATAACTTATTAGGGCCTATAATCCTACCTGCGTCAAACACGCCCCGACACTTAGGGCTGGCTCTCTTTTTTCTTTTTTTTCCTCCCTCTCTTGCTTCATTTAAAACTGTTTTATGTGCCAGAAGAGCCCTCATCACGATTTTGTCTTTCAATCTCGGTGTATTTTCATTCTGCAAACTATATGGTTGCTAAATATGTGCAGGAATAAGATGATACTGGGGTATCTTTACTTTAAACCAATAGTCAACAGATTGCCCCATCATAGAAGCTGATAATACTGAATGGAAATGCAGGCGCACCGTGTAGTGTGTTGTAATTTTCACCAAATGTAAAGGAGAATCAAACACATTCATATTTAATTTCATAACATTGTACTGTACTGTAGCAAGAGTAAACAGTTCTCCATTAGAAATCATGTTGAAAGCCTATGTTACATGTCTGGTAACATGTCCCTGGGTTGCTTTTCCCAGATATTCATCTTTAATAAAGTGCTGATCATGTGCCACAGTAATAACTCACATTGTAACAGATATCTGGGTCCTGACAAAGTATTTCCTCCTACTTTGTCATTCTCTCAGTCTGGCTCCACACGGGCAATCGTCAGTGATGCCTCACATTCACCACACAAGCAGGTGTGGGCATTGACGTTTCTGCTGCGAACAGGCTGCATCTGTCATGTGGCAAAGCAGAAATAGCTCCAATCAATGTCCCCCTCGGACACACACACACACACACACACACACACCCGTGATATGCTCACACACAGCTCAGGCATCACTGTTTTCCAGCAAACAAGGATCCGTGGAACAATCACTATAAACCTCTCTGGCCAGCAGTCAGGGCGATCAATCAGCTTGTCTCATACAGAAAGTCAGCACGGCTGTTGCATCCTCCTTGAACTTCACCAACACTCAAAAGACCAGAGAGACCCTGAAACCTTTGACTCACCGTCACACCTTTCATTTGTCACCATTTTGCAGCAGCTACTTTGTTGCAGCCATTTTGTGTCCCTGCCATTTAGCACTCTATTGAGATTCATCTGGGGATACCAAATGGCAGGTGTGAAATGCCACACCCCTCCCCTATCGTTTGTGACCATTTGAATGACAGACAAATAGACAAGCAGACACAGGGACACAGAGAGACAGAAGGAAGGCAGATGACTGGCTTTGGTGAGCTTTATAAGGATGTGTGCGGAAAGACAGACAGGCAAATGTGTGTCTGCAGACAGACAGACAGATAGACAGACAGAAGGTATATAAATATATATATACATGTGTGTTTGTGCGTGCACTTCTATGTGTGTGTGTGTGTGTGTGTGTGTGTGTGTGAGTGGATGTCAGACCAGGTTGTGTGTTTCTGCAGTGGCAGAGATGAGAGGGAGAGAACAGGAAACTGCTCTCCTGGAGACAGATGGACTGCCATGCTGTGGACACACACGCATGCACAAACTCTCTCTCACACACACACACACACACACACGAAGAGTAACACAAAACAGTACAGCCAAGAGGAGCGCATATAAAAGCATGACTCCTGAAAACAGAAAAACACACCAACACACTAGCCTAGACAGGCGTCACAGACACACTCACAGCACATTTGAAGAAAAACGGAATAAATATGCAAAACAAAACTGTTGGAGCCAAAGTTCACCTGAAGACATCATTAGCACTAACTGCACCCAGTTGTCTCTAGACCCTGCAGAGAACTTCTTCCAAAGACTGAATCAAGGAATCCACCTCGTTGGACTACAAGATGCATTTATTAGTATTTTTAAATGTATTAATTTTTTGCATTAAGCCTAAAATATAAAATCCACAATGAACAGAGTGAGATGCTCATTGATAAACATACATGACACACTGACGCTCATAACATAACAGGTGTTAATCCCGCCAGCCTCAGGTATGTGGTGACAACCTTCTCACACCCAACTTGAGAGCACTGGCGGATCTAGTGTACGCCAGGTTGTCACACAGGATGTGTTGTGTGTACACACAAATGCGCAGACGCACACATTCTGCTGCTTCTCTTCACTTTTCTCCGTCTCTTTTTTGAACAGAGACACACAGGAAAAGGACTGAACAAGCGAGCGAGGGAGCGAAGATGAGAGTCTTCACAGACATCGACTCCAGCAGCGACAACAGCAGTATCACACCATGTGTTTGGGTGTTTCTGGGAGTGTGTTTGTGTGTGTGAGCCTGGGCGCGTGTGTTAGGTGTGTTTCACAGGATTGCCAACACATCTCCTCACAGCGAGAGCCCTATAGGAACAGAGACATCTGTGGAGTGAAAGGACGCCAGCTTGCATGGCCGTCTCTGGAGAAAGGAGAGGAACGGAGGAGGAGAGGAGGAGGAGGAAAAGGAAAAGGAAAAGTAATGGGCAGGAGGATGGAGGAAGGACACGTGACAGGAGTGCTAAACTTTGTCTTTCAGCTGATAATTAGAGGAAAGGTCCTGCCTAGTTTGGATACAGTAGATAGGAAAACTGTTAAACTTTCTCAATCACATATTGAAATCTGGTCATACTTTGCTTGTTCTCAAACTTTTAAGTCAAGTCAAAGTTAAGGCAAATGATATAACCTTACTGTATTTCAGCATTTTATCTGAATGAGCTACTTTATGATGTGTACAGAACAAAAAGCACCTCAGTGAAAAAACTGTTTATATCAGCACATCAGCAAACAGATATTAGAAACGTCGGCTCTTCATCTATAACCCTGTATCCAGGGACCTTCACCACAAATGGAGTTGATGACAATAGAAGCAAATATCCTCCTTGTGTGTACAAGCAAGTGCACTCAAGCAGATGTGCACTGCAGACCTTGGGAGTATGAGCCAGGGAATAGGACACAGGTGCACCTGCTCTCTGCTCTCGATGAAAGGTCAGCCAAATTCATAGAGGGATGCAACCTTCCAGTATTTGTGTGTAAATGTGAGTGAGCCAGTGGAAAAAAAATAGAAAGCAGCACAAGAACCATTATGGTAAATTTATAATTTGAATAACTACAGTAAATGTCTATTAAGCTCTAGTATTTGCAGAATTAGTGGTGCAGTCTATTCCCAACAGCTCGTCTTTTTTCCATAACCAGCTTGGTCACAGTCTTTTTTCCTAAATAACCATCATTGCCACACGTGGCTCTGTGATGGTTGCCAAAGTGCATTTTCAGCGATCTGAGCAGGTATACAGGAGAAAACATGTGCAGCAGGACCAGTGCCAGAAGAGACAGAAGGTCCGCAATGATGTTTCACTACATAGATTATGCAGATACCGCGGTCAGAACGAGGAACAGACAGCGAGAGGGAAACGAAGAGAGGGACAACTAGAATATGTGAAACAGACAGAGAGACAGAGAGTAGGCGACAAACAAATACAGACAGAAAGAGAGGACAGAGATGGGAGCAAACACAGAGAAACAGAGCAAATGTAAGCATGAGAGAGAAAACATGAGAGACAGAGAGAGGGAAATGAAGCGGGGAGGGGTGTGTGCAGGCTACAGCTGGCAGAGGGATTCCCAGAGCCAACTGCCAGTGTAGTGGAGCTCCTTAACAACTTCACAGGCCTCTCAGAAAGGAGCTTTAAAGTGGCCACATGGCCTGGCCAGCACAGCAGAGCAGAGCAGCAGGCTTTACTGGAGATCTGTGCACAAACACACACAACCGTGCACAAGCATTCATACACACACACAAGCAAACAAGACTCAACCCGCCAGCTGCTGACAGGGACAAGAGTGTCCAGAGTGATAAATCTGAGTGTGTGTGTGTGTGTGAAGGTGGGTTAGGCAAAAAAAAAAAAAAAAAAAAGCAAAAGAGCAAAAAGCTTCTTCTAGCCTTACATGCTGCACAAAAGTCACTGTATAGAATAATAGTTGCAAATTTGCATAAAAATGTGAAGCCATCCTGATGTGCAAGTCACAGCTATTTTATCCAAATTTGCCTCACTTGTACCTGCCTTTTCATCTCATAGTACACTGTTTCTTAGCACATAGCAGAAATATAAGTTCCTACAACTGCCATCCTCTGTACCTACGCTACGCCTCCGGGAGTGAAAACATGTGGTACATGCTGTTCAAGCAAAGCAGCTTTGCTTCTTCTTGCTTTTGATTCCTCTGATAACAGCAAAACAGCAGCTGATCATCAAATGTTTTCAGAGTTAAGCCTCCTAATTTCTGAATCGTGCCTGATCCTTTAAATGCCAGTGCTTAGTGAAATGTAGAAATTGGTTCTTTTTTTTTTTTTGCTCCATTTATATGCTTAGTAATCATTATCTCTCTTTTGAAGTGAACTTTGAGGAAGGAATGGAGGAGGTTTAGAGACAGGGGAGGAGGGCAGCGGACGAGATGCCTTTACTCACCCTAACTCTGTGTGTGTGGTGAGACAAATATCCTCCTCTCTTGCTTTCTCATTGTCAAAACCTCTACTAGATACTTGTCTGTCTGGTACAGCAAAGTATATTTGTCGTGAAGTTGTTCAGCGACAGGTTTTGTTTTCAGTTGAGATCATGGTCTTCCTTTTTCCCCCCACTATCACTCTGCTAGACCACCTCTATACTAATGCTGAGGCATTAGCATTTCAAGGAACCTCCATTAAGGAGGGCAAGAAAAGCTGCTCTCAGTGGGGGGAAATCCATTTTGTCCCAGGCTCCAACATCTGCTGCAGCCGTCCCAGCCAGAAGGACGCTTGGATAAAGCAGAAGAGCCCTCTGATTTACTGTAATGACAGACAGACAGATAGACAGGCAGAACGGATGACCATATGCGGAAGCAAGGGAGAAAAAGGAAAAGACAAAAACAACTTCTGTCTCACTGTCTGTCATTTTCTGGTGCTTTCTATGTGAATGTGTTGGGGGGCGGGGTCATGGGAAAGGCAGGTTGCCAGATTAAGCTCTGCTGGGTAAAATCTTTTATGCACAAAGTAGTGTGAAAAATAAAAGGCACAGTCTTACAGTCATTATATCTTAGAGATGGTAATGTAATAATAGTTTAAGAGGAGTGGTGAAAAGACATCTGTAGTCTTAATGACATAGTTCACAGGCTGGTTGTCATCTGGACCCACATAAAGGCTAAAAGACCTGAATTTTAAAAAAAAGGAAGAAGTCAAAGAGACTGGCAGAGAGGCAGAGAGACAGAAGGACGCAGGGCCTTGTTCACTGCTCCATCTGTCCTCCTTCCCACAAGCCCTTCTATCTCCATCATCCCTCCTTCCATCCATGGTGGGCTCCTGTTTGCTTTGGTCTAAGTCTTGCACTGTCCTAAAGTCTAAACAGCACAAAGGTGAGCTGAATCTCACTCTGGCCAGCTGGGAGTTCAAGCTTTAAGCAGACAAATGGACAGCCATACACACACTGAGAAACATGTTCACACTGCAGTAACATGAGGTCAAAGCAGGAGAATTTTTTTAAATCCTTATAATAACTCGTGTAATATAATGACACACTGCACTTCTAATGACAGAGTATAGTGCAAATACATGACCCTTTTCCCCACCCAGATAGACTGACTGTGATGTCATAGCAGCAAAGCATAGGTATTTTTATGTCCATCTGCACAGAGCATGCTTCATAATAGCACATTCTCCAAGATGAACACCGCAGCAATAGCAGCAGACACTTAACAACCTCTGGGTTGCTGAGACACAACACAGCTGTGATGGATACTGACTGTTGCTACGCACCAAAACAAAAAAAAAAAAGCTCACTCCAGCTGATAAACACTATATTTTTTAATTTCCTCTGCAGCATATCCAATTGTTCGACTGGATAACACGTGCAAATTCATCTATCTCCACTTGGTAACATCTTTTTAGAAGTTAAGATGCAACTACATGGTGTCTGCTGGAGTTTAAACAGATGGAGGGCCTCTACTGGGAAAGGCTCTTAAAGAGTTTTCCTACCAAAAACACAATAAAATGTCTGTCTTAACAAGACATTTATTCCCTTATTCAAGCTTTAAAATCTTAGTTTCCTTTATAGACAGAACAATACCTGCTGTTAAGAAAACTGTTTCCAAAGCTGTTTTATTTTAGAACGGGAGAAAACATGTTCAGATTATAACTTGACCTCTGGAAAATTTTGAATCAATTTGATACATATTGGACAACAACTAAAATTATGTGCTCTTTAGCTTCTGAAATAAATGTTAATATTCTCAGTATTCATACACACACACACACACACACACACACACATACACACACACATGCTGCTTGGCTGGCCCAAACAACTGTGGAAGAAGGAGGTTGATGATGTCATCAAGATGAGGCTGTGCTGCACCGGTGGCTGACCCGGTGATGTTGCCTGTGGTGAGCACCTGGCTGTTTTCACCACAAGAGAGACATTATATGTCAGAAGGGTGTTTAGAGCACACAGTCATTACACACACACACACACAATTTATACATATATATATAGCATACTGCATATACAGAGCCAGCAGCTGGTATGCAAAATGGACAAAACAATAAAACTTGGAACATAATGCTGATACGTTTGGAAAGAGCTCTTTGTCTGTGTCTTGTCCATCCCTCTGTCCCTCTCTGGTGCCACCCAGATGCCACAGTTCTTGCATAGCACCAGCCTGACTGATGCCTTTTAATCTGTGTGGTCCAGACGCAAGTCATCCAGGCCACTTGATTCACTCTGTTTACTAGTGGGTTTCTCCTTACACACACACACACACACACATCATCTCTCACTCTGTCTCTACAGAACTGGTTCTGAACTCCATCACTCCTGACACTTATCTTTGGTGTTAGCTCACAGATCGGGCACCTCGGAATCTGGGGCTGTTATAGATGAAGCACACACCGGCTTAGAGGCATGTTTACAAGAACCGGGGGTAAAGTGTGTGTGTGTTTTTGTGCAAGTGAGTGAGAAAATGTATGAGAAGGCTATGTAGCTTATACAGTGCTACAGTCAGCAAGACTTTAAAAGGAAGGCTTGCGCTGCGCTTTCCACTACTGTGCCTACTGTCTACACACACACACACACACACACACACACACGTAAATATGCATACACACATACTGAGCCAGATGGACAGCAGTGCTAAGGCTTAGTTTAATGACAAAAGGACCCTCAATCTGGACTCGGATTTATCACTCACTTTAAAGTCCATCTGCGAGAACTTTGGACTGAAAACAACTGCTCAGTCTCTCTGCCTTCCTCAGCTTGTGTTTGAGCAACTTAGCAACTCTCTCTCTTTCTCCCGGCAAACCGCACTCTCTCACACGTACTGTACACTTTCCCACATACTGAGTCCCATACCTCTCCTGCATCTGTAACAAATCTGAATGATAAATGTCTGAGGACAGGGGGTGGCTGAAAAAAGAAAAGAGGACAACTTAGATTCTCAGCCCGGTGGCAATATCATAGAGGCTTGCGACCATAGGCTTTTATTTCCTGGGTTTAGTGGTGTCCAGGGGCCTGTCAGCATGTGTGGTGGGGTGAGGGGGGGTGGCTGTGTGGCAGATAGACAAGAAGAGTGACAGCACAGAGATAGACTGGTTACCTATTTATAGCCCAGGCCATCTGCAGAGCTCCCTCTTGTCTTTGGTCATCCTGTTCACAAAGGCTTGGAGGCAGATTCCAGCAGCCCAGCGCCCAGCCGCTCCATTCACTATTCATTCCAGAGCCGGCAGCACCATATGGATCCGGCCCCACTGCTGGGCCCTGGCCGGCCTGTTTCTCCCTCTCTATCGCTCACTCTTCAGATTGACATGGTAATGAAGCCTGGGTGGCTTGCAAAGTGCTCCCCCCCACCCTTTCGTTGCGTCTTTCCCCTCTTCTCTCTGAAAGACACTGGGCTTGAGCATGACCGGACACCCCCCTGCTTCTCCTTCTCCTTCCCTCCTGTTCTATTCCTACTACTCTCCTCCTCCCCTTACAGTCCTGTACTTCTGTCTTTCTTCAAAAGCAGTCCAGACGCTCTCCTCTCTTCTCTTTACCAGCTCTCAGACATTCAAATGATCTCATTTCATTCCCTGACACTTGTGAAGAGCTAATGTGACCTTAAGTAGCTAAGATGTTCTGTTGCCAGTCTTGCTCCATCCACACCAACAATGATATATTACAGTGATATACTGAAGCAGTAATGAGTCAAAAAGTCATTTTTAAATCATCTGTGTTACATGTCAGCACAAAGACTGGATACTCTCAGACTGCATCCTCTTTTTTTTTTTTAGCTCATATCCTCTTTCATGCTTGACCATCACACTTCAATGAAGCCAAACTGGCAATAAAGCAGAAATGGAATCAGAGAAGGGAATTCCACAAAAGGAAACTGATAATGATGCTACAAAGCACAGCCCCTTGGGGGAAGTAAGAGGACTGTGAAATGAAACCCAAGCAGAGCTTCTGTCAGCCTCTCTCTGTCCAACTTGGACCTTTAGTCAGAGGACAAACAGGAACCTGCACTTGAAAGGTTTCATTATTAAGTCATTTGTATACTTTTATTTATAAAGCCATTCTGGACAAAATTCAATCATATCTATGCAAACACATTTCACAGATTTGCTGTCTGTTCCTAAGGACAGAGATGAATAAAAGCTCCTTCATGTCTCTGATCCTGCCACTTCCAATAACCTGTGATATAAATTAAAACAGGAATTTGATATTTCTGGACAAATTAAGGACAGTTGAAAATTCTGTGGTAAATGACTCCTTTGCTCATCATAGCTGATTTTAGTCCTATTAGTATTGTTACATCTGTTGACAGATATTTGTATTGTTTTGCTTTATGCTACCACCTTGTGCAGGTCTCCCTTGCAAAAGAGTACTGTGACCTCAAAGGGTCTTATCTGACTACATAAACAATGCTGATATGTTACTTTAATATCTTAAAAGAATAATATTTCAGCAAAATTCTGCTTAGATGTCAGACAGATCCACTTTTACTTAGACTCCAATTGGCCTTAAAGGCAAACTACCATCTATTACACTTTGGGATTTATTGTTGAAGATCTGACCATCAGTTCTATCAGTTACAGTAACATTTTATTCAGAGTAATTGCTGAGATCTAAGAACTTGGCCACATTGCCAATATTAACTCAGGGAAACAAGAATGAGCAGTCAAAGAGGTTGTAAATAAAGTAAACACGTTTGACCTATTCTACCTGCTACACTAACTCTTTTCACTTTTTTGTGTGAATTATAAATTCACGGGAGTGTCCAGTCACCAACTGATTTGTGATGAAGCAGTGTGCTTCTGTGATGGATGTCTTGTGTGTCTTTGTTCACGTTTCCTTGATCATCAGTGACTCACCAACCCTCAACCAGAACAAATTCCAGGTCAAGGAAGGAGTGAGGAATGATCATATAAATGGAGAGAGGAACGAGGAAACATGCTTTAACTGACATGAGACGCCCTTTTCTCCAATCCTTAATGTGAAGCGTCCAATCACAAACTGATTTCCTATAAAGGGGCAAGTCAGTCTGTAATGGACTTCCACAAAGGTTACACGAGTCTATCCTCGGTTATAGCTCCTTCAGGCCGCCTCCTTCGCTCCTCAGAGCAGAAATAAGAGCGCTGGGACGTCCTTCACCATGGCGGACCAGAATCACTGAAGAATGATAGAATAAAGGAAGTGAGATTCACTTAGAGAAAACATGGGGCAGAGCCAGTGTGACCAAGCCTGAGATCAAACTCGCAAATCCTCCCACTATAGTTTTTTTTATAAGATTCTCGCTACACAGGTTCTGTCAAAACTGGTTTATAAAAATAATGTCAGCTGTATTTATGACGCAAAACTTGGCTTGTGTTCAAATCCCACCTCCCCAATGAATGATGTCTGTATATTCATCACACTCTGGCAGTACCAAGAGTTTTACCCACTAATTGCAGAAGACAGGAAAAATAACTGTGGGTGTGTGTGTGTCTGCCGTGGCAATATTTTTAAAAGATAGATAACATTAAAAGTACATTAGTATTCAGAGGTGTCATTCCTCAGCTGTAGTGTGTCAGTCACCTTGGGATCTGTGGCGCCTGAGGCCTAGGCCAGCCTAGTTAACCATGCATGCTGTGCCGGGCCTAACCTAATTAGGTGCCATAACAATGTCAACACTGCTGTGTTCAGAGTCTGACAAAAGACAAGCCTTTTCTTCCCTTACTCATACTGTGAAAGGGCTACAAAGAGCTGGGTTAGAGAGACCCTGCCATCTGCAAGCTCTGTATTGGTATGACGCATGCATGCTGTGATTTAGCTTTTAACTTAAAAACATTTCGCAGTGAATAATACATGTGCAGTTTCTGGGACCAGCTTCTTCTTAATAGGAAACTGGCAGGGATAACTCAGATGTATAGCAGTCTCTGTGCCCAACAAAACTTCCATAGTTCACAGTAATATATTTTATATACATCTATATTAATCGAGCAGGATCAGGTTTGTGCAATTCAAAGTGCTTTAGAGACCACTGACCAAATAAGAGCGACACTGTCTTTTTAATTCCGTGGTTTGACTGCTGTTCCATGGTGTAACCTTTTTCTTTTTTTAATAATTATTCTTATTTTTAATTGGAGAAACAACATCAAGAGCTGTTTTCATTTATGGTTGACTAGAATTACTGCTTTGTGGCTGTACGCCTCCACGGATCAGTCAAATTCACAGGAATGGGACGAGCATGAGATCACATGACCTTGACCTTTAACCACTAAAATCTAATCACTTCATCCTTCAGTCCAAGGAATTCCTACACGGCCAACCTGAAAACATAATGCTGCCAGTCGCCGCTATTGTTGGCGGGGAAGCATAAAAACATGAACAAACTCTTCAAAAGATAAAGGTAGAAAGAAACACACAGTTGTGGTACATACAGCTGTATTTCTTTGAGTGCCGATTACATGCCATGTGTATTTTGTGAATCTCAATTTAAAACCAATGCATTTCATTTGCAGTTTGTCATTTTACTTCACATCCTCAGCATCGTTTAGGCGTAGCAATATTTTGCACAAAAATCTTAATTAGGCTTGATCAAATATGAAAACTTGAGCACGGCGACACATGCATACATACACTCAGTGTTGCCTTTTTAATGTGTTGTCAGACCATCCACTAATTCCATTTATATGGATAAAACATTCTCACAAATAGATTACCTGCTATATATGATCCTCTCTTTCGCTGTGAAACTGTGGCATGAAGCCACATCCTCCCACTGCTTCTTAGTCCATTAAAATACAGATGAGAGCGTTTTACAGCCTGGGCCAACAGCAACGCCTCCCAGCTAATCCACCAACAAACACAAACATCAGATGAATTATCTGTAATGGAGAGCACTCTGTTCTGGCACAGCTGACGGAGAAATGAAACAAAACACGAGTTTATTTTGGTAAATATTTGGATATCATTTTGATTCTGCCTTTTCGTGTATGTAATTAGCTCGCAAATATAGATCTGTATGGAAAGGCTTGCTTTTCCATCAAGAGGGTATCTTTAGGTGTGTTTCCAGTAGTTGTTTTTTCTTTTTTCTTTTTTCAGAACCGCTTCATTCAGAAAACTCAGTAAGAGAGGGATGTTTCTTTGCTTTAATCAGTTGAAAAGTTTGTCAACTTCAGCTTCTCAAATGGATTTTAAAAAGAGAAACCTGCTCCCTGTATCCTCCATCCATCCATCCATCTGTGGCCAGCAGTACACTTGACAGTTTCACCGGCTCAGGCGCCAAGCAAACAATGCTGCTCTGACAAGCGAATCTCTCCCATGTCGGAATCTCATCTACTTAAAGCACTATTTATTCAGCACACATCCTTGTAATGCTGAATCTTGGCAACGGAGCATGAAATCCAGCACCTTAATTCCATTAGCTTGTTACTCCAATAAGTCCCAATAAGCTAAAGCTAACTGCAACACATGCACAGACCTTGGAAATACACAAACCATAGCTGCTCCCTCTGGAGCATTTTTAATAAAACTAATAGCCTTTAAAGGTTGATTCATTCTATTGATATCATAGTAAATGGCCACATTAACCTGTGTTGGCCGGGACTCACTATAGTGCAGAAAGTGGTGGCAATATAAGAAACAGCAGGTTTCAAATATTTTAAATAGATATGTCACAAGATTTAAGGATGCCACAGTTGAAGGAAGTTATTTGAGTGCTTTTCTGTCCCGCTGCTGCTCAGTTTCCCACCACCCTGAAGGAACAGCCTTATGCTTGATCACAGTCCACACACAAGGCTGAAGCTATTGTTGATAAGAGACTAAGGTTTTCCTTCAAATGGGGCTTAGTGTCATTCTGAGACTCTGCTCTTCATTTCAGAAGTGATTCAGCTTTTGTTAGTCAAAGGGTGAAGAGGGCCCTTTAAGACCCAGATGCCCTTGGTGGGAAAGAGCAGATAAACTGGTAAAAGTGAGAGAGACAGCAAATGCGCAAAGACAAAAGAAATAAATAAAAACAGCAACAAAGACAGACACTGACCCAAGACAGATAATCTCAGAGGAAAGAGAAGGAGACAGTAACAGAAATAGTAGGAGCATGCCAAAAGAGAAAGGCCTGAGAAAGTCTGTGCTGGTAGGACTGATCCTACATGAGCCGATGAGATGGGTGATGGGTGAGGAGAGGCGAGAGATAAGGGCCAAAGAGGATTAGAGTTCTGAGAACCTTTGTTGTTGTGATCATTTAAAAGCACTGGCTCTCAGTCATCCACCTGACCACTTCAAAGTGCTTACATGCAAATCTGCATGTGAGAGATGACAAGACGCCTTCAGCAGCTCGTTTAAACACGAGGACTGATGCAGGGCCACATCTGTAGCGGTCCGGGCAAAGTTTGACATTTTTGACAACTGGTTTTTAAAAATCTGTGACCTTCTTTTTTGCCACCTGAAACACTGCATAATCTTCTACCAGGACTGTGCCACTGAGGTCATCTGCTATGTACTTTTATGGTTAATTTGGGAAGTTTCACAGCCTTGGGGGAATTTACAGTTAAAAACACAGACATTTGTCTTCTGATGACAGTATGTTTAGGTCCAGTTTATTGAAAGACTTGATATATTTAAACTAAAAAAAAACAAACACTTATTAAGCTTAATAGGACACAGTTTCTCTGCAGATGCAACATTGCCATTCATTTGGAGTATTTTTATATGTGGAACCGATAAAAATAAGTCAAATATTCAATCTCCTTTAAGCTCTAGCGACTCAGTACAGCAGCATACTGCGGATTTTTCACTGAAAACAACTGTCTACTGGGACCAAAAGCAGCTGTATGAGAGCCAGTGGAGTGAACCACAAAAACATAAAGCTGTAGGATGAAAATTCCAAACAGTAAGCAGAGATATTTTGAATTGCTCCAGTTAATCATTTGCTTCATCTTTAATATTAATACTGCAACTTTAAAACTGACAAATGGTTTTTAGAATGATACAGTACTTTCTCACCAGAATGGTAGTTCTAGTAGTATTTAGACCTTTGTGCAAATAAAATCTGGGACATCTGAGGACCACAGCACTGTCAATAAAATACAAGTGACTGACAATGTGCAGAATCTATTTATTTATTTATTTTCTTTTGTAGCCACAAGTTGATCCAGCATACCTACAAGACTTTATGGTGATATGAGACCTTTGTAAACTAAATAACATCATCCAAATAAAAGCTTTTCATGCATTTTTCTGTTAGGTGTCTGGGAAACTCTAAGGGAGACTTTGACTCATGTAAGTTTTTTTAATCCTGTGTTCTACATAGAATTACCTATACAATAATGTATGGTACGGAGGTTTCTTCCGTTAAAGGGAGTTTTTCCTCCCCACTGTCGCCAAGTGGTTGCTCAAGGGGGATTTGTTGGGTTTTCCCTATGTAATAATATTGATAACAGTAAGGTCTAGACCTTACTTTGTAAAGTGTCCTGAGATGACTTTTGTTGTGATTTGGTGCTATACAAATAAAATTTGATTTTGATTTGATTTGATTAAAGTAGTGAATGAGAGAATGAATGATTTTGGACACAACCCCACTCTCAGTCACTGTGATCCAGAATCTAGACTTGTTGGCAGACTCCAAATGTTCACACTTGCTCTGTAAACAACAAATAACACTTTCAAAGACAGTGGAAAGTAGTCTTACAGAGATGGTATAAGGCCGTTGGCTTAGAATAGATTAAAGTGTTTTTCTATTGTCTTGGCACTCACTGGAGGGTTTTTACTAAATGATCATTTGTAAGAACACTTCTTTAATAGTCATGTTTATCACGGCCCACCGAAGAGGCAAGAGACACCATAGCTTCATTTTGTCATTTAATCTTGTTCAGAAAACAAGTTAAAACAGTTATGAATGGGTGTGTGTGACTTTTCCAGCACCAAGACGTACGTGTTATGGCAGCACCTGGGAGCTCCTCAACCCATGGGTCCAGGCTTTACCCAAACACCAGACACATAATTTACCTCAGTATAAACAGCATGTGTATAAGTATGAGTGGTCAGAGAAGGCATCGGACAGAGCAATGAATCAGCCAGAACTGACCTGCTCTCAGTTTTCACAGAAAGAAGTGTGTTTCCTGCATTAACTCTCTCTCTTCCCTCTGTGCTGTATAAATAGATAAAGATTGAGTAAGAGCAAGATGACTGTGGTCAGAGGGTTTCAAATTATAAGGAAGTAGGCTCTGCTGCCAAAAAGAGATACAGCTGAAGGAAGCAGTTCTGCTGAGAGGAGATCTCAGTTCATAATGTTGTCCTCCTGTGTTCCTGCTCTGTTCCTTCTGCACAGGTTGAAGATGGTCACAATAGTGGGCATGATCTGAATACATGGTTAAGGTCCAGAGGAGTTTCTAAAGTTCAGACTTAGTCTAGACATAACATAAGTGCTTAGCAGAGAGAGATTAACGCATCACTACATTAAAAGGTGTAGTTTTCACAGCCAGGTGTAGCTGATGCATTGCTAATATAACACAACTATAACTGAACCAAATGACAAAAATAATGCTAGCTTGACACAAGCTGTTTAGGACAAGAAGTAAAAGAAGTTATGTTGACACATCTGACCTGGAATATCAAAATTACAGCAGCCCAATAACATTAGTCTAAATCACCTTATTTGTCAACTGGTGTCAGCAGAACCGCCTCCAGATCAAGAGCTAGTGGTGCATTTCCACAAGTGCACACATGCCTTCTGACACTGGTGAACCTCCAGGAAAAGGACACTGAGAGAGTGGACTCTTATACGTCCCTTTCTGTTCACCTCAACAATAGACTGAACTGGCTAAAAAACAGTTATGCACTCTGCAAAAAAGGCCAGAGCAGGATCTGCCTGTTGAGGAGACTACGGTTGTTTGGAGTGCAGGGGACACTCCCGAGAACCTTCTTCGGCACAGTACTGGCATCAGCCATCTACTATGGAGTGGTCTGCTGACGCAGCAGCTTCACGGCCACAGACAGGAATAGTCAAAACAGACTGCTCAAAAGGGCCAGTCTGTCCTGGGTAGTCCCCTTGACCCAGTGCAGATGGTGGGTGACAGGAGGGCGTTAGCCAAGCTATCATCCCTGCTGGACAATGACCCCATGCATGAGACCCTGACTGCTCTGGGCAGCTCCATCAGTGACAGATTACTTCACCCCAAGTGCGTGACAGAGGGCGATCCCAGGTCCTTCCTTAATATATACTAAAATATAGCAATGTGACAGAGCAAGGGTGGAGTTCCCTGAAATGAAAGACAGCTCCAGAGTGGACTGTCTTTAGGAAACACATGCAACCATGTTACCACAGAATCCAAGTCTCAAGCCAAGGCAGTATCAGAAGCTAGTTTCAGGTCTCATACACATTCTCAATTCCCCCTGGAATAGAGGAACCTGACAAACTGCACCTTAAGATTGAAACAACACCAACTTCAACAATTCACTGACTGAAAATCCTGTTAGAGAGGACAAGCACAGACCCTCTGAAATGACTTTACATTGTTGCTGCACCTGTCACTTCCCCCCCAAGTATCTCAGTGGCCATTAACACCAAATGTTAATGTTGATCATTTTCTGCAACATAACTGTGTGACAGACACCACCTCACCTCCGTTCTCCCTGCAGCATGGGAAAAAAAAAAATCTGATTTCAAAGAACACTTGGCTAGAAACCACACTGTCATACTCCCTGAGTTAAAGTGGAGAGATACATGATTGCGAGGGTACAGACTAGCTGCAGTGACAGCTGTGCTGCAGTGATAGGTGGGCGACACAGCAATGTTAACGTGTGATTGCGTGCCAATGGGCAATATTGCCCAAAAGTTAAACTGCAGCCAACTGTTCCACACTGCCAATTGGTTGGTGGCTGTCACGCTGGCCAACAGATCTGAGCAGTTCAACTTTAACAGAAAATTAGTGGATTTTTAAGAACTTCGAATATCCAACTTTAGTTAGTTGTTTATATTATAGATTCAGGTTATGGCATATCTCTCCACGGCTCAGCTGTGCACCTTCATCTTCCTCCTCCTGCCTCAGTTTGCAGCCAGCTGTGTGTGTGAGGGCCAGCCTCCAGGGAGGCCTGGAGTGGCCAACCCACCACCCGCCCCGCAA
>NW_018127893.1:2411616-2415456 GCF_001952655.1 Monopterus albus | reverse complement strand
TTGTTCGCGCCGAGTTGTGGGTGGGAGGCCCGCCCCCCGGGGAGGCCGGGATTGGCCACTCCACGACCAGCCTGGAAGGCACTCGGGCAGCCATGGTGCCTTTGTCTCCCTGTCCAATCTGGCCACCTAATCTCTCCCATCCATTCATCTCTCCCAGTGCTTCCTGCTTGTCCGTGTGCCTGCTGCAGCCTCTCACATTACAATAGAGCCAGGCCTCAATGGCTGTTGCTCAGAGAGCAGAGAGAGTCCCATCTGGACCACAGGAGAGACCGAAGAGAGGCAGGGGGTGGACAGAGTGAGGGCGAGAGTGGCTGACCAGATTTATTTTAGCTGAGGCCAAATACTAGCTAAAAGAGTTACTTTCTACCTTGATGCAGCAGGATTCATTTTCACAAAGAAAAACTGCAGACAAAGTAACTCATGCTAAATTTGTGATGGTTGTTTCAAGCAATGAAATGTTTCAGAGATCATAAAGCACAGGCAGTAACACTCAGGCTTCTTACAGAGATCAGAACATCATTGACACCAAGGAGACTGTGTTGACTGACTGCTAAACGCACGCCTTTAAGCCATGAGCAGTCAAATAATCGACTAGTCAATCAACAGAAAATTACACAGCAACTATTTCAGTCAATTTTCAAGCAAAGACAGCATGAGATTTTCTGGTTCCAGTTTCTCAAATTGAGGATTTTGCCACTTTTGTCAGTGATATGTGACTGACAAATATTTCGTTAGGATTGTTTGGATAATACAGTAAATCTGAAGACACTATCCTGCATACTGGAAAATTCTAACAGACATGTTGTATATTTCACATCTTACATCAATTAACTGTAAAACCATTAACCATAAACCTCCTGCATCCTCGGACTGTCCTGTAAACAATAATACCATTAACCATAAACCTCCTGCATCCTCAGACTGTCCTGTAAACAATAATGCATAGAGTTTGTCAGATTTTGTTGGTTCCAGTGGTGTTTTAGCTGCTGATGTTCCCCCAGTACATCACAGTTCACCCCAACCCCCCTTTTTTAAAACTTATTTATTCCTGGTGACTCCACATCTCTGTTGTTTGGGGGTGTATGATAGCAAACCACGCCCACAGGGTCGACGCTGCTACAAGAGTCTGTGCACCAGTGTCGTTGCGCGTACTCCTCCACGCGACAGGCGCGTGGCACGCCGGCGAAGAAGAGCAGAGCGCGACCGGTGACTGCTCTGGATGGAGGAGAGCGACAAGTTGCCTGCGATACTCGGGTGTTGTGGCTTCCACGAACACGGACTGTGTGTGACACCAGCGGAGTTCAAACTGTTTTGTGTCAAAAGTGCGCGGTTTGTACATTCAGGCTCAAATTTGGGAAATTAAAAGTCTACAGAACAAATCAAGAAAAGTGAGTTAAAATTAAGCAAGAAAGAAACAAAGCCATTTAGGCTGCACCTATTTAACTCCTGCAGGAATTTAAATCATGTCGGTGTCGGCTTCTCAGGACGTTTAATGAGACTTCATCAAACTTTTAATGCGTTTCCTCTGTAATTTATGGTCTGCAATCGTTTGGTAGGCTATATTAGTCCTTATAAAGAGTCTACAGTATATTGTCGAGTAATGAAGTGTTACTGAAAAGGCAGACAAAACGCCATTCTGGTAACATTTTAGGCGCATGGGCGCACATGCTCCACTTTTAACTTAAAGACAGAGAGCTCAAAATATAATCATTTGGCATGAGGTAGAAACGGGTAAATAAGATTTCGAGTGAGTCTAATATTTACTGCAAGAGTAGAGTGCATCTGCAGGAAGGGGGATCAACAAGTTGACCGGAGCCCAGACAGTCCGACGCCGGGGCTGCAGGGCGCACTTCAGCTGGCTGCCAGCTCCGCTTTGTTTTCCGAACCTTATCTCCTGAACCCAAACTAATAGGTCGGTGACCGCGAAAAGACAGGGGGATAGGGAGGCTTTTATTTGCTCGCCCGAGACTGTGGAATGTCTTTGAGTCTTGGAGGGCCAAAAGAAACTTTAGAGAAACTTCAGAAATGACTGGTGGGTGTTTGCTAGAGTGTGTGGGCTGCATGGGAAAAGTTTGTTTGGTCACAAACTTTTTTTTTTTTTTAGATCCTGGCCCCTGAAGGCACAGCCTATCCTAAGTAAATAAACCTCGGCCATTGGTAAAGTCTGACAACATTATACTGGGTCAGATTTAGCTGAGCTTGGTCACCATAATGCCACATCTGGAAACAACTGTGAAACACCCAGTGATGATAGAATTATCCTAAAACAAACAAGTGGCATGAAAACTAAAGTTGACTTAGGTGAAACTTTTGTTTCATTACAGTGATGAAACCACCAGGCTTAAAGTCAATTTAGCTTTTTGCCTTTTTTGTACATTCTTTCACCCTTTTATAAAAAAAATACATTTTTTCCTGAAATAGACCTGTGGATGACTCAAAACTCTAATGGTTTAATATCAGAAAAAGATGCAATTTATTTAGCACAATAATGTAAAGGTTAGGACAGTAACAGAGGCAAGGAACTGGTGGGTTTCACTGGCTAAGTATGCAGCATGTTACTTAGAAGTCAAAGAAGGCAAATCTAATGTATTAAAAATAAAAGTAGGCCTATAGTGCAGACAAATTACCCTTAAATTGGATTATTGGTAGGCTATTATTACTGAAGCATTAATGCTAAAGTAAAAACTTACTGTTGTAGCTGATCATGGTGTTGCTATAGTTCATCTTATCTGTTTTTGTGGGGCTACTGTAGGGTAGGGACCTATAACTGCATTATTTAGAAACTCATGGTTTGCAGGCAACTGCAATCTGTAAAATAACTGGGAACTGAAGCTGTCACATAAATGTAGTGGAGTAGAATGTTGGCTCAGAAAAGTTATGGAGTTGAAGTAGCCTAACATGACCTGGAAACAGCCTATTCAAATAAACTACAAATGCCCCACTTTGTACTGTACTAATAGCCGAATAGTAGCCTCATGAGAACAGCCAAGGCGTTGACTGGGGGAATCTGATCGGCCACCCCTTGTGCCACCCCTGCCAGAGTGAAAATGTGATATTTCTCAGTATTAGTGAATGAAAAATGAAAAGCAATGAAAAATTGTTGCTTTAAATACAACTGTTTGTCAAATTTGTTTTATTTAAAATGATGTATTCAGCGTGTTGTTTGCAGTAATTTCTCCAGCAATGTTGTTGTGGAGTACTTGGCATGATTTGACTGAGTAGGGTGAGAATCAGTGCAGCAGTCACGTCCCTGGCCGGGAGTAAATAAGGAGCGCAGCCAAAGTTAGGTAAAGAAAGCACTAGTCTCATTTTTACACAAAATAAACCATCTGATTCTTAATCATGTATGGTTTATTATTTCATAAAACCAAAATCAGATGTTTCATTTACTTGTTACTTGTATTTCATATGTGCCACCCATCACTGAATCTGTGCCCCCAGCCTGCCACCCTGTCCAAAATTTTCTGGATCTGCCCCTGAGCAGCCTACTTGAGTAAATATACTTCATTACATGGAGGGTTTTTGTGAAAGGGGCTCCTGTATTGCCCCCCCCCTCAACATGTAGACCATAAAGTATAGCACAGTAAGCCTGCATGCGGACCCTGAAAGCACCACGGTACCCGCAGCAAACCAAGAACCTTCCCAGGTTCAGCCCCAGTTGATCAGCTGAGAACCACCTCTGATTGACAACCCCGAAATCCCGTCTCCATGGAAACCGCCTCAGCGGCGCCGCGAGGGCTGGCTGGAGGGCTACAGTGAATGGGGTGACGTCACGGCGCCAGAGAGTCTGCTCCAAAGACTGGGAGAGAGTGAGGGAGAACGGAGAGAGAGAGGGAAAGA
>NW_018127893.1:2402753-2411585 GCF_001952655.1 Monopterus albus | reverse complement strand
CCTGTGGTCCGCTCGGCTTTGCACCGACGTGCTCTTGCACCAATTCATCACCTGTCTGTCAGGCATCAGTCAGGGTCGTCCTGCGAAATGTACACAGCTGTGGGAGCGAAAGGAAGAAGAGGAGAAAATGGAAAAATCCTATTGAATCAGATGTGGACTCATACAGCAGGAGGTTCAGATTATATTAGAGATTAAAAGAAAAACTCGTCAGACAGTGGAAGAAGAAGGAGCTGACCGTGCCGGGTGAATAGAACCGCGCGTAAAAACAACGATACTTTGCTGTTATCTGTAAATTACTGCAAAACATAACTGGTATATGTTCCAACGGACGCAAAATCATCACTAGCCTATCTGGGCTACATTATTTTGTAGGTTAGATCAACGCGCCTTATTTCCTTCACCATTTCTGCTCACAGTAACTGAACAGCTTGCCTTTGTTTTCTATTAAAATCCTACCTGTCTCCACAGACTGCAGTCTAAAGTGCTTCTCTTCTTGTCCATTAAACGGGATTACTTCGGCTTTTAGGATTTCCTTGTTTGTCTTTCAGCTGAATTGTTTTGCAAATAAATGAATACATTTAAATAAAGCGAAAACATCTGAATTCTAATCTTTGCCTCCATCAAGTCACTCTCCATTACAAGTTTTAGCGCTGAACCTTCGCATCGCTTCTTTAAAAATGCATTGATTTTTATTTTATCTAGAAGAAATTTAATCCACAAAGCCTATACAAGCCCATCTCAGCTGCCCCCGGGGGCAATTAGTTAGTGCAGCATCAAACAGCCTGCCATCACCTCCAGCTGAAGAAGGAAGCTTGTAATTCCTACAAACAAATGACTCATTCAGAAAGCATTAAAGCATCAATAGTAGTTAATCACCTCTTCACGTGCTCAGTTATGAAAGCCACATTTGTAGGTCATGACTTAATGAACTTTGACACATAACATAGTCAGGTGACTATTAACACTAAGGTGCACAGGACCGTCACTGATATGTTTAGATATGCAAAGACACTTTGAAACCAAGCAGGGACACACATCTCCAAATCAAATGTAGTGCTCACACAAAGCCTTAAAAGACCAGTTGATCAGTTTGTTAGAAGGCTGTTCTGTGATAAACAATAAAGTCAACTTCTAATTATTTCTTTTCTGATCGGCAGTGTGACTAACATCTCAAAAATAATGATAGATTATAGAAATCGCATTTAAAATCTTTTATCACACATTGGTAAAATTTGAGACATCACTAATACGGATTAGACAATACAGATATCCAAGCTTGAGTGCACAGAGGCACCTTTTCTCATGCGTAAAAACTCCACACACCACTGGTCTGATGGTGTGAACATCTTCCTGGTGGAAAGCTCTTTCAGGTTGCTACTGAGACTCCAACTTGCCTTCACAGCGATCGGGCTGCTGTGAATTAGGAATCATCAGACGCGCCTGATATGATCTCTGTCATCGCTGCTCCAAAACCGCGCAACCAACCAAATTGGTAAAAGTAGAAGAAAATGTGAGGGCTTGGAGCATATTGTTTTGTCAGTAAAGTGCGTTGTCAGAAATTAAATGTGGCACTGGTGTATATAAATCAATTTCTATCTATTCTGATTGCTCTGCTCACCTTTTGATTTTTAATACCCTGGGTTATTACTAATACATTTCTCTTTGATTTCCATGACCACACTATAAGATTACATTTAAATTGTGTAGGCGTAGGTACTGACGCATACTCACACACTGCCACAGTCAACTGACAGCCTTGCGAATCATTAATTTTCTTGATCAGAAACAGGTAAGGTCTTAATTTTCCAAATTGCCCACTGGAGCTGCTGATGCGCCCTCTGTGTTCCGCCTCCAACATGAGTTGCCACTGGTAACACGGAAGAGAAGGGGAGGGATTTCAGCGAGAGGAGCCAATAGTAGAGCTAAGATGCGTTGAGGGACACGGTGACCGCTTCCAATCAGCGCGTTTCACCCACTTCTGTCGCATGCTCAGCCTGCCGCCTATATAAACCACTCTGACAGTTTAGTAATTCAGTCTGATCGCTGGTCGTCTGGCAAAAGCAGGACTTTCAAGAAGCAAGCTATCGATTCAATCGAAGCATCTCGCTTAACCTAACCCTAACAGAATGAAAGCAATAAGCCCCGTACGGTCCTTCCGGAAAAACAACGCGAATATATCGGAGCACTCCTTGGGAATCTCTCGGAGCAAGACCCCGGTGGATGACCCGCTCAGCCTGCTGTACAACATGAACGACTGCTACTCCAAGCTGAAGGAGCTGGTGCCCAGCATCCCCCAGAACAAGAACGTCAGCAAGATGGAAATCCTGCAGCATGTCATCGACTACATCCTGGACCTGCAGATCGCGCTGGACTCCAGTGTCGCACTAACCAGCCTGCATCACCCTGCGCGACCGGGGCAGGCTCCATCTAGGACCCCTCTGACCACCCTCAACACAGATATCAGCATCTTGTCATTACAGGTAATTACACTGTAACTAAACGAGCATGTTAGTTGGAAAACACAAGCTGGTGTGTTGTGAGAGATATTTAGTGGATTCTTATTTGTGCGTACAGCCAGTGCTCCTTTGTATCCTATGCGTAACTCGTACAAAATGGCTCGTTGAAAAAGAAAATGGCATTTTTTTCCCCCTTCTTTTGTTCAGAATCAGATGTGGAAGAGAATCGACCTACATAACACTGTTGCAACGTCAGGCACCTCAGTCGGATGCTGCGTAAAGAATTAACATTTGGTCTGTTTGTTTGTTTGTTTTCAGTCCCCGGAGTTGCCATCAGAGCTGATGACAGATGACAGCCGGACTCTGCATCGTTAAAGCGGTAAGTAGGCTGTCCTCATGTCTGCTGCTGCATTCTGTCCAGGGCTTTGAGGCTCCGCTACAGCCTGTCTCCCAGTCTGCTGGAGCAGAATGGGCTAGAATTACCATTTACCAATCCATTTGTTCCCTGCTAATGTGGCCGTCGTCTCACGTTGCTGTAATGGTCCCAATATGTTTTTGCGTGAGAATGCGCTGCAACACTAGGGCGTCAGTTATGGCAAGGCACAAGCAGTTGGTTTGATTTCAATGCAGTTTTGAGCACAATCTTTCGAATTACAGTAGGGGCTTCAAAGCGCGTATTGTATTTACATGCTCTATCTCAAACAACACTACGGGCTCCTCCGGGACTGTGTCAGTAAAGTGACCCAGATTTAAAGATTTATTACGTTGATCAAATAGTTGTGACTCGTGTGTTGTATCCAAAGACTATTTTGCACTGGAGTTCGGTGGAATAAAATGGAAGCTATTCGCTCCAGGCTGCTTTGGTTACTGTATACAAGTGGCAATCGTCAGGGTTGTATTATACCCTCTTGTGTCTATAATGAAGAGCATCTGCAACAGGAAAAATAATGGCTGTTTGGATTACTGCTACTACGATGTCTGCACATAATTGGTACAAGAAGTGGGTAGGCGCCAGCTGAGCGGCAATTACGCTGATTCTTACCCAGATTGTAGGCTGAAGTTGTGCGAGAAGCGTGTGTGCGTCCTTCCTTCTCAGTCTCTCTCTCTCCCTCCCTCTCTCTGTGTGTGTGTGTGTGTGTGTATACATCTGGAGCGCAGCGTTTGCTTAGTATTGGGAGTGTTTGGTTAAATGTTAAAAACTGCGGCTTCCTCTCTGGCGCCAGTCTGTCCGGATCTCTGCCCTGTTTGCATTTTCTAAACACGCCTCTCTTTCTCAATCTTTTGCAGGTGTTTGGTTAAGACGCAAAAACACACGGGACCTGGTGAGCAGGACTTTCCCCCTCTCCAACCTCTGTCCTCCAGGCCTGGATTTTTCTTTTTTTCTTCTGACGCTGAAATCAAGAGACTTTCTTATTATGGGACAATCTTATGTGATGTGTTTTCTGTTTGGACACTTCATTATTTAACTTAAGACTTTATTTGTGGGTCTCGTGAATATAAAAGACAACTTGGTTAGTTACTGTAAAAAAGTTTAGTCTTGTCTTGTCAGAATTGTTGGCACATGAAGGACTGGACGTTGTTTAAAAAAAAAAAAAAGTTAAAATGAAAGAATGAAACCTTGTGAACTCTTATCGGGAGTTTATCTTGTATAGTTGCAGGAATTTGAAACTTCTGCAAAGTGTAATGTTGTACTTAATTATGCTGAAACTTTTTATAAAAGTAATGTAAATTGTACCTTTTTATACAAAATAAATCAAAAACGCAGTTTGAACATGTTTCATTTGGGGAAGAGCTGCTTGGGTTCGGGGGGTGAGAGTGAGAATCCCGTGTTGGTGGTTCAAAAGACGCCAATCCAGTGCGTAAAATCAGTTTCCCAGCTGACTTTCCCCATAAGTGCTTGGACATGAACGCGCTGTGTGTAACACTGACTGAACATGTGACGCACTTCAAAAACAAATCCCACAAGTGTTCTTATCTGATCTCCAAGCGTCAAGGCAAACCATTGCATAAAGGATCATTTAGGGCGCTCTGACTCCACTCTTACTTTCTCACATGTAAAATAAGTAGGATTAAACGGTTTAGCATGACAGTCTGAGCCATTAAAGCGCTGGGCTCTATGCTATTAATTTTCTTTAAATGAACATTTATGAATAGCCAACTCGATCTGAAACCAACGGTGATGTCTTACTGATGCCAAAACTAATATTCAATCTTCATTAGCAGTAATTCTTAGTTTGGTTGGGCCTGTTTTGCTTTCCTTTTGCCAAATGCACTGGTGTTTAACTCTACCGCCCACAGTAGTTTTTATAAAGTATAGGAACAGTACAACTTGCTCCTTGACCAGATAATATAGACACAGTGGAACAAACTATAGTGGGATGTATTCTCAACTTCTAACACATTTATTGTGATGACAAATGACCACCAGAGGAGAGCTGCACTTTCCCTTGGGATTAATAAAGCACTATAGCAAAAACCCAACCTCACATGCGCTCACTGGGTTGCAAAGGTGGCATCAATCACAATAAGGTATAAATGTCCAGGCTGCAGGATGATACAGTTGCTCCCCTACAGTGAAAACCCAGTGTCAATAGCGCACGGCTTCTCAAATATTCTCACAGGCCAAACCGGCCATTTAATTTACAGACCCGCATATGTTGACTTTACCCCCAGGGATCACCTAATAGGATCAGGATCGAGTGTGAAAACTGTAGAAAAGTTCACTATTCATCGAATATAACACAAAACTGTCAATTAAATAAAATTTTATAAGAATTCTAATTAGGAGTATTCCACATTTAAACACAAAATTACCTAACCCCCCACCCCCAGAGGACCCAGCAGACAATTTTAGGTCTTACTTTCAGTAGCTCTGATACAGACAGGAAGTGTCTGCTGCCTGAGCATGTTTGTATGGATAGTGCGACATCTATCGGGCAAAATGAATCCTGCGAATAGCACCACCAGTCCGCATGTTAACATCGTTTCCCTTTAAACTGCACAGAATAAAATACTGAACTGTTAAAAACGGGTCTTTTAGTTGAAGTATTCAAATTAATTTTCCACCTAACTTACATCTACAGACATTACAGTACAAACAGCTGAGCCTCCTGCAAGAAGAAGCAGAAAAGACAGGGTCCACATGTCAAATGTTTATTGGTTCACAAAACATCATTTCACAAAGATCACCACCACTGTGGAGCCAAGAACATGTACTTCTATCACAGAAACTACCAAACACACTGCATGACTCTGCATTGCCATCTATGCACCTGAGACAAAGGCTTTAAGGCTTTAGTAACATTAGGTTTTTCAGTTGTGGCTACATTTACTGAAACAATACTTTTTTGCTGTGCTGTCCACAAAATGTAACATAACTTCAGTAAACACAGTTTCCACAAAATAGCACTACATTCACATGAGAGAGAAATCACATTCTAACTATCCAAACACACGAGACAGCAAAAGGCCTTGATACATTAAATCATTACTCACAGCAACACTTTCCTACACTTTCTTCCTAACGACAGAACACGTATTTATACTAATTCTTTGGAACACAGCACGTTAACAGTGTAATTATCTCAACCAAGGAGAGCTTACATCGCTCTCAGATTAACGAGCAGCTCCTCAGAGGATACTCTCCCTCTCCTCTCCCAGACTGATGGAGCGCAGGTTCTGGTTGTGGATGGAGGCAGCCGTGGTGTTGGCAGTGTTGCTGCTGCCGGGGGTGATGATGACAGCTGGCGAGTCGTCGATGCTGGAGCAGCAGGTGGTGGACTCCGTGCCTGTGATGTTAGCCTGCTGCTGATGGCTGTTGTTGGTGTTAGTGTTGGCGGTGCTGTCAGTAGAGCTTGTGTTGTTATTAAGGGTGTTGTTGCTGGCAGTGCGGTTCAGGTTGCTGATGCTGCTGGACGGCCACCCTTCATCCGGGCTACTGGCCATTAAGCTGGCCTCAGATGGAGCCTCGGAGCAGATGGACATGCGGGCCAGCATGGTGTCCTGCAGGCTGCTAGGGAGGAGGCCTCTCTTCTTCACTACACCCTCCATTTCCAGTTCAATTAGGCTGGTGTTCAGTGCTTCCCTCTCTCTTTCACCATCTCCTTCGGTGTCCTCCAGGGAGTGGTCTGAGGAGCTGTCACTGGAGCGCATCCCTGAGTCGGAAGAGTCCTTCTTATCCAGGAGCATTTCAGCGAGGAAGCCAGGCTTGGTCGGCAGCCGAGAGGGTTGGGAGGATCCACGGGAAGACAGAGTACCAGCTCTTGCCTCTTTGTGGAGAAGAGGCGTGGTGTTGTCAGCTTCTTCTGGGCCCGAGTCCTCATCATCGGGCAGCTTGTGATAGTAAGCCCCAGCTCCCTTCTTCCTGGAGCCCGAGGTCCTGGAGGCCAAGCTGTGGTCCAGCTTCTCATCCTCTTCGCTGATGGGGTCTAGGGGCTGGGCATCAGTGCCTGAGGCGAAATCTGTGGCATCACTAGTCTTGGAGCCTCTCTTGGTGAAAGACTTGCGGCCGTCTTGGTCAGCTCCTTCCTTGGCCTGAGGAGTAGGAAGAGGATTCAATGAGAAAATGAAAACATACAGTGTCCTGTGCTATTGGCTGAGCGGCCGCTGAAGAGGAGATTATTGTCTCCCATGTGCCAAGTGAAACAAACAGTATAAGCCAATGATTAAAAAACAACAAGAAGCAGTGATTTCCCCTTTCCCAGCCCAGAATAAGACCATTGCACAGGCCATAGAAACACAACACTTAAAAACAGCAACGTAACATACAGGCTGTCACAAGTTAATGACAAGGGTTACCACACATTATTTTCCTGTAATCTGACAGTGGGAGTTTCTACTCAGATTTGAGTAAAGTAATTATGCCAGTGTTACAGTGACAAAAACATGACAGTGTACTTGTGACTACACCCACCCCTTTGTCCTCTGAGCTGGCAGCCTGGAGGAACTGTCCAGGGTGGGGCTGCAAAGGCTTCTCCCCCCCACTGCCGGACAACTCCAGCTGGGCCATCTGAGCGATGTACTCCCTGTAGGCATCGCGATACTCAGCCTGCTGCTTGTCTGTCAGCTTGCAGATGTCATTTGAGGATTCTTGGGAGTTGAGGCTGGACATGCTTGAAGTGCGGTGATTTGCAACCTGACAAAGCAAAAAACACTTGGGTTGGTGCGCGAACATACACGGGTTCGTTGATGAATATGCTGTCAGCTGCAGAGTGAAACTGCTGTATGGCTGTGGGCTGTTAACTTAAGAGTACATAACACCACACACCACATATAACTATAAAAATGTGGCAGTTGCAATAGCATTTATTACAATTATGTGTCATAATTACATCAGCAGCCACCAAAATGTTCAGAATATGAGAAGTGGATACAGCAAAAGGGTTCCTGGCAAACATGGTAGACAAAGTGGTAATGAAAGCTGTGGTGTGTTTTCAGCATTTGAAACAGATCACTAAGTGAGATTATATAAAACAGCAGCGCAGCCAGCTGCCTACGTGTGACTGTTTGTTCGTGTCTCCGAGATTTTGCAAATTGGGAATAGGTAAGGTGAAAATAACGAACAGGGGGCCCCTCAACACCTCTTGGTGTGCTGCATGTGTGTGAGTATTTTTAATTCCGCCATGTTCGAGAGCACCATGAGCTTCCTCTTCTGTTCTCTTTACATGTTTAAAACCACATTAATGTAAAACCACTAAGGTCACAGCATGCTAACTAAATCGGTACATGGTGCAGAGGACGTGTGGCCCATGTGACAGTTTGGTGTGTGTGTGACCTTGTGATGCTTTGTGCGAGTGTTACATGTGCACATGTATGCTCACACCAGCAACATTTACATCTCTTATCTCTTTTGCACATGCATATGGCTAAGTATAATGCGCATGCACACAGTGTGCGACCATATCTGATGTTGTAGTATACAGTGGGTACGGAAAGTATTCAGACCCCCTTAAATTTTTCACTCTTTGTTATATTGCAGCCATATGCTAAAATCATTTAAGTTCATTTTTTTCCTCATTAATGTACACACAGCACCCCATATTGACAGAAAAACACAGAATTTTTGACATTTTTGCAGATTTATTAAAAAAGAAAAACTGAAATATCACATGGTCATAAGTATTCAGACCCTTTGCTCAGTATTTAGTAGAAGCACCCTTTGGAGCTAATACAGCCATGAGTCTTTTTAGGAATGATGCAACAAGTTTTTCACACCTGCATTTGGGGATCCTCTGCCATTCCTCCTTGCAGATCCTCTCCAGTTCTGTCAGGTTGGATGGTAAACATTGGTTGACATTTTCAGGTCTCTCCAGAGATGCTCAATGGGGTTTAAGTCAGGGCTCTGGCTGGGCCATTCAAGAACAGTCACAGAGTTGTT
>NW_018127893.1:2366775-2402111 GCF_001952655.1 Monopterus albus | reverse complement strand
AGCCCCGACTGGTGGAGGGCTGCAGTGATGGTTGACTTTCTACAACTTTCTCCCATCTCCCGACTGCATCTCTGGAGCTCAGTCACAGTCATCTGAAGAAATGGACAGCACCTAAGTTAAATATATGAGTGTCACAGCAAAGGGTCTGAATACGACCATGTGATATTTCAGTTTTTCTTTTTTAATAAAACTGCAAAAATGTCAAACATTCTGTGTTTTTCTGTCAATATGGGGTGCTGTGTGTACATTAATGAGGAAAAAAATGAGCTTAAATGATTTTAGCATATGGCTGCAATATAACAAAGAGTGAAAAATTTAAGGGGGTCTGAATACTTTCCGTACCCACTGTATATTCACACTCAGCTCCTGACAGGAAGACAGACCTGCCAGTGTGAGTTGCTGTTGCGTCTCGGAGGCTCCTCCAGCCCTGCTCCGCTGAGCTCCTCGAAGCTGAGGTTGAGGTTGAAGGCTGCTACTTCATGCTGACCTCTCCCTGAGCGTCTGCTGGGCTCCCCGTGGTGCACGGTGCTGCCCTGCTCGCTAGCAGCTCGGGACTCATCCTGCAGCAGAGCCTGGCTTTCAGCATAACGTTGCTCCATCACCTGGAAAAATACAATATTTCAGATCGAGTTTTTGGTTTCAGGACACAGGGTGAATGGCAAACATGCTTTTTCAAAGCACGTGATATATCAAACAAGTATGTTACAGCAAAAGCATGTGCTTGTTCCTTAAGTAGAGCTATTTAGTGGTGCACTTCTCCCTGAATAACCTCTTGCCATCCAGGTATCTGTCAGCCATCTTGAACCAGATGGCTGTGCTGGCTGCATCCTGGCAACACAACACTGGTTTGTACACGGAGCTGTAAGGCTACTGCATTGGATCTCCAAAAAAAAAAAAAAAAAAAACCCCAAAATCTGGGGCTCTGGTTTGGAATTAGGAGCACTGGCTGACATCTGATGAAGTGGAGCTGCCTACATGTGTTAGTGATTTCAGCTCTGGCTCAGCCGACTGGACTCCTGGCTGACTGACTAGCGCCCTTCTCGTAATACGGATTATAAAATCTCCTATCCCAATATCTCAGTGCAGTACAAGTAGTCACATTATGAGACGCTGTCTTGCTGCTTTTTGGAAGTAAAGTAGAGCTGACATTTACTCACTGGCCACTTTATTAGGCACACCTGTACAATTGTATACAATTCAATGCAACACTTCTGTGTTTATAAAGCTCAACATGTTTCAGTTTTTGGTTTATTATTGAGGTCACAGTTAAAGGTGGTGCTGTACTGGACTACATTATATTCAGAGGTGTCTCTATATTTTTGTCCTCCGCAGCTACATACATGAGAGGGTCAGAATATTAGTTTAGAATCACCATTCCCCGGAAGAGCTGCCAGTCACCAAAGTTCATCTCCATCTCTTTCTTCAGCTCGTCCAGGTTGCACTGAGACAGCACTCGACCGTTTATATTAGCCTGCAATAAACAGAGAAAGGACAGACTAGTTTGTTCACTGACCAACTTAATGTATTAACGTGTTTAATGTTCAATCAGGCCAAAAAAAACATTCAACACAATTGTGGGCAGGCAGTGCAAATGGAACTGCAGAACTTATACAAGTATGGAAAAAAAGCATATGGTTACATAGACATAGATGGTCTCTGCTAAAATAAGAAGCTTTATCATGTTTAACAGAGAAATGGGTCACATTGTGAATGTTATTAACAGACGCACCTTCTTTATGGTGGAGGTGTACTTAGATAGCATATTGGGGTCGATTCCATCTATCTGTTTGAGACGCTCACACACGGCATCTGTGGTCACAGAGCTGAGAAGGACCACAGGAGAGGCCTGCACAAACACACACACACACACACACACACACACACACACAAATATAGCTGAAATACAAACAACATATTCAGGCAGTTTTTGTAAGTTGAGGTTACCAGGGCAACTTGCACACTTGTGTTAGAGCAGTTAACACATTGATTAAGACAAAAACGAGCAACAATTCCTGGCAAAGGGACGTGCAGGCCCGCTGCTGCGAGGCACACAGAGGTGCAAAACCACAATCCCACACTATAATTCTATTTATCAGTCACACAGTGCAAGTGTAAAGGTAAACAGAGCTGCTAACCTATCCAAATACAGGTACCTGCTCTTATTTTGTTTCTCAGTGTATATATAAGCAAGTAAAGTGTTCGCGCAACACTTAAAGGATGGAGTCTGTAAGTCAAGCCGCACTGAAGCTGTTACCACCACGCAGCTACAAGGCTTAATGTGACTTATACCAGTGGCCTGTTGATGCTGATGGCTCACAGACAGCCAACACCGCCCCACTAGCCCCAAAACTAAACAAACCGCATCCACCGCAAACCCCCCCCTTTGCTCACTCCTCTCCCCCTGGCTCTGCTCGTCTTGAACTCTAGCTCTCCTTCCTTCCTCCCTTCCTTCCTTCCTTCCACTCAGCCTCCTGCAATGACCTCCTACTCTCTTATCCAACACCGTGTTTCTCGCCCTCATTTTTTCTTCCCTGCTTCCTCTCTCATCATCTCTGCTCTCTCCCAGCTATCAGCACCATTAAGACATGGCTTCAGACTATACTCCCTGTTTCTGATTTTCAAGAAGAGAAGAGCCAAGCTTAGTTGGACTTTGAGTGGAATTTTACACACACACAAAAGCAGCTCAACACAATACAGTACACAATAGAAGGCGCCAACTTTCTGTAGTGGTGAGCAAGAGGAGCAAGACTTGCACTAAGGGAGTTTAACTACAGTTTGTGTCTGCATAATAGAGGTTTTACTCTCAAATAAAACATTGTTAGTGAAGCTAATGAACTACTACATGACCTTAAGTTGTGTTTTGCACTATGACTTCTATGTGGTGAATCAATAATATCTACAGCATGCTTGCTTGCTTTGAACCTGAGTTAGAGATGAAGTAGAGACAGGTGGAAGAAGGAGAAAGGATAGGATAGGAAAGTAGCCATAAAACCAAAGGTGTACCTGCTTTAATTTGTAAGGCAGAGACTTTAAATGCTTCATAAGGAGAAAAAAGAAGCAGACAGACAACTAGTCAGACAAAAATACACACAGAGTTGTAACATTATAAACCTGAGGCTGGCCCTTGGGGGAGGGATAGAAATTAAGACAGAAAAGGCAGACATGCTATACGCTCGCTGAACTCATCATCAAGGGACAGAAAAGACAATGACAACAGTGGAGACAGACATTTATCTGCCTCACAGCAGGAGAGGAGATGGCTCCTTTACAGCAGCCACGCAGCCAGAAAGCCACATGGGATGGGAACGAAAGAGGCTATTGGGAGAATTATTATTATTACACAAGAAGATTTTGTTTTCACTGGAGTCAGTGGGCTTTTACAGTAATAATCTTTGCAGACAGAAAGGACTGTGGATGTGACAGAGAGAGAGGGGAAGACCAATAAGAGAATGACACAACTCTCACTCTGCACAAAAAAGCAGAGGTTTTAATTCAGGTCTTGAATGTGACTCTTCGATTCAGATGGCGAGTGTGTATCCTAAGAACTTGAGAAAAGGCGTAAATGTCTGCGGCTGTGTCTGCGTGTTTTTGTGAACCCTCCCAGTTTGTGTGTGATAAGACTGTAATTACAGCTGGGTTGAGCTCTCGGCTGGGCAGGAGGATGGGGAAGAGGAAACAGAGCTCTGTGATGGAGGAAGCGTCTTGGGAAGGAGATAAGCTCTACCAGCGCTGGGCTCACAGTCTGTGTGTGTGTGTGAGATGTGTGTGTGCCAGCCCCAACACTGGCTCTGATGATAATCCAAGCAGCCCAAGGAATCCATACTCACACTTATATCAGCAAGGCAATTACACTAGGCTAGGCCTGCATACATATCCAAAGAGTAACACACAAATGAGCAAGGGTGCACACACATCAGCAGAAATGCAAGCACTACACAAAGGGAAGAAGTGTGAACCAAAAAGGGATAAGATGGGCTAATGTACACTGAAAGGAAACTGAAAATTGAGGAGGAAATTCCCAAGAAGATATGAGGATCAAAATGGTCTAAAAATGTTAATAAAGAAAAGGATTTTTGAAAATTTAAAGACACAAAAATACAGAGGGAGAAGAAATGGTGGAAAGGAACATTACCTAGTAATCTGTATTTGAATCTTTCCTTTAAATTCTCGCTGGTAGCCTTGATAAGTGGGTTTGTGGAGCTGAAATCTCTCATCAAATTGTTCTTACAGTGGCAGCTTTCCCTTGAACGTGTGAATATCTGGGTGTAGACATTCAGTTCTTTTTCAGTACAACTCCATGCATTCCTGAAGTGAGTTAATTGCACTTTTATGTCCATTTTAGAGAAAATACTACTCTACCAACATCACAGTGAACTTAATTCACCATACTACATTTATATATGCCGTAGTTTGTGAAAATACACACCTCTCTGGACGGTTAGTGGAAGGTTGTAGTCACACCGGATGCAGATGAAGTAGTTATTCAAAGTACTCTGTAGCATGCAGCCTAGTGTGATCATCTACATTTGTTCTTCTCACTTTTGTAAACAGCTACAAAATACTGTAAGCAGTCTGTTAAATACAGAGGTCATGCATTTTGACAGCTGTGCTTTAAGCACAATGTCAGAGGGCAGATTAAAAAAAAGGACTAGTTGCGTATTTATATATCCAGAGTCCTCCACTATTACATGCATTTGTGTGCAGTATATGTGCTAAAATGGCTGCTACTGTTAGTCAGGTTACCATGACAGGGTCAGGGGGACAGGAGAAAAGATCTTCTCTGGCATCCTCTGCAATAACTTCCTGACATCGACACAGAATGGAAACAAGGTTTGTATATGGAGAGAAAAGACTAATGAAGGTTGAGGTTATGATGGCTGAATTTATACTGTGGAATAACTTTTCTTCACTTCTTTACTTTGAGTTTAGGCTCAGAAACTGGAAAACACCTCCCCTCACTGACTCTGGAAACAGGTACTATAATCACCAGGAGGTCATGGAAAATGTAAAGATAAAATATATGACATCACACTGAAGAGAAGGATAAAAAAAGGAGGTTGGTGAGAGAAAAGGAAGAAACAGAAAACAGAAAAGGAGGTCAGACTTTAGGGTATGTTCCTTAATTATATTTTGAAAACTAACAGAAAAATGGAACTAGATCTCCCTTGTGTGGTACTGCTGGGAACACGGAGCTCAAAGTAATTTAGATGACTGGGACTTTTGCACAGGACATACAGTGAATGGTGAACTCAATAACGGCTGCTTAAATCAATCCAATTACACAGTGTCAGTGTTGCTGTTGTATAACTACAACAACAAGTAGAATATCTGCTTGAGTGCAAGAAAAAAAAAGCACATGTTAAGTGGATTTAGCATTACTTCTTTACTTACAAGTCCATTGATGTCCTTTGGTTGACCAGGTGGTTTAATGGAAGAGCGCAAAGATGAGGGGACATGGTGGGAGAAATGTCGTGGCTGGTGATATACATGATGTGGGAAATAAGGCTAAGAGGGGAGAGGGAAGCAATGTGGGGGGTGGAGGGTGGGGGTAAACACAAAATGAAAATCATATGAGGGTGATCAGGCACACATAACAAAAATGCTGAGGGGAAGAGATAACACTGCTAACTCATTCAACCATGCTCAGAAACGTGAAGTGCTTATTCAAAAACTATGGCCACATACTACACTACTAACAGCTGCAACATTCACTCAGGGATAACTACCAAGCAGGTCATTGTAATGCTACACTATAATAATGTACAGAGGAGCAGCAATTCACTGAGTGACACTCAGGTTGCACATAACATTATGAGATACATAACATTCATTGGGTTTATTTTAATATCAAGATGATCACTTTTCACTTCTGCATTAATATGGACACATCATAGATGCTCAGCAGTAGGTAAAGAGCTGTTATCTAAACACACGTCCCGGCTCCTCCTCACCCGGTTGTAGAAAGGGTGCTGAGGGCCAGTCATCCCACTGAAGTAGGCACTGTGGGGCTGAGGAGGCAGGGATCCGGGGAAGGCGCCTGATGGGGAGCAGGCCACAGAGGGCTGGCCATAACCTGACTGGGGACGGGGCACTGCCTCCTGCAAGGGCAGCGTGGGATAGGTCACTCCTCCCATGTTCATCTGCTCTCTGGCCGCACGCACATCTAAGAGAGCACAGAGCCAGGGGGGAAAAAAAGAACAAGAGCGGGAGAGAAAAGGGACCGTTTATCTGCGATGCTGATGATCATGCCTTGGCGATGACTATAAAGACCCCTCAGATCCGCCCACGCGTCAATAATTTAACTTTATTTCCTCATCTCTAGAGAGTTTAGGCAGTTGTGAATCCACAGAGAAAAATACATATCAAACAGTCGATGCACACAAGAGCAAAATTCCGTGATTCTCAAACCACCGTAGGGAATACAATAAGAACCTCCTTCCTGAACATGTTCTTCTTATCCAAAATAAAAGACAATCAAACAACTAACTATGGGAGAAAACCAGAACAGATGTTATGAATAAAATGACCTTCAACTGTGAACGCTTTCTCACTGTGATTTCTATTACTCTGTGTACTGACAAGCGAGCAAGAGCGCTGATAATGTTTTTCAATTTTTAAACATGACGACTGTCATATGGGGCCCATTCCTGTCCCTGAAAAATAAATTGAACATTGTAAACAAACAAGGCAGTTCATGAGAACTCATAGACACCATAAGTGCTCTGCAACAATTGTTTTCATATAAATCAATCTGACTTTGAGAGGAGCTGCATAGGAGCGGAGTAGGGGAATTTAGTAAAAACCTCCCAAATTAAAGATAAATAAGCCCAGAGAGAGAAACTAGTGTCTCTGTGTGGCTGGTAAGAAAGTAAGAGCCAGAAACAGAAGCAGGCACCAGAATGTCTCATGGTTATACAAGTGGCTGTTAAGTGACACACTGAGTGAGACCTAATCCAGCCTGTGAACACAATGGGGCCTTATGATGTGAGTCAGGCTCATGGGCGGGTATCACTGACAGCACTACCCACTGGCTGGCCACAGGACACTGGGCACCAAGAAGCGACTGACCACGGAGGGGATGGAAGGAGCCGGATGACTGGGTAGGAGCACTGGTCACCTTCTGCTCCCTGGGGACACGTGTGGTGGTGAAAACACACTCTTGAGCTAACGCACACAAATAAAGGCCTGTTTCGTCGATATGTACAGTATACACACCTACACACTTTCAGGAAATGAGTCCTGTACTTACAGACTGGACATCTGGTTGGAGAGCTTTGTCAGCTGCACCCTTCATGACTCAAACTTGGCTTAATGGAACAGACTGTGTGTGTATTCAGTGGTCTCATAACACTATGATGCAGCAGCTTCACACTAGACATCACTGACACTCCTGTATAGGCTGAATGGGCGCTGACGCACAGTAGTGAAAGTACAGGCTTACAATATTACGTCACTGTTAACTACAAACTGTGAAATCTGGTGCAGCGCTACAGGCAGACGGGTCTGAACGAGTGAAAACGTTGTCCTGATCCCACATTGCTATAGTGGAAGCTTGCTTGACATTTGATTGTTTGGAAATGAGAAGCGAGCTGTGGGTGATTTTAGAGCAGACCCTCCTCTAATGTTATGAGTAATGTCACTGCCAAATGAGCTGGCAGTAAATTCAACACATCACAGAGAGGACACGTTTGTTTCTCTGTGCCATTGTATACTAAATTCTTTTATGTACTTTAAACACAACTCTACAATTAACCTCCTTCTCTCGCTCTATAGCACACAAACACATAAAAACAAACACATGTATGACAACACAATAACATTAAAACACATTCATCTTGTGCTAACTCCCAAAACTTGACAAGAAAAAACTTCTTTTTGTAAAAATTCAAATCATACAACCTCTATTGCCAAATTCAGCTTTTTAGAAGAATGGCATGCCTGAGTTTTAAGGTCTCTTTATGTACACAAAATGACTAACATATAATGGTTAGAGCAAAATATAGTTTCTCAGGACAGGTCACTCAGTGATATGAGGAGTATAAAACTGATGTGAATCACATGTTGTGGCTTTCAGACCAAAAAGGTTTTAACACAAGATCCAAATGATTTGTTTCTGATGCTTTAAACGAAATCTTGCTATTGCCATGTAAATGGTTTGGTTGTTATTTTATTGTCACATAATTACAATTAAATCACCTCCATGACATCTGAGCAACTTCATCCACTGAAGAAAGCCATGAGATGTGGTTGAAAGCTTCAGAAACAACAACAGAGTTGGACCTTGTGTTGAGAATTAATTTTGGTGACTTGCTGTTTCCAGTGTGAAAAATAAATTTACAAGCTCAAATTCCTATGGCCATCTCAGTTGTTAGATCTCAATAGAATTAAACACCTATGGGACATTTTGACATGCACTATCTAACAGCTTCATCAAAGCACCAAATGAGACACTAAATGTGTTCTGGAGGCACAATATATTGAGTATGTATGAACCTGCTATGATCTCCCTCAGTTTGGGATCAAGGTTGACAGTGCAGGGCAAGAACATCTCCACATCTCGGGCAGTGAGGACGGGCGTCCTAGAGGAGAGGAAGACCTCAAAGCTGCGGATGTCTCCATCGATCTCTAGTAGTGGCTCCACGTCCTTAGTGGTGGGGATGTTCTTGGAGAGTCTTCAAAAGGTAGAAAACGGGGGTTTAGCACATAGTAGCAATGATAGTTTTGCTAGAGCTACTCATTATGGTAAGTATTTAATTTACAGTGAAAAACCTAATGGCTATAAAGAGCAAAAGAATAAATTGTGCAGTCTTATTGACATGACACAAATATATCAAACATGTAAGCTTACACCATGTTCTGACTAGTAAATTGGCAGTGGTAAACACAAAACATCACATTCTGATGAAAAGAGGAAATAGCAAACAGTACTGTTAAGATTGAAGAGATAAGCAACAGTCATCATCTTCATGAGGACAGAGAGATAACTGGATTTAGAGAAAGCAAGATAGTGAAAGGGGGATGTTTGAGGACAGATAGACTGAGGGATGTTATCTTTTCTCAGCAGAGGAGGAAACCTGAGAAGATGACAATCAGGGTAATTTAGCAAGCAGCAGACGGAAGCATGTCATGATGCACTGCCACAGTTAACATATTTGTTATCGCAGGCTTTAGGTAAACACTGTGTCTGGAGACAAAGTTTATGGAATATTACATTTAAAAACTGCACACACTCTGGCACTGTACAGTATAAACTGACCTTAAACAAGCATCTCTGGTGAACAATAGATATGAATACTTAAGCTCTGAAGTAGGAAGTCCAACGTCAGTTAACGTCAAGATGCACCGCACATTAAATGTCTGTTGCTAGATTTCTTAGTCAAGAGTGCTGGTCCCTGGGTCAGAATTAGCTGAAAGCCCCATGCTAAACAAATGAATGAGTGGACTACACTAAATAAAATGTAATGATGTTAACACACTGATCTTTTCTGCTGCTGATGTGTGTGCTTTTAAGAAAAAGGTGCATTAATGTCATTATTTGTGCTTCTCTGGATTAAAAGGACAGCTCAGCATTTTCTTTAGCTGTTACCATGGCGAATCATACTATCGGAGCTCCACTGATGATGGGGTTTTATAGTTATCACGCACAAGTGTGCAACTCTGGATGAATCACCTCAAGAACTAGCTCTGTTCCGCTGTTCCTGAATCAAAGAGTTTCCTATCTTAGGGTTAATCAACCCACAGTTTAAAATATTATGGTGCTATTTAATGAATTGAATCAGCAGCTCCTGAGAAATGTCGAACTTCTTGAGCTAATGCAGGAAGAACACCCTCTGCTGTGTCCTTTTAATAATGGCGCTGATGTTGGTTGTCCACTTCAAGTCCTGAGAGATTGTGGTGCCCAGGAACTTGTAGGACTCCATGAGCGAAAGAGTGCTGCTGAGTATGGTGAGCGGAGATAGGATGGGGGAGTTCCTCCTAAAATCCACTATCATCTCCACTGTCTTCCATGTGTGTTCAGCTCCACATTATTACGACCACACCACAGGGCCAGCTGTTCAACCTCCCATCTGTAGGCCGACTCGTCACTGTCTTGAATGAGGCCGATGATTGTTGTGTCGTCTGCAAACTTCATGATTTTTACAGAAGGGTCTCCTGAGGTGCAGTCATTAGTATAGAGGGAGAACAACACTGGGGTGAGCACACATCCCTGGGGGGGCACCTGTGCTGATAGTCTGGGTGGTGGATGTGGTTTTCCCCAGCCGCACCTGCTGCTTCCTGTCCATCAGAAAGTTGGTGATCCACTGACAGATGGGGCAGGCATGGTGAGCTGGGTAAGTTTGGAGTGGAGGATGTCTGGGATAATGGTGTTAAATGCCGAACTGAAGGTGACAAATAAGATCTGAGCATAGGTCCCTGGTGAGTCAAGGTGTTGCACGGTGTAGTGCAGTGCTATATTGACTGCATCATCCACTGACCTGTTTGTCCGGTAAGCAAACTGTAGGGAATCCAGCCAGGGGTCTGTGATTGCCTTCAGGTGGGCCGATACCAATCTCTCAAAACACTTCATGACTCCAGATGTCAGTGTGACAGGTCTATAGTCATTCAGTTCCCTGATGGAAGATTTCTTGGGAAGTGGGATGATGGTGGAGCATTCGACACAGGAGGGAACCACACAAAGCTCTAGTGAGCTATTGAAGACGTGCGTGAAGATGGGAGCCAACTGGTCAGTGCAGACTTTCAGACAGGAGGGGGGTCACACTGTCTGGGCCTGGCGCCTTACTGATCTTTTGTTTCCTAAAAAGGCAACACACATCTCTTTCACAAATCCTCAGCGGTGGTGGACTGATGGGGGGGGGAGGCAGCCCTAGAGGAAGAGGAAGCAGCTACTGGTTGTGGGTCCAAGATGAGGTGAGAGAGGGGTGAAGAGTTTTGCCTTTCAAACCTACAATAAAACTCATTCAGCTTGTCAGCCAGCTTATAGCTGTCCACAACAGGGTGGGGTGGTCTCTTGTACCCAGTGATGTTCCGTAGGCTTCTCCACACTGACAATGGTTCATTGGCCCAACACTGATTTTTCAGCCTTTCCGAGTAGCTCCTCTTTGCTATTCTGATATTCTCCTTCGTCTTCTTTCTCAACCTGCTGTCTGAGGTTCTGGTGTCACTCTGTGACCTTGAGATATCCTCTTGTGGGACTTGTACCACAGCAGCTGGATTCTTTTTAAAAGTGCGTATTAGCGCTTTGCCTTTATCTTCTGCATTTGTGGTCATCCTCATTTGTTGTTTTCCTTTCTGGGGAGGAGAACTCTGGGAGTCTCTCTTTGTCCTTTGACATTTCACTATAAGGCCTTTTCAGCAGAGGTCTTCTACGTACTACTGATCTTCCTCCTCTTTCTTTCTGGGGAGGCACATCCAAGACTTTTGCTGTGTGTCTGGAAGATTTCAGCATAGGCTCTCTTTCTGTTCTCCAGAAGCCAGAAGTGGGCAGATCTTGATTTCTGTGTCATCTTCACAACCACCATATCATTGGTGGCTGACTGATCACATTTGGTGACTTTTGCAAAAGCGTCTTCTCCAACCAGGTCCTGGACCAAGTATTCTGTTGGCATGGAGGAGAGAAGACTTTCTCCCATGACCTTGTCTTGCTTACTGAAGGCCAGTGAAGTTTTCCAAACTATAAGCCTTATATATCACTTTGTTTGTAAAATGACCAATTTGTCATTAAAAACAGCACATTTATTTTAACTCATGGTATTTACCACAATATTATCTCTGGCACAAATTCACATAAATAGTATTATACATAAAATGTTAAAAGGTTTAAAAACATATAAGGTCAATCAAGGAGGAAACAATGCAGCCAATGCTACAAGGGAAGCAAACAGCAACAACCCAAAGCAGTAACTACTTCTGGTTAATTCCATCAATCAGACATGAATATATGAATCTCAGAGTGACTTATGACACCGGCCATTCATCACCAGAATGTGCCACTCTTATCAGATGAACGAGGAGATTCCAGTGGGAAGCAGACATTTGTTCTCATCTCTGCCTCCATTTCTCATCTGAACCCTTCATTGTTTTTTTTCAGTAGATACTTTTCTCTCCCTACATCCAGCTTAACCTTCTCTCTTCTCTGATCAACCCTGACTCACCCTCCCCACCATACGTCGCCCAGTCTGTGCACTGGTGTGCTCTGCTGAGAATACGGGCTGATGAGTTGGGGTTTTCCCTGGGCCTGATCTATTTTGGGGGTGCACACAGGCAGGCCTTTCTGTCACTTGATTGGATGATTCATGCCATTGCTGCTGCAATACAGTTAATCCAAACTATGAGTTAACCTAATCCAGTTAACATACTGTCTGAAATGCCCCATGTCATCCCAATCCAAAACTTTGATGTACAATGCACTTAATTACAGGTTACATCACTTCCATTTTAGGCTTTTAGCTGATAGACTGCTTGCAGTGGGTGAAGTAGTGTTTTGCTCAAGGACATTTTGACAGGACAGATGGCTGCTGATGGACGCGAGGTCACAGGTTCAAACCCTGCAACATCCTAGTGGTTACAGGATGTCTCTAACAAAATGTACAAGTCTGGCAGGAAGAAATGGAGCAATGGGGGTGTCCTGTCCTTCTGACATGTTAAGTAAAACTGTGTAAGTCAAATGGGTAGCTCATACATGTGAGGTGCTGAACAAGTGTAATCTAAATTATCAGTAACTCTAAATCAGCACAGGTGGGTCACTAACCCCACTGTACCCTTGAAACGGATAATACAGACACACTAGGACTGAAAGAAGAGAGAAGAGGCTGTGAGAAGGGAGGACACAGAGGTACAGCTGGGCTCCAGTGGACAAAACCCTCTCAGTGTTTGCTTCCATTAGAACCTTTAACAAGACCACCCATAGGTCAAGGAAACCTCACGTTGACACCAAGATGAACCCTTGCTCATGTGACCTCTGCTGGGGAGGATGGGTGGGACTCTGAAGGCACAGATGTTACCTGTGTGCACTGGTGAGTGGCAACAGAGCTTATTCAAACAACATCCACAAAAACAACTGTATTATGTCCTCTGCAGACACCTGGGCGGCGAGAATGGAGAGAGTCAAGGGCAAATAAGAAGGGTGGTGTGTGTTTCTATGCATGTGCGAGTACATGTACGGTATGTGTGTGAGGGTGTTTGGTTCCTTTTCCCATGAACTGTATTAACCCATATACAGACTGAGAGAGGCCTGTGCTTTTCCCCCTTCCAGCTGGCTCACTGCTGTTTATTTGTGGGCCCTCAGACACAGACCAACAGGAGCCAATGACTCACACACGCACACACAAACAGGGCACTTCCTTTTGCTATATAGAGAACACCCTCAGAAGACTTTCTAAGGAAATCTGAGTCTTTTTATAGGACCATCGAACATAGCTCAAAGATGTGTCAACACAGCCACACGAGTTCTGGGCCAAAACTGAGAATGGACAAATAGCAATGAATCTAACAGAAAGACTTCTCACGTTGTAGTAATATTTGACAGACCTACAACTTCATCCTTCACATGCTTTGCCCAACACATGCTATCCAGCGACAGCAGCATTCAAGAAACTAGCTACAACCTCCCACATTTTGCTGGCCTACATGTTTGCTCTGGCGTGTAGCTGTCCAATTGAAAACATGGAGCAGCACAGACAGTTGCAACTTCCGCAGACAACGAGGAGCTGAGCTTTGTGAGAAGATCACAAGTTGAAGTGCATGGTATTACATAACAAACAGGATCCATTAAACAGCAGTTTGTAAAATAGGTTTAACCACTTTAAATGACAGCCTTTGCAGTGAACTAATGATGAGTTGTTGGCCTTGGCATTAAGCAAGTGACACAAATCACTTCAGACTTAGTCATCCTCACAGTGAACAGACGATACAGACAAAATGAACAAAACCATTCTTCTCAGCAATCAGTTGCCAAATGACAAGATGGATGCTTGAGTCGGAACGCCAAAGAAACCGTTGTGCTACTTTCAAGCAGAGTGGGGACAAGTGAGATAAACTGCATGGCATCCCAGCAGCCATTCTGCACAATGGGCTCATTGGCAGGGCACAGCTTATAGCTGCAACAGTACAGGCGCCTAGGCCCAGCTACTCTCTGTGTGGTGCGGCCACTGGGAGCTTTCTAAGCTTATCCAAATGTTAATAGGTTCCAAAGCTGACTGGAGCATCGCCTTTCTTCTTCTCCTAACCTCCCACACACTGCAGCTGATGGGAATGAGCAGAATTTATCTCTCTATCCCTTCCGTCCTCTCTTTGGGCACTGAAACTCTGAATGTGCCACTTGACTTTGCTTTACAGCTGCCCTCTGTGCTTATGGACAACATGCACACACACACTACAAAGAAGTGGTCTCGCTGCCAAACATTTCCATAAAGGGGCCCAAAGACAGAGAGAGATGCTTGCAGAACAAACGCCTATGCACACTATTTGAGAAGCTCAAGAGTTTCAATGCCAGACACTAAGCGACCAGTATAACAAAGTGTGGGTGAAGAAGTTAACCAGGCTCGGGTCGGGCACATTCCTCTCCTGGTCAGAGTCATGTCAGAGCTGCTGGCAGTGTCTGCCAAGCGCATGGATGAAACCAGTGAGGCTCTCTCTGGGAAAACAATGGACAGGCAGACAGACCAGCAAGCTGGCGCGTGGACTCGCAGCATCAGTGCTGAGAGAGGTTATTGTTACAGCGGAGGCTGCCAAGCCCTCCACCAACCCAAAGGCAGAGGGAGAGAGCAAAAATATGTTTTCACTTTTGAAGACGCCGTGTTCTTTGTCTTCTTAAAATCCAGACGTATTTCCCTGATTTAAATCAAATGCTCCAAGTAATGTGGACACCCCGTGTTTCTGCTTTCCTTGTCTTGGCAGTGCACAGTGCCAACTTGTGGCAGCGTCTGCTTTCCATACATTTTCAAGGCAAAGTTTAGTCCAATAATTGAAAATCTCTTGTACTAAGATGGACCAGTACATCCCAAAGAAAACCACAAAGACAAGCAGGCTAATGGGAAACACACCAGGCTGATAAAAAAACCAAGCAGCTTTGGAGTGAGTGGCCCCACAGTGCGATGGGCTCAGGACTCGGTGGCTCCCTGAAATGTTAATTAAACTCATGTGTAGTGCTGAAATGAGAGCCTGCTTGTTCCAAACCCCAAAAACCTTAACTGAACTCTGAGTAACTAAGGTCTTACTCTTGACAAATAGTTAAAAACACCAAACCTCAGCTTGGTGATTTATGTGCACGAGGAAATTTTGGAGCATCGCAGCACCACGGCACAGTTTGTTTATTACGGCACTAATTACACCAAAAAGTAGAGAGGGCCTTATCTGAGCCTATATCGGTATCAGGTTCAATATTCATGTCATTCACTCATCGGATATCAGACTGACAAGGTCGATACATGTTTAGCCCAGAAGTGGAGATTTGTAAATGTGCAGTCATTTGGAGTGTGTGTCCTTGACCTTGTACTTATCCATCATTACTCATATTTAATATTTTGTTTATTAGTGTTGATTGTTTTACTATAATGAAAGAGCTCTTGTATCAGATTCTGCATCAGTATCGACAGTTGTGTATCAGAATCTGGTCAGGACTGAAAAAATCAGTACCACAAAGTTCATATCATTGCACATGGCTGTTTAATAACTGGAATGGCCTGTTGACAGGTTGTATGATGCTGCATTAAGTGGGGTGGACTGCTAACATAAAGACAAATAATACATCTGAAATAACCCTGTATTAAAACTAAAATCCATATAGTGAGTGATGAAATGGGACAAATAAAGTTTGGGATTCTTAGGCTGAACTTGTAATGTGTCCTCCAGATATGATCACTGAAGAATGGAAGAATGTCAATAAGCGCATGAGCCTGGGTAAGAAAGAGCTACACAAAGACAGTGTGTTGTATAGTGATTTTTTACAAAATTGCTTGAGTCTGAGACAGTGAGTGAAACCCTCTCCTGATCAAGAACTTTCTTTAAAACCTAGAGCACATTGTTCAAGAGACCCCAGAAGACAAATCCAAGAACTAAACTTAATTTGAACTTAAATTGTACAGCGGCTGGCAGCATGATCATGCAGCAAATTAAAATCCCCTTTAAAAGCAAAGATGGTGTAGAAATGGACACTTGTGACCCAAAAACATGTTTGCTATTTCAGTGTGCTTCCACACACACATAGCCACCCAAAAAGGACCATTTACTTTTGAAGGGTTAAGATGTTAACATCACCTAAAGTGTGCCCATGGCTCCCGGGACAGCTCAGTGGAAAACCTTGCCGTCTACTTAAAGGTTGGTGCTGACCCTCCTGTAACCCTACGCTGCTTGTCATAATCAGCCCCCCACCTTTCAGCAGTTCCAGCACAAAGAGACAGCAGAGCAGGAAAGAGATCAGCGATAATGCTCAAGAGGCAAGAAATACCAAAGTATCAGGCAGATGTCAGGTTCTCAGGCCTCCAATTCTTTCCTTCCATCTCAATGTCACATTTAAATGTTAATCCAACCTTGTCGTCACTGATGGACGACTCTAGGACTAAAGAGCAGAGGCCAGTCAGAGGTGTAGTACAGGCTTTTACTGCATTTGAAATGACTATGCTGTGTACAGAAAGGGGAACAGAGCAGCTCTCTTGTTTCAGACCAATTAGACTAATCCTTCAACCTCGGCTTACAGGCAGGAACGAAAAGAGCTTTAAGGATTTTCTAACAAAGAATGCTGCATGAAGTTCTTTCCATCCTCATATGGTAACCCGCACACACAAAAACATATACACAATTAAAACCTCAGTATGCACATGTGTGCCCACACCTCCTAGTGTCACCTGTACACGCTGGCTGTGGTTGCTATGTATTTTTCTTATGTTTGAGCAGCTTAGCGGGGGTTGAACGTTGGTGGAGCTGGCTGTGGCTGATTCATGCCTGAGTCACCACCGCCAAACACCTGAGGGATGGCGGAACGACAATGCAGCAACACGCACTCAAATGGAATCAGCAGAGGACCGGTTTCACTAACACGGACAGTCATGTGGGACCCAGGGGGCTGTGTATATGAATCTTTGTGCCCACTACCTGAGCCTTCTCCCTTGGAGCAGAAGCATCACTTAAGGCTTTGAATACACCAGAGAAATGGACACACCAATGCTAAAATTCATCTAGCAGTAAGCCTGCTGCTATCTGGTCTGATCTTCTACTGTATTCTCTTACTTTAATTCCTTTACTTCCCTTTTACCTTTCCTGAGACTGGACTCTATTCTCTCTTTCTTAATGCCCTTTCTCATCTTTTCCCACCTCTCTCCCTGTTCAATCTTTATCTCACACCTATCATACTTTTTTCTTTGTCTCTATCTTTATAAGCTCATCAGTCGGGTGTACTCTGTCAACACGCTGGTTTGTAGACTCAAAGCTGCTGTCCTATCAGTGACAGAGCCAGAACACTATTGAGGAATAGGTGCCTTCACACCAGCTTTTACAAATGCACCCATGTTTTCAGGCCTCTTGGCAAACAGCAGTGTGATGAGCGATCGAATTACCAGTTTTACGCCGTCTTCCACTGAAATATCTCCTGGAGGGATTTAACACAGTGACAATGGGCTCCCTCAGAGGACGCAGAAAGAAAGAAAAACTATTTTTGAGCATTTGCCATGCATGGAGATTACAGAAAGTGTCACAAATGTGATGGGAATTCACATGAACAATAGGCTGGGTGGCAAAGAATAAAGACTTTGCATTTCAAGGCAGGAAAAGTTCACAAGTAGTCATTATAGAAAAAGAATAGGATCTCAACATGTTTTCAATGTCCAGATATTAAAGAGCTTATTAAAGGATTCCACATAAAGGGAATCACCCACACGAGCTTTGGAATGGCACTTTTATCCCGGCACATAATTGCAACCAAATTACAATAATTGTGCCAATTAAAGTAATCCTCAATGAAGAGAGTGTCATCTTAATGTTTCAGTACTTGGGATAAGAGTCTCTCTAATTAAGACTGAATTGCCTGGCTACATATTCATTCCGAGTGTGATTAATCCAAGTTAAAAAAAAGAAAGAGAAAAAAGTTTTGAAGTGTCTGAGAAGTGCCTTAAACTAGGAAGGTCTCTGAAAGGGAGGCTGTGAGGTGGCTGAATGCAGCGTCAGGCCAATAAAACAGAGGGGAGGAGACAATGAAAGGAAGAGAGGAACAGTTCATTCTTCACAAGCTGTGAGTAAAAGCAGCAAAGTGCGTCAAGAACTGGGGATTGTTTTACATACAAATGCTGGCAAACACAGTGACACTGCAATGAACAGCACTTCGAAACACTGCTTTCTTACCTGACAACAATTTGTCTGCTGTCTTTTGCCCCCTGTGCTGTGTAAACGTGTGCGTGTGCATATGTGTGTTTGTTGAATACAGCCTGCATCTGAGGGCCTGATTAATTACACTGATTCTCAGAGGACTTGGGGGTGGCATATGTTCTTGCACTGGTGTGAGAACTAGCTGGTGTGCATGCGTGTGTGAAATAGTGTGCATATGTATATGCGTGTTGCATATGTATCCTGCACACTAGTTTTATCTGTGATCTGAGGTGTGTGCATGCATATATACAATCACAAATGCTTGTATGTGTGCTGATGTTAGCTACAAAATACGTGCTTTTAACCACAACTCCTGTGTCTGTGCGTCTATATGTGTATGACATGCAATAATTTGTGTGTATGTATGACTAGGTGTGTGTAATGAACAGAAGATTCAGGTGCAGTGCCAGAAACACACTCCTGAGTGCGGCGGGGGCATCCTGGCACAGATAGGGCACCAGATGTCAGAGCAATGCAGGAACCTGCTCAGTGGACCAGTGACACTTTTTTTTTTCCCCGTGCTGAAAATGGGATCTGGGTGTCCAGGGATAAACTTTCTGAGGTTCAACTGAACCCGCCCCATACATCATTAGATCCAAATATGTTAAGCCATTAACAGAGAACCCTACTTCATTTTCAAACAAATGAGCACCGACAAAAAGTAAATAATCTAATCATTAGATACATCAAGTGACACTGTTACGGGATGTTTACAGATTTCATTACACAGTCCTTAGCTGATCATGCCTCATACATCAATGCCTTTATTATGACGGCTTTACATATTACAGGAACTCAAACTAAACTGTAAGAAATGTTAGTGTGCATAAATTGCATGTCATCAAACATCTCACCGTTTCTTCCCTAAGCTGCCTCTACGCTTTTACAAAGATGTCAAGTCAGCACAGATCAGCAATGGGTTTGTATTTTTACATGGTGTGGCATCAAATTGTAGCCCACATTGAGTGGGCAGTGAAAAAGGGGCCATTGATTCTCAAGAGCTTTTCCTCCTACAATGAATTAATCTTTCTGTAAAATATCAGAATCTAGTGAATAATGCAAATTATATTATTTCAGCTCTACATGTCAGCATGACTTCTGTCTCAATGTCTAAAGTATAACAAAATAAACAGTGTCAGGTACAGCCATGCCTTGACATTACATGAGCAAATTTATTTAGGTCTTCATCTTTGAAGGGAACGGCTGCAATTTAGGTATGAGAGTTTGGATTTTTGGTTATTAAATTCACAAAACATCAACACACACCGCTGTGTTTTCATTCCTTGTGGGGACTTTACATTGACTTACATTCATTTCCTGTAGACTTATCCTAAACGTAACCATAACCACTATCTGCCTAATGCCTAACACCTGACCCTAACACTTCACCTAACTTCATCCTAACCCTAAACCATGTTGCCACCCTAAAATTCAGTGATTTGGCCGAGTCCCCACAGTGTGTTAACAGGTTTCGGTCCTCATGATGTAATACAAAGACACACACACTTCCCTGGGAGGACTACAGCCATTTTATGAAAGCTAATGGAGATCTAAATGCAGAATAAAAAAGTGAGTAAACTCTAAAAGGTCACAACAACAACAACAACCACCATGTGTCCAAAAGGAGTGCCTTTGAAAAACATCCAGAAGCCATAGTTACTTCAGTCACATGAAGTCACTCTACAGAAGAGCTTCCATTAAATGTAATGTAATGAGTCTAAACAGCATCAAGGAAATAAACATTCTAAAGCCCATTAACAGTCTCTGGAAATGGCAGGGCTGCTTTAAAGCAATAACCATGAAGCAGGTTTGCTATAGCCATTAAGTCTCTAATGGCAGCTAAAACAAGGACCAGCCAACTCCTGACAAGAGACGATACTGAGAAGGAAGAAATGATGTCTCTGAAAATGACAGCCACAAGGCTGCTCACTCCAAATTCAATTTGCTAGTGGTAAAAAAAACAGCATTCAAAACATGGATTTGGGGTTGTTAATTTGACAGCTACAAATAGGAGGGCTGGTCCCAAACACTTCTTGTTTTGTTTTCTGCTCAGTTTCTGCCAGCGTGCTGGGCAGGTCGTGACGCTAGCTCTCTGCTCGAGGTGCCATTTGTAATTTTTCCTGCACAACTAGTGAGACTAACTACGTGTGTGCAAGTTTGATTGCTTTGAGCCAGTATCTCTTACAGAGAGTGCCTTCTTTGTTACACACTTCTTTCCCCACTACCTTGCCGTAGTATAGGCAGCCTCCAGCCTTATTGTTAATGATAGAAATCACTTGAGGTTATTAACCGATTACACATTCTCCATCAGATTAGGAAGGCTGTACTGGTCTGCTTCTGCTATGGGAATTAGCACTGCATGTTTCTTTTCACGCCCTGTCCGGCAATGACATATCACATCCCTTCATGGACATTTGTTATTGCCAGGCAAGTTGCTAAAAACAGCTTTTAGCTGTTTTGAACACGTGTGTTTGTGTGAGATATGAGGAAGGTGGGCGAGTGTTTCTATTTTTTTCCTCTCTTTTATAGGTACATGCAATAGAAAGAGGCTGTCAACTTCATCACTGAGAGGCACTCTATATTATTCACACATTTCCATGTGGTGTAGCAGAGTCAGGGTTAATTTAGTTTTAATTTAACAGTCTAGATAGGACTGAGTTTATCTTCTGGCACCGAGCTGTATTTAAAAGGCTTTAGGCAAAGATAAACCCTGCCTTTTCATTTTTCACTGATGGAACTGGAAACAAAAATGATTTACAATATATAACATGTCTGTGTGCTGTGGCCAATCAAGCTTTAGCCAGCTTTACAAAGTAGAGAACAGAGGACGTGCACGCTGTCTTGTGACTGAGATGCATGGCGACAGTTGACCTATAAGGGGCTGACTCACCCTCACGTTCACTTCACCACTAATATATTCACTTAGTAATGCTCAAGGGGATGTGCAGTTCTGCTGTGTAAAAATGGCTGCACACAGCAACTCGTACACATGTACGCAGGCTAAAAAGCAAACAAAGAATATGTGTGAGGTCTGAAGCACGTTGGTTTTATGGTAACAGAATTAAGCAAAAAGATGCCTATTATTACATACAGGAAATAGTCAAATGGTTGAAGCTACAAAAAGAAGATGTGTGATATGTGTGCACAGCATGTGCTGTGCATGTGTGTATTCATATACACAAATTATAAGGTATGCAAAGAGAATTAGCTATTCAATTCTTAAGCAAACATACAGTCAGGAGAAGGGGCCCAAGGTTCTAGGAGGCCAGTGCTCATCCATTGCTAAGGGAAAATGACTGAATAAATCATTCAGAACAAAAAAAAAGGGACCTCAAAAGCTCTAGATCATAAGAAAGAGGAAGAACAGAGCAGAGAGACAGAAAAAGATACACAGGCAGAGGCCTGAGTCTTATCAGCAGAAGATCAGCGTAAGAGATAAGGCCTCTAGGCAAGGCGTTGTGTTTAGCCTGTTCGAGGCTTCCTGTCATCATCATTAAGGCCGGCTCTCTGATGACCACTGCGGAACAGAGCAGCCATTTGGAAAGACACCCAGTGAGGAGGAAGATAAAGAGAGACAGGACCATGGCTATATTAAGTCTAATGAGCAGTGTATGCACAATCCCATGCTGTGGTAAAGGCACTTGAATCCAGACCCTTTAGTAGATGTAGAAACGCTGCATAATTTTATGGCTGTGCTAGTCTCTCTGTTTTATTTGCCATAACAATTATGTCAAAAATATGGATATTTTCTTTTGGGTGTCCACTATACTTTAACATGACAAAGTTTTTTCCTGCATAAATTAACAAGTCAGAGATCACAATATCCAGCTTTCTGATGAAGAAGCTTCTCATTCCCTCCCACTATCTGTACATGTCCCAAGTAACACTTAGAAAGAATGGGAACTAATACTTACTGTCCTTTGAAAACCAAACAGCCAAAACCTAGTCTAATGAGGTGGTGGTTTGCCTTGGAGATGGGGGAAGGACAGTAGTCTGCTGAATCTACTGACTGGCTGACAGTAACTGTCTGTGACACTTCCCAGGGACAGAAGTCATGGGTGCAAGTGTATTGTGACAGAGTGCAACCTTTAAAGGCCAGCAACTGAAGCACAACAGCACCTAAACCCAGCAGTTCAGATTAATTTGGCCTCCTCTTCTTGTTTATGGTGAGCAGATCTAAAAGCATCCATAACCACAAACATAAAATGGCATACACACTCATATTATATACACAGACAAGATTTTCCCTTTACCACTCAAGTAAAAAAACATTTGAGCTTAAGCTGTCTCATGTGGCGCCATGGATCTAGAGAAGTCAGGGCTATACTGCAATACAGACATTTTCCTTGTGCATTATGATTAATTATAAAATCTGTCTTTCAGTTGCCAATTAGTGTGGTACTCACAGCCACTGGCAGTTAATGTGCCCTAGTGTATCCCAAATAGGAAACAAAATCCTCTAGTGCCACCTGCTGGTCGAAGTTACTTGCATTAGTATTTCAGAGTGAACAACAAATAATATGACCCCAACACTGAGACTGTGGTTTTTACTTGTTGATATATTTGGGGAGGATTTAAAGAGTTTTACTGAGAGAAGCTGGATGATTTGGCTGAATTCCTTTGCCACAATCTTCCATTGAGATAATTCACATTTTATCTGATGTAAAAAGTAGTCTCAGTTTGCCAATACTGTGCACCAAGTAAGATGAGAAGAACAGAAGGGAAGGAATATGAGACAGTATAAAAGTGTACTTAAGAATTCTGTACATCTTATACATAATAATTGTATCTGTCTATGTGTGTTTGTACCTCTCATAAATGGTCTTGAGGGTGACTTGGTCAGACACTCCATCATTCTCTTCCAGAAAGAGGATAATCCACGATGTCCTGTATGGCCATTCCTCTGTCAGGTTGATCCATGATGCCAGCCGATCCCAATTGAAGATGATCTGATTGGCCCGCAACAAACGACCTGTCAACAGTCGTGCAGAGGAGTTGCTGGTCAGTGTAATCATAATTTCCCTGAGAAAACAAGCATCTTAGAATTGTGAATCCCCCTGATGGTCAGTTAATAATCTGTCCAAAGCTCAAATGTCACTGAGATCCTTTCATACAGGACGATATTGTTGTTACATGACATGTTATCACACCCTGCAAGCATCTGACAGACTGTATGGGCAGGGTATAAACAAGCTAGTCGAGGTCTGCTATACTGCTCCTTAGTTCTGTTGCTCTTACATTATCTGTTAATGTATTAATACATTTGTGGGTGAACAAAAAGTCTCTGTTGTGTTGTCATTGTAATGAATAACTACTTGTAATGTAAACCTTTTTAAGCTTAATTCAAAATATGCTTCCCATTAAAATGCTTGTGTCAAAAGCATCACCTCTGCAACCATGTTAGCCTAGGAGCAAATACCATCAGTTTTGTTCTCTTCCAAATCCACTAATGTTTACCCAATGGCTGACTCAAGTTAAAAATCAACGCATTAAGAATGAGTGAGCCATCCGGTCTCCTTAAATAAGGTTAAACCACTTTAATTTAGCTGTAAAACAAACTGATTTACTCATGTTTTGAGATGAGGGTGGGGGTACAGCAGAGAGCAGCCTATTCTTTACCTGTGATAGAAACAATGTTGACCAGCCTCCTCATGGTCTGTGGGCTAATGTCACTGAACCAGTCCTCGGTCACCAGCAGTTTGGTCAGGTCAAAGGACATCTGTCTGGTGATGCTCCTCTGCATCTGGCGGCGCCGGTATGTGTCCTTAACAGACAGAAAGCATACAAAGACAACCAGAAAGTCAAGTTACCATGAGAGCATGAATGTTGACATCTTTGGATCCACCGTGTTTCCTGTTTCGCTTGTGATTTCATTGCAGCTTGTATCATCCAATCATGGCACCAAACATTAAGTGACAGTGAATAATCATATCAAAACTTTGAAAAGAATCAAGACTGCATCTTTACAGTGTATGATTTTATGTAGTATACAAGCAGGAAATGAAATGTGGGAACCAATACAAAATCTTAAAAAAAAAATTAGCTCTCTAAAGACAAATGTTAAAAGCAACAATAAGATAAACAACAGCATCACATAAATTTTGACCCTGGTAGTGGTCTGAGAACTTATGCACCACCGTGGCTGCAAGCTGTGCATCATGAGATAGGACAGCAGGCGTTTCAGGGTAAATATATGATCTCAGGCCATATCATTATAAAAACATAAGCCTGGATAAGCTGAAGCAAAGATGGATGGATCCAAACCCTATCCATGTTCAACAGTACATACACCCAGCTAGGTTATACATTCCTGGGATTATATTACTATCATCCTACAGTGTATGAAGTTGTTATTTCAGCATATCCATGACATTATTAATTTTTCACTAGTACATGAATATTTAGGGACTGTCAGGTTTACCCAGCAATTTAATTGTCTGAAAGGGTTTGAGTGAAAGCAATTGCTGTTTTCCGCCTTCACACTGTCATTCATCACTCCTTCCATACCTCCTCATGAGAAAACCATATAATTCTCTGTGACTGCAAATAAAAATCAAAGTGTCATTGTCCAAAGCTGAACAGTCATGACACACAGGCAAGCTACTGACACAGATCTACCAGAGAACATCTGTGAGGATATCAGACAGCTGTTATGGTCATGGGCCAAGGCAAGTCTTTTGGTTGACTTTGAAGTCATAACTCCAGTTTCAGGGCCTCTTTCTCAGAGAGATGGAACATATGGCCACTACCCAGCCAGGCCTGAAGCCGGTACAGGTAGCCCTGTGTGACTGATGTTCTGATCTACAGTATATTGATTCTTTTTTTTTTTTTTTTTAGATGACAGATTTTGTATTTGCTCACTACAATATAAACCAAAAATGGTTGACAAGTGGACAAGTGGTTGATATCTAAAATTGTTGAGTAGTTATGCTTTGTAAGAATTTAGCTTGGAAATAACAAATTTTTGTCAAATTCCAGAAGGAAAGATCGCTAAGCAAACAAAAAATAATAACTAAACCTCTGAGTGGATCAAATGTTTGCTTTGATACAACAAGATTCTTAGGTGAAGCATCAGGCTGGTGTTGTGTCTCAGGCAGTACAAGACATTTTTGTTTAACTAAGCCACTTGTTCATTCATACATCAAGCGCTTTGTTGTATACATCAGCCATATTCTCTACTTAAGTCAAAAGGTGTCATTATCTTTACATGTCAGTTTTTGCACACTGGAATAAAACATAGATGTTGAAAATTATATCCAATCAGCTCTTTTAAAGGTCATTTGAGTTCAGCACCTAAAAAAAACCATACAACTTTCTACATTTCAATTTGGAAGCAGAAAACTGTTTTAACAGTGTAGACCAGCATATTTAATTTACTTGTAAAGGTGTTTCATTTCATTCTAATCAATGGAATGCTAGAGACAAGCATAATGTCAACCCCAACTGGTGAAGTCACATGGAACTGGAGAGCCACTCATTCATTTTCCCCTCCTGCCCTCATTTTAAACTCCACTTGTAGAAAGTGGGCCCTCCTGCCAAGAGCTAGCTAGTGGCAGAGGGCAAATAAAAGAGCATCCCATCCAGTTATAAAAGGGCCAAAACCAATAACTGAGGGTACTAGATAAACCAAAGGTATAAACAAATGTCAAACAAACAAACAAGCGAGCGAGCAAGAGAGGGGGGTAGTGGCAAGGTCTTGCAGGGGGGGAGGAAAGCATCAGTGAGAGCAGCAGAGTCACTTAGCCTCCTGCCAGCAGACCTGGTGCCAATGTTTTGTCACAGGCAACCACTGCTGCTAGGCCTTGTCATTAGGCTGTGGCAACTCAGCAGGAGGAGTAAACAGCCATTACATCAATTACACCAGGAACCCTGACCACACACCGAGCACCTCTCTCTTTTCATCTCTGTGCGTCTCCTTCTATCCTCTGGCCTCTGAGCTGCCTGCCAACACCATGCCTGAACTGAACATCCCCTTCAGGGAGGAGGCTGAGAAGACAGAGCAGTGTCTTTCTAAAGCAGCATCTCTAACCCTAACCCAGTGTTTTCAATTTTAGGTGTGGCCCATTTTATTTTTGTTTGATTGTCAAGATATCAAGTATTAATTTTCAGTTTCATATTTCCAGATAACATAAATGTTATGGGAATGAGTGTGATTGGAAAACGCATTTATTTTACCCCATTCTATGTATTTCCTTTTCAATTTTGTATCAAAATCCTCTGCAATTTGTCTTCATGGTTGACTTTTTTGAATTGGTTGTTCTGGGTTATGATGGGGTGTGCAGTGTGTCTATTTACACAGTGCTTGCTATATCTAATTTGGACTTAAATGATCCTATTCTTCCACTTGTATTTCTATTATTGCCTGTCTATTATTATTATTACCATTCTTCCATCTAAAACTCATATTACATATCCAGCCATCTGAGCAGGGGGATCTTCTGTTTGGGTGCCATAGTAGGGTCAGGAACCACTGATGTGAAACTGTGAACTCCAACAAAACACTGTACATGACACTGGTATACACTAATAAATTTGGACTTGAACTGCTGTTACCCTGCGGTTTAGGGTGTTCTTGCTGCCAATCTTGACTTGATCTGGGCCCAAACTGTTCTGAGATAACTTCCTGTCCAGGTCTTCATTGCATCCTGGTAAGAGAGAGGTTGAGACAATGAAAATGACAGCTGACCGATGCCTGTGAATAACAAAAATGAACACCAAATATTAGATATCTCCATTCAAAAACAACTACAGCTTCTGAATCTGTCAATGGCCCAATTCTGATATATGTGTATATATCATATCATATATTAGTCTTTTTCCTTTACCTTCAGCAAGAAATACCTCTCCATTGGAGGCGGCTGCCATGCACAGCTTCTTGGCTTTAATGAAGCCTCTGCTGTTGAGAAATACTGGCAAGTGGACAATGTTTCTCATGTAGTCATGGCCGTTGATGTTGGAGTCTCTCAGCACGCTGTTGAGGTTTTGATTGATGGCTTTGATGATAATATGAGGGTCACTGGCAAAGATGGAGATAAAGGGGCCTTTGGAGAAGAGTACCCTCACCTGGAGTGAGAAAAGAACCATAGGATAGTCTGTAAAGGATGCCTTTTTAGTTATTCCATAAAATATGTTTTTTTTATGGTGTCAGACTGCCGTTGTTACTTTTAATGGGAAAAACGTCATTATTTATACAGAGCTTTGACATGGATCTGATATGATTCACTACACACTGATTCACTACATGACTCACTACACACTGTACAGTGTGTAGCACAATTTGAGTGGATTACAATATAATTAATCAACAACAAGGCAGCTAGAGGCAACAGTCAGGTGTAGTACTTAAAATTAATGACACCTGTGAAAGCTGACTGTCCTCGTGGTGTTGGAGATTTCCACTCGGCTAAATTAGGGACATTTGCAAGTGTCACAGGACATCGATTTGTGCTACGTGCATACAGTGTTTGTTAACCACTGGCCAGCATCCTCAGGCTTGCCCCAGAAGATGAAAAACCTCTGTCCCTACAGCAGCTGTCAGTACCATCACATAATGTCGGCATCTTTAACTCACATTATCTAGTAGACACAGCACGCTTACTATAAAAACATAAAGATTTAATTTTGCAATTTGTGTAGACTACAAAAAATGGATTTCAGAGTGCTGTGTCTGAATTTCTCTGAACAGAAAATGGTTTCACAGTGACTGAGAGTTGCCTGCAGAGATGAGAAGATTACATTAGCACACAGGAGGCTGCCATCTTCTCTGGGATTATTTTGCCAAATAATAACATTTGGCTAAAGGAAATTCTATTACAGCAGCTGGGAAGAAGAATCTAAACTTGGAGGAGAGCTGAGGCAGCTGGGAACACCGGGGTGGCTGCACTGCAGAGATGTGCATAAGCACGTGTGAACACATACTGTGTCCAGCATCTGCAGCACTTTGTCCTGCTCACAGGCATCCAGTCCGTCGATGATGACGGCCATACGCGTCTGGTTCTGGGTGAAGCCATCAATAGTTTTGGCCATTTTTGACATTAGCTCCACCTCATGCTTCAGAACCTGGTGAGAGGTGGGGAAGAAAAATAATAAACTAAAAGACATTTTCAATAATTAAGTGAGAAAGGAAACTGGCTGGATTAGGGACTACAACTTCAATTCCCTTTGAGTAGACGCAGTGAATTAATCTACCTTCATAAATCCTTCGCTCTTGAGTTTGTGCAAGTTGTTGGCAGCACTGTGCAGGCGTTTCCTCTGGGAGTTGAAGACAGAGTCAGCCACCTGCCACCAGGTCTTAATGTTGAGCAATAAGGCGAGGCCCACCACGCTGGCCATAGCTATTAGCACTGCATTTATAGTCAAGTTATCAGGGTCCACCTAGGAAATAAAAGCACTGAAACTGAATACTGGAGCATCCAGTGATCTACTGGTCAGAATACATACAGTTTGAACATAGGGTTCACAGTTCACTGATCTAACTCACCTTAAAAATGGCCAACAGTGCCAGACCAGTGATCAGGCATCCAACTGTCAAGGCAAACAGCACGAAGGACGGAACACAACATGTTTTCTTCCACTTCTTACCTGGGGTATTAGAAGAATGCAGGAGTACAAAATATTAGGAAAACATTTTTTCTTCCACTTCCTACACAGACTAGCTTTATGACTACCTTCACATGGTTGTTAATGAGGAAAACACCGGCTCAACAGTTAGTTTTAAGCACTAGCATGATTACAAAAGCACCATTATGCTTAAAGGAGTCCCATTCCCAACAATCTCATTTTGTACTGATGCAAGTAAATACCAATTACAAGAAATCCGATTAAGGGAAATGGTTAACTGTGCTGTTAAACAAGAATACATTTCACCTCTTTTTATTTTGGTTTTATTGTCAAGACAGACTGCAGGGCATTTCAATGTCACCATATGAAGACAAGCACTACTTAAAGTCTGGCTAAAGTAGAAATAAATGTGTTCTGAGTTTGTCACACCACAGTTTGTCACAGTGTGTTAGCTTATTAGGCTAAGCAAAGACCTAACTGTCGTGTTCTGTCCAGTAGAGCAGCTGTTATCTCCTCTTCTTCAAGGCTCTATTCCTTCACCAACTGTGGTCGGTTCAGACCAGCTCCAACACACTGACCGTTAATATGTTACTACTTTTGTCATTGTTTAATACTGAGGTAGAAGCATTAATTTTTTTTTTATTTAAAAACATAACTGTGGCTGTAAAGTTTTGTCTGTGTTCATATCGAGTCCCCATAAAAGCAAACGTAAGCATAGAGCTCTGTGCACTCTAGCTTTTACAACATTTCAGTGCTGAGATCCAGTCACCTTGGACCTCATCATTCTTGAAAACTCTGAAGAGTCTGGTGGCCATGAAGCCAAACTCCCTCTCGCAGGCATCTGAGAGTGTGGCAATCATCTCAGCCATAGAAGTCTCCCCTCCAACACTGGACAGGCGATTATAATCGGTGAACAAGAACCTGTGTGATGTGTGAGAAAGACAGGAGAATGAGTATTTCTCTTAGATACGCTGCAACCTACAGCTGAGTTTAATACTTATAATGAATGTAGTGTGGCAAACCAATTGTTAACAAATGCAGTGTTTCCGCTGGGAACATTCAAATGTGCAGCCACGCCAAACCTCTTTATACGCAGGAAACACTGAAATGTTCACATCTTTTGTCTTGGACCTGGGAGAGTGATACTGTAATATTACAGAAGAAAACTGCAGGGACTATAATGAGGGTATTTCTGTGCCTGTGTATATCTGTCACAGTCACCTGACAGGCAGTGCACGGGTAGTCTGCTCAGGAAGTTCAGGGGGGTTGACAAACATCAGTTTGAGCAGCAGCTCCATGTAACCGACTTGGCGTGCCAGACGGGTGCTGATGACCCATGCCCAGTTCCAGCTCTCCCTCTCACGTCGGCTTCCAAAGTACACCAAAACTGGACAGAGTATATGAGATGGTCAGCCAGGGAGTTTTCGTCTTTTTAGCATTTCACTGAGCTCACAATTCATAACATTAAGCTCTGTTCTCTATTTAAGTTAAGAAACTCAAGTCATCATCATGTTTGATACTGGTTGTGTAATGGCTCCCTCTAGTGAGCAGAGCAGTTTCAAAAGCATCACACAGAAAAGCATCACTTTGTATAAATGGGTAGTGCTTTTTTTGAATAATCCAAAGACTGTTTCAGGGCCCAATGTTAGTGGAGATTTCTACATTTAGAAGACCTATGTGTTCATGATATTTTTATACATCTTTAATAAAGAATTGTAATAGCTTTATACAAACATATGAATAAGCATTTCTATTTAATCCACTTGGAACTCTGTCTAACTGCAGACTGATGGATATATAAACACTTTGAGATTACTTTGAAACCCTCTCCCACCTATACTGCGATTCAACAATTCTTGATTGTACATCTAGCGAGATCTCTTTTTTGCAAGCCATGGTTCACATCAGCAGATGCTTTTTGTGAATAGCAACCACCTCACCAAAAAAGATGTAGAGGATGGTTAGGAGGGTGAGGGAGACGGCAATCGCCAGCTTGGGATTAACAGAAAAGCCCAGAATCACAGTGACTGAGCCGCAGAGTAGCAATGTGAGGAAGACCACCAGCCATGAGAATTGGAACAACGGCTCTATCTGCTGGCCCGCAAATGTCTTCATCTCATCTGGTGGACAAGAGGAGAAGAAGGAACAGGCGTCAGGACAATTAAATAACTAAAGAAACTGAGAAAAGCCTCAAACCCAATAAGCAAATGTCCACATTTTTTATTTTTCATCTTTGTATAAGATGGCTTTATGATGCAGTGGGATCACTTACCCTCTAGTTTCTTAAGAAGGAAAGACTTGCCACTACCCCACTGAGCATACAGGCCAACACAGATAGGTGGCTGCATGGTGGGCTCGCTCAGGATGTCTGCTAAAGCGCTGCTATACAGGTCATAACCCAACATGTCTCCATCTGACTCAGAGGGGGAAAGGTGCTCTGAGAAAAAAAAGTGATTAAGAAATGTAAGAATGCAAACATAGCGGTGTAGATGAAGATGGCAGGAGATAAAGGCTATACTCCATCTTTATGAAGGACATAGCATGGAGAAGAGGGTCTTACTGGCTCCAAAAATCTGTGTAAGGATGCTTTTCTGGTGGGTGCAGTCAATGTTGTAAGGTGTCTCTCCAGCTTTGTTGGGACGGTACAGGAGGCGGCCATCTTTAGGGTTCCTCAGAAGCAGCTCAGCCAATTTTCGGCTTCGTCCTCGGATGGCAATGTGGAGGGGGGTGTCTCCTTTCTGTGTGGAAAACAAAACAAACTAAATTGAAAACTGCTCACTGAAAACTGAACGGTAACTACTTATAACACAGCGGGCAAAAAATTATTCTCCAGGTTAATAATAAACTAAATGACGCCATTGAGTACATTCTGTACAAGCGCATGTCACGTGCGTGTGTTAAACTGTACCTTGTCAACTGCAGCCACCTTGGCTCCTTTATCAAGCAGCAGCTCCACTATCTCTATGTTCCTCATTTTTGTTGCTTTGATAAGTGGGGTCTCACCCTCCTACAACACAAACATATACAACATTTCACCTACACACAACAGTTTTTCAGAGAGAAAGAAAACCAAGGGTAATGTATATTGTTAATTCTTGTGGTCAGTAGCAACGGATTTCAGGAGTATGTTACTTTAGAAGTAACGTTTCATAAATTTAACATTAAATGTTAAGAAAGACTGTCTTTTACTTCTTTGCTTCTGAGGATGCCATACCTTGGTGCAGCTCTCTGTGTCAGGGTTACACTGCAGGATGTCTCTCACCATGGTAGCATTGCCTTTCTCCACTGCCCAGTAGAGGGCAGTCTTTCCATCCTGATACAGAAAGGACAAGGCAAAAAATTTCTTATTCATCTGAGAAAATATAAACTGTCAGAAATGCAAAAACCATATGCACAGTGTTGAAATAGCAGAATGCAGTATATTAGTATCACTATGCACAGTGCATCAAATTGTCTGTTTATGTAGCAGTAATACATTTTCACCCAAGCATTAAAGTTCACTTTACCAAGAAAAACAGAGCTAAATAAACAGTATTGAGTAGCAGTGACATTTTACACAGAGAATACAAGAATGCCTCCTGCCTGCTTTCAAACATCAATAAGGCAGCAAATACAATGGGAAAGGAGCGCCTACCTGGCCCCTGACGTCAATATCAGCGTATTTGTTCAGCAGAGCTCGGACTATCTCCACATGACCTCCTCTCACTGCTCCAATCAGCATTGTTTCCCCACTCTGAAAGAGAGAGAAGAGAAAAACAGACAGTGAGAGGCATTAACTTTACTTCATTCAACCACTTTACACAACCCTGTTGGTGTCAAACAGCAGGCTGGAAATGCTGCAGCAAGGATGCCTTACCCTGTCTGGGATATTGACGTATGTGCCAGCATCCAGCAGGTCTTGTACAATCTCTATGTGTCCATCCTTGGCAGCGATGGCCAGGGCTGTGTTGCCATCCTTATCAGTCATGTTAACATTTGGGTTCCTCTTCAGCAGCTCCTTGACAACTTCTGTGTAGCCACCTTTCACTGCCACAATCAGAGCCGTCATTGAGTTCTGAAAAAAGACAGAGACGCCACTTAGATTTCCAATTTGAAGGTCCCTTTAACACTAACATGTCAGCATGTTAACAAACTTTAAATTACATGTAGGTGTGAGTGTGAGCATGAATGGTTGTCCGAGTCAGCCCTGTGATAGGCTGGCCAGCCCCACCTGGTAGTGTTGGGTTTCTCTAGAATGCTACTAATAAGGGGTAAACTGCAGTCTAGTTACCGCTCCTTCCTGGTCCACATCAGCTCCGTTGGCCAGAAGGTGCATCACACTGTCATAGTGGCCCTTCCTGGCTGCCCAGATCAAAGGAGTAGTACCATACTGAAAAAAATAAGAAAATGGAGTGTATGTGATATGAGAGGCAAGAGATGATTTCGTTAACAACACAGGAATTTATAAATGATGGAAGGATAATAAGCAAAGGAAGAGCGAAAAAGGACTCTGAAACTTTAAGGTGGTTGTGGATTGTGTAATCCCTCAAGTTTATACCACTAACTCCATCATCTGTGTGATTAAAAGCAAGCAAATGATGAACATGTATCAGCATGTAGTTACCTTGTCTGAGCAGTTGACTTTGGCTCCGTGCTGCAGCAGTAGATGAACAATCTCTGCGTGGCCTCGACCTGCAGCCCAGATAATGGGGTAGACGCTGTACTGTTGGGCAGAGGACACGGGCTAAGTCATGCTGACAGCAACTGATCATCAGTGTCAGGCCTGCAGTTGTACTAATGCTTTAAGCCACCTCACATGAGTGAAACCGCAGGTGATGGGGTAGGCATCACACTGTGCAGCTGAAGAACAGGGCTGTAGTTGTGTTCAGTTTTTTTTTACTATAAAATTATGTTCACTGATATATACAACTAATGTTCATCACTTTATAACCAGTTAGTCAAAAGACTGCATTACACGCAATTAACTTTTCCTGTTCAACAGATTCATGTCATATACTGTAAACATACATAGTATCTGTGCAACTCTCAGTGCAGATATGAAGTAACAATGCCAACCATCCTATTACTATGGGGGGAATTAAGAAGGAACACAGTGTGTCCAGTCTCAGTACCTGACCGGTAATGTTGGGGTTAGCTCCTTTTTCCAGCAGCAGCTGGGCCACATCTGTGCGACCTTTATAGGCTGCCCACATGAGAGAATTCCAGCCTCCCTGAGTAGGATACATACACAGAACATAGGTGAGTTGAACAGAAACATTTTGATGACAGGACTACAGAATATCTCTAAATGTAGAATACAGTATATGGTATAAGTAATACAATGACATACAGGTATCATTTTATTGTAATAAAAAGCAAGTGTAACAATAGTATTAAATACAGTTCTTATAGGTAAAATCTTGACAGATTTTGTGGTAGGAATATGTGCTATTTACAGCTAGTGTGACACACTTTCCAGAGAGTATTCCAGTGTATTTTTTATAATCACACTGTGATGACTGGCTGTGATCTGTCTTGTGCAGCTTAGACACGCCTTGTGAGTCAGTTCCATGACGTCACAGAGGCCACGACTCTCAAAAACTTGAAGTTGTATGATCCATAATTAAATAACATCAAAAATGTAAATGTGTGTGTCAATATAGAAATTTTATAAATCTTTTACACCATCTACTCATGGTCACTGCTTGTCAGGAGCATTTTTAATGTTTCTAGCTGCTGGAAATGGTGATCTCATCTTGAGTTGGAACATCTACATCACAACAAATACTTACCAAACATGTTCAGCCCCCAGGTAATCAATATGTGCATCCCCTCTGCACAATGCCAATGCTCACATCAAGAATATACAGTACAGAATAGCTACTACAGTAAGTCCATCTGCCTCTGACAGGTCGTACTCCATGACAACACAGAGAGATAACCAGACCCCAGGAAATGGGATTACTACTAGAAAGAAGCCATCACACAGAACATAATATCATTTTATGTGCATTTATAGGCTAATGGATCATCCATTTCAACCAGCAGCAGGGGCTTCAAATCAAATAAAAACCATGAATATACATTAAATCAAGACAGCATAACTTCATATTATTTTGAATTGTATAAAGAACTCATTAAGAGTCAGCTTACAGAATAGGTTGAAGCCTGTTGTAACTCAGACCTGTGAAGTTTGCAGTTTAATGTTTCCATTATAGTCATAGGATTGACAGTGTGTCATCTTCCTCCATTTTACACCACAGTTTCTTTTTCTTAAGATCATTTCCTTGGCATTCAAGATATTTTTATAGTGGACAGAAAATAAGCGGACACTGTCAAAGGATGACATTCACAAGGCCCTGCACTGCAATTTTCTTATCACCTTCCCCTTTTCGCTGTTTCTTTCTAATTTCTGATTTAATATTAATATACAATTACTGACA
>NW_018127893.1:2364466-2366689 GCF_001952655.1 Monopterus albus | reverse complement strand
TCATAAGGTTTGTCTCCTTTTGTATTCTCACCATGTCTCGATGTTCCAGGTTAGCATTGTTTTCCAGCAGTTCCCTCACCACCTCAATGTGGCCTTCCTTAGCTGCCGAGATCAACGCCGTCCAGCAGTCCTGCGCACACAGACAACCTGTTACTGTAGGAACTCCTATCACACTCCAAATCCAGCAGGACAAATGTCTGTCCGAGCTCTATACTGGATGGCCCAGAAATGTTAAAGCACCTACCAGCTGGTCGTACCAGGTGCTCATGGGAACACAGTGTCGCATGAACAGACAGGAGTGTCAAAGAGTACAGTATGAGAGACAAGAGCGACTACAGTATGTAACGCTTCTCCTCTCTTCTTCTGCATTAATGTGAGAGTGAGCACAAGTTTGAATGTGCCATGTGTAATAGCAGGTTACATGTACTGTGTGTGAGATCTTAATGAGGGGTGTGTGAGCAAACGTGTGTGCTTAAGAGGGAGGGTGTATGCATGCGTGAATGTGTGCGTGTGTGGGGGCTGGCTTCCTAAGACACAGGGTGGAACCCTGTCATTTAGTCAAAAGAGCGAAGGTAAAAGTATGTAATAAGTTGTCATTATGGCTCATGAAGACTCATAATAGCTAAGGACTAAGCCCGACTGTGGTGAGTTCAGCAAGATGGAAGATCAGGGCCACTGGTTCAGCTAAATTTTCTTTGTCAAGTGGGTGATGTGGTTAAAATGACCACACTGTTTTCCACGATGCCACCTGTACCTGTGTGTGTGTGTTGGGGGGGGGTCCATACAAGGCAGTTTGAGATTTCATGTGTGTGTGTGTGTGCATGCTTACAATGTCATCCAAGTTAACATTGGCTCCTCTCCTAATGAGCTCTTGTACTATGTCCAGATTGCCCTGCTCTGCCGCCACCATTAGTGGAGTCTGTCCATTCTGAAACAAGAGAAGGAATGAAAACTGATAAATATTTGAAAATAACAAAATAATAAATCAGCATTTTTTGTACAATTATTATAAAAGATAATGCAGCAGTCAATAGCAGTCCTTTTACAAGATAAAATATTATTGCAGCAGCTGGATCTTGGAAATAAAACAAAATACACTCACAGTGAAGTGAAAGAACAGTGTTTCAGTACACCCCCCGGCAGGTTTAAATGTCTGATTAGTGGCTGTGCTGACCAGTGGTCCGACTCTTGAGTACTGGACCAGTTAAAGTGGGTATCTCCCACTCTCCGACTGCCAGGGGGCAGTATTGAGCAAATTGCTGCTTGGCGCACCAGAACAATGAATAAGCCACATAAAGGTGAAATTTGTGCTTTACTGGAGGTGTTGTTTCAGACTTTGTGTTCTACTCTTTCAAGAGAAAATACTTTAACATGTAATCAATGTTAAGATTTGTAGTATTTAGTGCCATAAAAAGTATTTATTCCCACCCTTAAAATTGTTCATGTTTTATTGTTTTAAAACACTGAATCAAAATAGGTTTAATGTTGCTTTTTGACACCGAACAACAGAAAAGGATCAAAGCGCATGTCATTGACAACAAAAGAGAAAAACCTTTAAGGGAAGTAAACACTTTTTATAGGTACTATAGCTCATACATGGCCAATATAAAGGAAAATATTAACCTTAAGAAGCCAAACACAGTAGTTATGCTTTGTAAATGGATTCAGAATAATTTTCAGTAATATCATCAATTCCACTACAGCTTCCTGACAGATCTAATGGCCTTTTTCTAACAAAAGCCTTGTTACATCCTAAAGAGTCTTTCATTAATGCATACCCTTCCCTAAAATAAACAACTTTAGCCCAACAGGAGGACTGATGCGATATAGCTGACTTACATCACTCCTGCTGTCCACATCTCTGAACTTGTCCAAATGTGTTTTGATGGCAGCCAGGTTCTCCTCCTCCACGTAGCTGAACAGACTCTGGACAGCCAGAGAGGTCATCTTCAGGGAGGTGGTGGTATCCATGACTGACTGCTAAACACCTGTACACCACTGCAGAGCAAGAGGAAAGCCGATTAGCATTCACAGTAAGCAATGGGCAACAACATCTATCTGGCCTGGGCTAAATGCAAGTTCAAACTATGGCCAGTGAAAGGGTGTGGTGTGTTTTTGAAGTCGTGGAATAAACAAGTACTGTCTAAACTCAACGCACACACACAAACTAAAAAAAAAAAAAAAAAAAAAAAAAAAAAAAAAAAGACGCCAACTTTTTTTTTT
>NW_018127893.1:2353398-2364411 GCF_001952655.1 Monopterus albus | reverse complement strand
AAAAAAGAAAACAGAGGCCAGTTCTTTTTATTTTTTTGCTGAAAACATGAACTGTTTCTGCTCTGTAATGGAGGCAGAACGATCACACTGCTCTGCTCAACAAACCGCACAAAGTCATCAAATACCTCTGAAGACTAACATTAGACTTTAAACTTCCTTTCTTTGCAGTAATTACGACTTGGACTGTTGATGCCCTCGGTTGTGTTCTCCAGTTTCAGTTCTACTCTTCTCTGCTGCCGTCAATTGGGCAGTGTGTAACTTTTGTACAGTAAATAAAAAAAATTGCTGTTTTTAAGTGCCTTAAAGAGCAATAGGTGCACAGTTGCACAATATTTCACTGAAACTGCTTTGCGCTGATGGGAAAACAGCATTAAGATGCAGTTAGATAACTGCAGACTAGACTAATCAATGCAGGCAGCCCATTTTAGGGAGATCATCTATAATTAGGTTGCACCATTTTAAAACTACACAGTTATTTTAACCTCTTTCACCCTAGCAAGTGGGACAAAACATCTTTAACTAACACCAATATCATGGCAGCAAAGTTGGAGTTAATTAGACATATTTATAATTTACATATCTTTTTCAGTGATTTCCTTCAACATTCAAACAAGATTTCCTCAGAAAAATAATGTAAAATAGCAAAAACCATCCCAGAAATTTTGTGAACAGAACTCCCTTTAAAAATGCTGCTTTTTTTCTGTAGCTGAACTTCATCCAATCAATGAAAAACTCATTAATGATTCATCAAGTTGGGCTCTTTCATCAAAGTCAGACTTGCTTCCTGCTCTTGTAACATAAAATGAATGAGCTGCATTTATTGCTTGCACTCTGGCAATGGGTTTCACATTTGGACTACTAAATGTGCTGCTCAATATTTCACTATAATCTTCTAGACAAGAGGCTCAGGGTCAGGTCAATAAATGCTTTAACATCACATGCCTGTTGGACTGCCCAACCCAGTCCATTGAGTCAAATTCAAAGCTGTCAATCAATAATATCTTCATATTCTTTCTTTTTGTTTAAACTTTGACAATTTTTCTTCAGTCAGGGACCACCTCTAACTGTTCTCCCATATCAGACTGTGTGATGCACAGGCAAAAAAAATCCTTTGTTTACAGTGAAGGCAATAGGAGCCTGTTGACACACCCTCCTCAGCTCCTTGTCTCTCAGCACAATGGGTGGTTGGCAACGCCACACAAGAACCAGTCAGTCTCTATGGAGCAATGATCAGATGGGAGCTCACACACATCCTTTTAACAAAACACACACCCATTAAACACCAGCTGAGACACAAATAAAAACAGTAGAAGTCATTAAAACAAATGACTAATGATGCTAAAAGATGGTATCTAGAAAACACTTAAAAGGTTAACAGGAGCGCCCCCTTACCTTGGTGCAGGTGAAACTTATACTTGACTATTCACTACCAATCTTTATTTCTTGCTCACTCACACACAGTATCAACAAGCACTGCCAGGCTCACACTCAGCATCCCCCCTTCACTCAAGAGCTGAATATTAGATGAGGGGGCTGGCCTACGCCCACATCTTCCCAACACAATAGACTGGCTCGGCACCAGCTGATAACATTTGCCTGGCTTCATTTTATGAGCTGTGCAATAAAGCAATACTTGGATGATATTAATATGGCACTATCACAGGCGGATTATCACTGTAGGGACTTGAATGTGTTTAAATGACAACTGTTTATCAGTTAAAGCCAAAATAGTGAAATGATCCAGAAATACTCACTACTATTTGCTGGAGAAATCTTAAAATCTTTTTTTGCTAGGGCAGAAATATATTGACAAAAATAAAATAAATGTCAGCATTTTTAATTATCACATTATCAATATATTAAATTGATATGATTATAAATCAAAGAAAGTGGCAGTAATTATTAGTCTTAGAAAAACATTTCTACCTGAACAAGTATTTAAAAAAAACATCAGGTTATTAGATAATGATGGAAAAAATCTTAACTTTCCACCATAATTCGTTTTTTTTTTTTGTTTGTTTTCACACCGGAACACCTTTGTAAATGTGTCATTTCACTGTAATACAGAAATACACAAATTTAAGCTACAATGCTATGTCACATCAAGGCAACCAAAATCCAAAACTTGTTTCAAATCACTACAGTAATATTAGATCAATACAAAGAATTACTCAAATCTTGGATTTATGTAAAAACATGGACCAGTGGATATCCGATACATTTATTTAAATCCTTAGTCAGCTGTGCTGTTATCCGAGCATGCATGCACAGATGTTGGTAGTATGAACTTAAGAGGCAACACAGGTCATGATCTCTAAATTTAACCAGTCAGCTCTTTATGGCTTGTCATGTGGGTGTGAAACTGCTGAGGACTCAGTTCCCTGCCACACACCAGTGTCTGCTCCAAAAAATAAAAATAAAAAAAACCAGCTGATTTATCATGCTCCCTGGAAAACCTAAAGGGCCAGGGGGGTGTTTATATCAGTTTGTTTATATCTGTGTGCTTAATTGATTACAGAGGGCTCAGGGTTATGTTAAGTAAACATGCTACCTGGAACAGATGCTGGAAACTAACTGCTGAAGGTCTGACAAACAGCCAACTAGCACACAGTGCCAACAAGTTGGTCTATGCTGCATGCTTCCTGCCTGCATCTACATACGCATGGCACACAGCCGCTCTGACAGCCTGTCTTCTGGTTGACATAACGGTAAAAAGTGATTGGTTGTGCTTAGGGTAAGTTTGAGGTCAGGTTAAACATCATAAGACGCGAATGATTATGATTAGTGTGGATGTTATGTTCAGATTATTGGGAGGGGAAAACAGGGAAATACTTAACTTCCCCCAAAATTTACTCACGAGTCTTGGGATCTAACCCTAACCGACCGTCAAAAAAAGTAAACATCTGGATAAGACACACATGTCACATAACCTCAAATGTGACCAGACAAAGAAATGTAAATTAAAGTTAAACCATATTCTCCTCTGATCTCTTAGGAATGATACTAACAGTCCTCCCGTGTTTCTCACTAAGAAGCAACAGCAAAACACAAGCTAACAGAAGTCCCAACGGCAAGCTAATGTTAGCTCAGGGTAGCTAGCTATACCACATTTCCTGAGCTTACTTTTAAAGGGAAAATAAAGTACAGTACACAACTTCAACTCCTCTTACCTAGGTGGACCTGCTTTGTACTCGTCTGTAAATTGATTCCGGTCTAGGAATATGTTCAAAAACACCGCTTTTTAAATGTCATACTGTCCTTGCTTAAGTCTCACAGCGTTGCGTTAACCTGTCGCAGCTGCCACAGTCAAATCAACAGCTCCGCCTTCTACTATCCTGGTAGCAGTGGCGTAATATGTGACAGAGCGGGGTGGGGGATCATGACCCCAAGTTCATAATGTTTTGTCTGAATATGGAAGCAGATCCCCACTTGAACGTTTGATTGTAATCTAACCACATTTTGAGCACTACTCAGTTTGCAACTCAAGAATTGAGAGTGCACACAGATTTTTGTAAGTAAAATACAGATTTGAGACCATAATCCAGGCCATGAGTGCTCTCATTTCTGATTCTGTGCTCTCAGATTCCTCCACTTGGATTTGTGTAAAAGTCTGCCTGCACCAAATATTTTGAAAGCACTCAAATGTTGTTAGAGCGCCTTCAAACAATATGGCAGGAATCTACTTTCATAATCTTGACAGGGTGCTGTGAGCAATCGGGGTTTCGTGCTAAAATTGACTGGGTGTTGTTTTTAAAGTGCTATATAAATAAATTTGATTTGATTTTAAATGTTCCTACTGCAAAAGAAAAACAAATCATCTACACTTATTATACTGAGATACTTTGCACTTGCATTCCATGCTACTTTATAGTTAGTTATATTCCACTACATTCCATAGAGAAATGCTGTAGTCTTTTTGTCCCCTCCATTTAGGCTATTTGGCAGTAACTAAGTACATTTACTCAAGTACTGTAGCCTACTTTGTACTTTGACAATTTCCATTTTCTGCCACCTTTTATTTCTACACAACTATCCTACATTTCAGAGGGAAATATTCATCTTTTTACTCCCATACATTTTTTACCTTAGTTATTTTCTTTAGACAAAAAAGATGACAATGTTACAGATTAAGTGGTTCCTTTTTGGTTACACTTCCCTAGTGTTAACTGTACTGGGGAAGTGTAATGACACAGCAATATCCTACTGTAGGGGTATAACATGTTTTAAATACTGTAAAGTAATTAAAACATTTTTTTAAATCATTTTCATCATAACATATTAGCAACGTAAGCCTTTTCCTTAGCAAACATGTTGACTTGTCATGGTAGAAAAAGCACAGATGTTAACACCGGTTTTGTTTTACTCAAATGCTCCAGCAAGCCAAGACAGTGTGACAGTGAGCCAGCATGCACAATGACAGGACCCTAAAACTGAACCAGCTAAATCAATAATTTATTGTTTACAGTTCACCTGTGCTTTTTCAAATTTGTTTTCAAATAATTATATCAATAATTGCTTCCATTAATGAACAATAATAATAAGGTGCATCTTCAAATGTCACTTTAGTGTTTAAAAATAATTTCTCTTTATTTTGCCACATAAATTAGCATCTGAATGTACTGTTATACAAATCTTTCAATAAATTTCCTTCTGACACAAAAATAACCATTATGTTACACAGGCGCGCACGCACATACACAAACACACGCAGCACACATGCTCACATACACACAAAATAAAATGCGCCATCCATGGTTTGGCACTTTGGACATATGGAGCAGTTTCCATTGATCTGCTGGTTTGGGTGGCCATGCATTGCAATAATCACTATGTTTGTAGAATGACATCCCTTTGCCTTAGGCGGGCTATATTTGCCTACTCAGGGTTCAGGCTACAAATATAGTTTAATTGAGACCACCTTGACATTTAAGAATGACACAAATACTGGTAGACACACACAGTTATGGCAGGAATATGCAATGTTAGAACATCTTTAAAAGAAATTAAAATAGGTCTATACTTCAAAGCTCACCTCTTCTACTTTGTTATTACTATACATAACACAAATGCCCCATACCAACTCAAATTACTGACAAATTTTTAGGGAAGAAAAAAAAAACCCACAGCTTCGATGTGTTTATTTTGGGCTTGAAATCCCAAGAATATTTCCTGCTCTAACATATGTGACAATGTATCTTGACTGTTGACTGTAAGAGTGAGGTGTGTGTGACATTGCCTTCTTTGCACCACATTTCCTTATGTTCTTCACTAAATCCCTAAAAACGTGTCTATAACCCAGGGGTGGTTGTAGAGAGGAAACCATATGATTTGAAAGGCCTATGATGAGACACAAACTAAAACAACAGGAGAAACCAGTGTCTTTTACACCTTACAGTACATGTACCCTGACACCCTTAATCTAACATAAGAGCACACAACATTAAATAAATCAATAAGACCATTTACCACAACAGCTGGTCTGTTTCTGAATTTCGTACAGTATTATATCTCGTTCATAAACAATCATAATGGATTTCTTCACAGACAAATGCAAACTGAACATTTATGTACTTTGTAGCCTGAATATGTGCTTTGGTGCACGCTGCATCTATTTGGAAACTTTTATTATATATATATACTCAGCTGGCTTGTAATAATTATGGCTACACAACCACTTGACATTGAAATAACCCTTCAGTGTATATGGTAACCTGGTTAGATTTCTGATATATTTGTAGAATGTAATATAATTAATTAAACTGTACAAGTGTTCTGCAGTGCTTCCTTTTACCAGATATGCAATTTATTATTTAGAACCTGCATCAATTAAATTATATTAAAACAAACAAAAAAAAAAACACTTCTGAATCCCTAATCAGAAATTCATTTATAAAGTATTCTAAATTACAACAGGGTAAGTAAACTCACCTTAACGCAAACATTTAACTCATGAGTCACATTTGTCAAGAAAAGCAGTCAATATGGAGAATATAAAAACAAACAGAAATCCTTTTTCTTGAACTTTGCAGTTCTGAAGATGAGCAGAATCTGAATTCCACTTTGAGACTCTGTATCCAGCAAAGTCGATTTATTCCATAATTTAAAAAAGGTAATTAAATTTCAAATAGTGTTTCCACAAACATCTAAACACAAAACAAGTACAATATGAATTTGTCTTGAATAAAGATTTAAAAAAAAAAAGAAATCAATGTTTTGAGAATCCTAAGGCCTGTTTGAAATTGGCAGCTGATGATACATGAAAACATTTTCTATATCCACCTAACAGAGGTTTGTATCCGGACAATGACAAAAACCCTCCACATACTGCACTTCTACTCTGCTTGTAAAAACTGACACCACTACAATGGAATTACTTTTGGGTTCTTGCAGAGCGTCATCCAAACTGAGTACATAGAGGGTTTAAGGCAGCTTGGAAGTCTTTATTTTCATTAATGTCATGTAAAGTAACCGCAGTCACTCATTACTTTACACTGTGGCCATTGTTACATTCTGGTGTCTTATCCATATCAGAAGTGTGACTGCTGTCATTCTTGCTACTGGACGTTTTGAAAGGACATTTTGCGTTCTGTCTGTTAAAATTCTCAGAGTGTCTGATATTTGGTTCTTTGTTAGGTAAACCGCCTCGCCACACTCTAGCTCTCAGTGGTTTTTAGTTTGGATCAGTGTTTGTGCTGCTGAAAGGTCTGTGCATCGTGGTCCTGAGCCTCATGTGGCTTTGTCTTTCTGGTTACAGTTGTTGTCTGTGCTGCTGTGCTCTATCCGGTTGTCCTGTAGGTTGTCCTTATCCTTCTGTAGGCTGTCCTGCAGCTCTTTGGCCTGCCAGCGTCTTGATTTCATAGGCAGGGCCATTGTTACCAGCACACATAGAATGTGTAAGCTAAAGTACCAAGATCTGCAAAGTGAGAATTATAATATTACACAGAGTGAATTTTAATAACTTGGGTGATCCTTTAATTTCAGTTTGTCTAATACTTTAGCTCATGGCCATGGTATTTGTTTCATGCTAATTAGCAAATAGTACTATTTTAAGATGAACTAAAGATGAAGAAAACCAATGACAAACATTTTAAACATTATACCTGCTAAACATCAGCACTTTAGCAGTGTCACTGTGAGGATGTTAGCATGCGTGTTAGCAACTAAACAATACTTCCAAATAACATATACTATAGTTCCAATGCCTTCTTCTGCCATGTCCCTACTCCATTAATGACTGTTTTATACTGCCTGTCTAGTAGCCACATGCTGTTTTAAGAGCAGCCCACTTCTGAATGACACTGGCCATTGTTGGGTCTTTATTTCATGGCAGTGGAAGAGCCATGTAAAGTCTATTCACTGTATTTCCTCCTCATCAGTCCTCCCCAGCCTTTGCTCATTAATCTATCTCGTTAACTGTTACAGCCTAATGAGAGGGAGCCAGGTTAATGAAAACAGGTTAATTTCTACACTGTGGCAGAACATTTACAAGCTATATATTACAATTATTTTACACAACAATGGCATGCGCAACTCCTTCAACTAATTGCTTCACAGAAAAGCAGAGGCTAAAGTATTCTCTTGTGCTTGAAAGCTTTGTTTAATAGACTCTTCAGCAACAGAGCTCAAAGCAATATTGCATAATATCATACACACAATTCAATCAAACACACTTACTTGTAGAATTTGAGTGATGGTCCCACAGCAAGTACAACAAAAGGCACCACTATGTAGCTAATGGCAACCTGAGTCCACGCCCACGTGATGACATCGTAGATGCACTTACACGAGTCAGAGACCATAAAGTAAGGTCTGATGTTGTGCCTGATCTGGAAGAGATGAAAACAACAAAATGAAGCTGTAAACTTAAACTTGCATTCAATCAAGAGGTCTGGCTTAGCAGAAGTTAGTGTTCTTAGCTTCAGACTTGAAATAAAGTATAAGTGGTGTACTACTTCATCATTATCTCCTTACACTCCAGGGATTCCACTGTGTGTTTGTTGGTTTGCTAAGTAGCTGTGGTAACTCTAAAAAGCTCTAAGAGTCAGGCAGTGGGATACAAGAACGGCAATTTTCATGATATAAAATGACGGGTTCTGCCCAAATATTATTTATAAGCTGCAAGAGCACAATATACCACTCCAGAATTATGATTTGTATGGGTTTTTTGGTATGGTAACTGTGTGTACTCACTGCACGTGCAGCCATGGTCATGGCAGCCCCGGAGGCAAAGGTCAGGTAGTAGCCAGGGTATACCCCGTGCCACATGGCTGACAACATGAAGGTGGCAGCAGTGGGGTTGATGGGACAGCGCTCATAGCATATCCTGGGGAAAGGAGGACACAAATGGCACACATGCAGCGTTTGGTCAATACACTTCAAGTAGAATCAAACTAAAGGTTTCATTCCAGCTTTCACATCAATATCACATCCTGAATGCTTTTACCTTTTGAGCCAAAGAGCTGTTTGGATATTCCAGTTGTCTAGGAACACCTTAAAACTGGTGGCAAGCTGAAATTGAAATAAAACAATATATTTTTAGGCTTTAGCTGAAAAAGTCCTTCATCTGGATTGAACATATCTCATAAAAAGACGCTTACCTCAATGTTCAGAATTCGGAGATTTGAGATCAGGTCCCACCGTGGGGAGCCATCTTTGTTGTATCCATTGAAGCCAAATCCAGCTGCATTGTTGATAGCATCAGCTGCAGGAGAAAGGGACAAATATTCAATGCAATGACAGCATCACATCCTTAGAATACTTTAGTTTATAAAGCAATGACATAAACAGATGGAGATACAGCATCATATTTATTTGTCTGTGGTTAGAGTGAAAAGCAGCAGTCTTCAATTTAGCACTAGATGGCACTGTTGCCTCAGAAAATGCTGTTAAGAGTATGGACTTTTTTTAGGCTACACACAGACCACTAAAAATAACCATCTCTTAAATTCACTGACTGTGTGTTGTGTCACGCTGCCAGTCTCTTTTGATAGCTGTTAAACAGTTATCACTAACATTCATGGCATGCTTCTATTTTTAATTTATAAAACATCAAAACAAATATGAGTGGAAATAATTGTGCACATAGTCAATAGATAAACTCAGGTCAAACCTACCAAGTGTCCATACAAAGTAGTACTTTGGCCTCAGTGCCAGCATGGCCAGGTAAAGGTAGACAACCTGCAGATGGAAGGGTGTGGAGTTGACAAAGTCATCATCTATGGCGCGCTCTACTGGGAGCAGCTTGTACAGTGACAGATAGACGGCCAGCGAGATGGCACATGTGCATAACTTGGAGATGACTTCATTCTGGGTTGAGGTGGGAAGAAAAAGTGGGATACAAATAAGCAGTCCTGTAAAATTACTTGCACTTCAAAAGTCTTGTGTTTATGTGAGGTTAATTCCAGTCCTTGAGTTTTGTTCTAATTTAACGACATATGTGTTTTATTCTCTTATGAGATAAAAACAGGCTCAAATCTTAGTGTATTTAAATTATTCTTATGCAGTAAGAACATAACCTTGAGGTGTGTGTCATTAATTTCAAAACAATGTCTCAGTTTCTGTTTCTCTAAAGGGAACCAAAGGCATTACAATTACACTGGGCCCCTTAAAAACTGCTCCACTCTGGGCCGTTTCATTACCCATATATGTACTTTAAAGGGAAATGCACAGTTTATAGTCCCATTTTTTAAACTCATACCTAATCATGATACTTTCAAGTACTCTGAGGGTTTACCTTGGGTGAGGGTTCACTCTGCTTGTATTTGCCGTTCTCCTTGCCGTTTGTATGCTCCTGGTGGCGCGGCTGGTAGCAGGTCCCTTCTATGAAGGCCATATAGTCGTTGTAAGAGCAGGTGGGCCCTGCCAGGATGCCCATGAAGTTACAGTTGTAGCTCAGGTACTCCAACAAGCTGGGCATCCGACTTCAGAGTCAAATGGAAAAAACATGAGCAGATATATCAGGAATAAATGTTTTTGTGGCTTGTTTCATTACACAGTCTAGTCCACAGATCCATGACTGACTAAACCCATGGCTGAGAGCAGCAGTCTTCAGTCCTCTTTAGGAGACATCAGTTTAAAATACTGTGTAGTACCTTAAAACTGTGAGACTGGCTACCTGCCCAGTGAAAAACTAGGAGTGAGCCTGAGTGTCTCATCTGACTTTGATGTTGTGTTAGCAGTTAATGCAATGCTTATGTCAAAATTACATTTTCTCTTTGGTCTGCATTTATGTATTGATGTGCTTATGCATGTATAATGTATGTATTTCTTTTTTCTTTTGTTCTTTTAAAGCATGCTGTAATCTCTATTTTTGATAAATAATAATAATAATAATAATAATAATCTTTATTTGTACCGCACTTTCCAGCTCAAGAGCACAAAGTGCTAGAGCAATAAAAACATAGTAATACAGTATCAGTTAAGAACCCTCATAAACAGACAGAAGCCAAATAGATATCCAGCGTCTGATATGGGCCAACTCCTACCCAGCCGGCTCTCCCACCAGGGGCTTAACCGTGGTGGCCCAGAGGAGCAATACACACACTAAATGCTGTATAACTATGTTATATTGGTATTATATACAGTGGGTACAGAAGGTATTCAGACCCCCTTAAATTTTCCACTCTTTGTTATATTGCAGCCATATGCTTTGATAAATAATAATAATAATAATAATAATCTTTATTTGTACCGCACTTTCCAGCTCAAGAGCACAAAGTGCTAGAGCAATAAAAACATAGTAATACAGTATCAGTTAAGAACCCCCATAAACAGACAGAAGCCAAATAGATATCCAGCGTCTGATATAGGCCAGCTCCTACCCAGCCGGCTCTCCCACCAGGGGCTTAACCGTGGTGGCCCAGAGGAGCAATACACACACTAAATGCTGTATAACTATGTTATATTGGTATTATATACAGTGGGTACAGAAGGTATTCAGACCCCCTTAAATTTTCCACTCTTTGTTATATTGCAGCCATATGCTAAAATCATTTAAGTTCATTTTTTTCCTCA
>NW_018127893.1:2339240-2352274 GCF_001952655.1 Monopterus albus | reverse complement strand
GAAAAACTTGTTGCATCATTCCCAAAAAGACTCATGGCTGTATTAGCTCAAAAGGGTGGTTCTACTAAATACTGAGCAAAGGGTCTGAATACTTATGACCATGTGATATTTCAGTTTTTCTTTTTTAATAAATCTGCAAAAATGTCAAAAAATTCTGTGTTTTTCTGTCAATATGGGGTGCTGTGTGTACATTAATGAGGAAAAAAATGAACTTAAATGATTTTGGCATATGGCTGCAATATAACAAAGAGTGAAAAATTTAAAGGGGTCTGAATACTTTCTGTACCCACTGTATGCCAGTCCTGCTGTTGTAATGCAGGATAGATGGAGAGTATGGACATTCCTTTAATACAGCCCACATGAGACTAGTGAATGTGTGGTTTCCTAGATACTGAGCACCAAAGCAAGCCTGAAAGGAAGGTAGTGTGGTGATTTCCTCTGTAAAAAGCAAAGAAGATTTTTTTATTACAAAAATAACTAAAAGTTAAAAAAGGTATGAATTCTTTCAGAAGAACCTTGTGAATGCTCATTTGAAACCATCTCAACTTTTTTTTTTAAAATTCAGCTTTGAATGAATCAACTTATCACCTGAAGTAGTAAAACCATAACCCGAGTCACATACCTGATAGCTAGGTATTTTTGACTGGGGGTCAGCTGGGATTCTCGCTTAGTCAAACCTACAGACAGACACAGAAAGATAATTGGAGATAATGTTCTGAAAAGAAGTTTGATTCAACTGTAACATGGAGTATATAGATAACATCTTAATAGTACAGAATACAAACTCATGCATTATACATATTCTGTAAAACCCTGCAGTCCCTAGTTACAACAAGTGGTGATTAGAATTGGGAGGACTGTAACCGAATATAAATATAAGCAGCTTCTCTTAAGTATATTCCTCTATAAAAGCAAAAACTGTGAAATGTGCTTAACTCATTGACTGTATATAAATGATGAAAGAGCCCTTGGTGACATCACCTATTGGTTTTCTGACCGTCGCCATTTTGGAACTCACTAGACAGCTAGCGGTTAGCCACCTGTGGTGGGACCCTCCTGCCTGTCACTCAAAGTGGCCACGCCCTTAATTAATGCTCAACCTTTAGTCTCAACATAAACAGGCAAGTTATATAAAATTCATGGAAGGAGAAATCAGCTATAGAAACCAAAGCCGGTTTTTGTACCAGGCTGTAAACATGTTTATTTCTGCCATCAAGCTGAACATGGGAGCCTATGGGCAATGACTCCCTTTTGGAGTCAGCCTCAAGTAGTCATTCAAGAAACTGCAGTTTTTAACCACACTAGCTTCATTTCTCAGCCTCGGAGGTTGGTACTTTTTAACTATAAACAGCAGACAGGTAGCAGGGTGTGACTCTGAGCAGGGATATTACAGTCTTTGTTTCTCATTAGAGACATAGCTGCAGGGAGAATCAGCGACTTCAACAGAATTTAAAACACTATACTGAGCTGTTATTTGACTGATGACTGTGTTGGGTATAGAGTTAGTTATCTTATTTTATTTCTGTATCATGCCAGATCTGGCCTTTCCCACATGAGAATACGAGACACCATTGTTTTTACAAAAGATACATCTACCGGTAACATACAAAAAAGACATGAAACAAAAACAGGGAAAGCTTACAACATTCTAGGTGCTAATTAGACAATTAGTACAAGTCATCTTAATAAAGAGCCTTTTTCCCTTCTCCCAGCCTCTTTCCAAGTAGCTGGCATGGCATATATCCTGCAGGGACTAAACACTCCAAGTGGGAACTAAAAAGCTGTGAGTGGCTCATCATTGGCTCAATCTCTAAGCCTCTCCTCGCCTCTAATAATTGATCGCACTTGTTTTTTTTCCATGTCAGCACCTGTGATGTTTCAGTTACAGCAAAAAACCCTGTATTCGCTTCAAAAAGCTATGCAAATCTAGGCCAACCAATGGAAGATAAACTGGATCCTCTGAACATTTATACTAGAGCTGCTCTGCTATAATGTAACATTTTCATTTCAAATTCAGCTTGAGTTTAAAGTTGGCCATTAAATTCTCACATAGAGAGAAAGGGCGACAGACAGAATGCACACTTGTCTTTGCTGCATTACATAAGTGTGTTACACTCTGTTTCTGGTTCACTAGCCTGTTGTCAGAGCTGACTACTGGCTTGGAAACATGGCCGTGTGATCTTTTTTTAAACTCCAACCAGAAAGGAACATTTTCACATTTTCACTTCTGTCATATCTGCCACTCCCCCCACCCCCACCCAGGATACACACACTCATGAACACACACTTTAAGAGACACTTTGAGACTTGTCTTACCGTCATGTATTTCAAACGCCAAGCTGGTAATCTTCTGTGTTATAACCATCATGGGCCTAATAAAGAGCATTAAACAGAAACAGGCCTAGTTAATATTGTGAATCTCAAAGCCACTCTGCTCTTCACAACAGAAATACTAACATTACCTGATACACACACACAGTTTAAGTCTGAAGTTTACACAGGCTTAAGCTGAAGCCATTAAAATATTTTAACCATTCCACAGATGTCATGTTAAACTCTCATTTTGGTAAGTTGGTTGGGACATGACACAAGTCTGTACTGGAAACAGATTCCTTGTGTGTGTAACATACTTGGCCAAATAAAGTGATTATCTTTATTTTTCTACTTTTTTTTGTACTTTTTGGAGCAATGTCCTCTGGTCTGATGAAACAAAAATTGAACCATTTGGCTATAATGACCATCATTATGTCTGGGGAAATAAAGGGGAGGCCTGCAAGCCAAAGAGCACCATCCCAACCATGACGCACGGGGATGGCAGCATTATGTTGTGGGGTGATTTGCTACAGAAAGGACTGGAGCATTTCACGGAATAGGTGGCATCATGAGGAAGGAAGATTATGTGGATATATTGAAGCAACATCTCAAGACATCAGGCAGGAAGTTAAAGCTTGGTGGTAAATGGATTTTCCAAATGGACAATGACCCCAAGTAGACTTCCAGTGCTGTGGTAAAATGGCTTAAGGACAACAAACTCAAAGTATTGGAGTGGGCATCGCAAAGACCTGACTTCAGTCCAATATAAAATTTCTGTTAATGCTTGCAATTCTAATCTAATGTTGCTGGCGGCAGCATTCAGTTAAGCTACAGATTCAATAATAACAACAGGTTGGAGATTTCCTGGTTTTTTTTTTTAATAAAACTGCTTCAGATGTTAAGCAAATTATAGGCTACCTGGTGCTGGTGAATGAAGAACATTTGACTGTAGGGATTAAGCTAACATTTTAAAACATGCAGATTTGACATTTTCAAGAAAAACTGAGCGTAGATGAGGTAGTTAAATGCTGGACATCTCTGCCCTCCCACAGGCAGTATGGTTTTGCATTAGGTTGCTTAGCAACTACCACCCCCACCCTGCTGGGAGTGCAGGCTGTCTGCTTGAACTGTCAGACAGTCTGGAGGAGTAGGAACCAACCACAAGGAGCCATAGTCTCCATCGACATCTTTCTGGGGACACTGCTGAGCTGTGGGACTAGCTCTCATTTCTGTTCAGCTCAAGCAGGTTAAGTCATATGTAATATTCCCCAGACTCTTACTAGTTCCTTGTTTTTTTTCAGCATCAGTCATACTCCGTAGGGAATTACAATTAAGCTCAAAGGAGATCTTCAGTTTTTAATTAAGAATCCAAAAGATTATAGAAAGGTCTGTAGTGTTAGCACAGCTTACCCTGTAAAATCTGCGGAGTACATTCCATAATCAAACACGTAGACTCGTGTGATCTGACACAAGATCAGATAGCCCATTGTCACTATGAAGCAGTACCTGTACAGAGGAAGAGACACACACAGATGTTGCATTCAAAAGACACAACTAGGAAATCTTGGTGCATATGCTCTTACACTCATTGCCAACAATTTAGTCTACGCTTGGATATGGAGCTTTTCATATCTTAATTAAGGGAGAAAATAAACTTGGTTGATCCCTTTGTTTTCATAAAGACCTTTTATCAGTACAGTACAAAAACAGTGGCCTCTGCAGCAAAGCAGAGCTATGGAAAAGTGAGGGGGTCAAAAACTGGACAAAAGGGCAGAGGGTTCTCCAATAATGTGCCACTGTCAGTGGAGGAAGACAAAGGACAACACAAACTTTCAACAGAAGCCCAAAGACAGCAGCACTAAAGTGATCTGTGGTACAGTGCTATTGCACAGTCAGCCCAAGTCAACACTAGCTTGTTTGCATTCATCTGTGGCCAACATAAAGAGGATTGTGCTGCTCTGAGAAGTTATACAACACCCCAGCAGTGTTGGAGACCTACTTCTGAGAACCTATGCAGTAAAGGCATCATCTTATCTTTAATGTGAACCTTTTACAACAAAATAAAACAAAATATGAAACATTTTCAGACCTTTAACGAACTTTCTCAGTCTCTAAAAACTCACTACTGCTATTAAACACTGGAAAAACCCTCAGAGATTTCTGTGTTTGCATCCACCCGACATTTAGCATCATTTATGGCCATGGCAATGTACACAAAGACTGAAGCTTTTAATCTAAATATGGATGTTTTTATAGAAAAGGAAATTACAGTAACAGAAGAATATGTGACCTCCTTGGCAATAAAGCCATAAGTTAATTTATCAGCACACTCATAGATTTAAACTAAGAGCCCAGGAAGGATCCTCAGACTTTACCTTGACTAATGTTTTGTGTCTGGTTAGATTTCTGAAAACTAATACATTAAAAATGTGCTCAATGTAAGATTATAAGACATAAAATGAACAGTATAGTAGTGCAAAAAAAGCTTTTCTTTGACTCCGTTTTCAATTTCCTATCCATAGCAACAATCCTATTTCATTAGGATCAGCTTCATCTACTTTCAGTACACAGCTGCTGTCATCAGGAAGAATAGGAGTTGTACTGTATGTGCTCCAGCAGCTACTACACATTTGCAGTGAGCCCACCAGGGATGCTGCCTTTATCCTCATCTCACTTGTGTTCACAACTTAAAGGGGGGTGTTTTTTTATTTTCCATTCAAGGCACCAGATGGGGCCTAGGACTAAAGTGAGCTGACCTTCCACTGCGGGATGGTGTTAGAAAAGTCACTGCTAGAGCTCCGCGAATGACTACACACTGTACTTAGAGCACTGAAAACAAAAAAAAAAAACAGGCTATAAATAAATGTCTGAACACACCAGGACCTCTCTCTAATGTTGTGTACACATAGTAAATGCCTCAAGGAATACCTGATGCTAGATGCTAGCGCAAATGCGCACACAGAAAACATCTGTTCAGCATGCGGCTTATGTTATACAGAGGAAAAAGAAAAAAAAATTACAATTTCCTCATTAACGGAGGAGCCCCTCCTGAGTGGCAACGTCAGTGTCCCTGTGCTAGAACATATCTGGTCTGCTTAAGTGTCCTTCAGCTGCTATGCAAGGCTGAGAAATTAGGTAAGCAGGTAGCCTCAGCTGTCAGCATCACCTTTCCGTCCTCCGTGTCAAAACACAGCCAGACAGTCACTTCCTAGTGCTTCTGGTAATAAACTGACACATGTAGACTCCTGAGACATCTGAGTGGGTCACAAGATGATTAACAAGATAGGAAAGAAGAAAACTAGCTTCTTCATTAAGACAGTTACAAGAAGTAGACACTGTAGCAAGGGAGGCACAAAATGAGTGCTTCATTTTAAGGGTTACAAGCCAAAATGTTTGGGTGCCAGTGCCACTGAAATACCAACTTGCCATGCTGTAGAAAATTAAGCAAAATAGGCTATAATCTGTTGAAAAGACGATATTTCCATCAAGCTTGATGGCATGTCATGTTTGATTTCTTCAGCAGTCTGAGTTATAAAAGAAATGTTTTATGGCTCTTCTTTTAGCACAGTATCAATTAATGAGGGCACTTGTTTTGTTGTCACAGCCTTCTTCACTGGTTAAACCAAATCTAACAATTTCACAGCTCTCCATCAACCAGCAGGGCATTCTAGGTTCACACACTTCAGGCAAATTGGAAAGCATCTGGAACATTCTCTGTGTGCTCACCACATCCAATAGGTGAGCTGTCGAAGAGAGCGTGGGAGTGGGAGAGGGGAAGAGTCACAACTCTGGACCTGCACAAGAGTGAATGTATGAAACATGATGCGCCACCACTGGACAATGACTTTCTAGTCAGTCTGGAGCCACACTAAGTCACGTACATATTCACAGCCACTCCCACAGTCCAGAAAAAAGATTTTTTCCATAAAAGGTGTTACATGGTGCTCACTGGACACTTTATTCCAAGGGCCAGGTGTCGGAGTAGGAGAACAACAAAAAAAGCACTATTAGACAAAATATAGATAAAATGGATTTTAAAACCATGAGAATCAGAAAGACAGAAAACAGACAACCTAATTATTGAAATTAGATTGGAGAGAATAAAACACAAGTAACAAATGCAGACTGGAACAGAGAAAATAGAAGGAAGCATAAAATAAAGCAAAGTGGCAGTATTTCAAAGCTTTGATTATCTATGCAACCAACTCAAGGGCAGTTTAAAGAGCAAATGCAATGGGTTAAATAGTGGGAGGATGTGTACTTTATATCTGCAAAAGCAGAGAGCCTGAGATAAATCTGAACAATATATAACTCATTTGTTATGCAAATGCCTGTGGTTCGCCTTGAACTGCACTTTCATCTAGGGCTGGGTAAACATTATCTCTGAAAATGATGGGAGGTGTGTTGGTTCGGCTTGAGTGACACTTTCAGTTTTCAGGTTTATAAGAGGTACAATAAGAAGGCATGGTCGCTGCTTATCTACCCGTTTACGCAAGAGATGGAACCCCAGGGTAAAAGCACACTAATGCTGTTTGTAAAGGGGTAAAGTTATGAATATGACACATGATGTAAAACAGAGCTGGATATTGAAATGTCACCTTTTAGTCTGGTTTAAACCAGTGGTCATCGTCATTCTCTCACTGGGTTTTGAGTATTTCCTTTCTGAGCACAGTCACTAGTGTCATTTGTTACTATCTAGTTAAAGTGCTCTCCCCAACGGGAAACATCCACTGTGTACGGCTACACTCACAACCTTGAGTTCTGGTAAAAAAATTAATTAATAAATAAAGCACATAAAAGACAGTGTGAGTGCATGGGTATGCATGTGTATGTGTGGCTGTCCTGATGAGCCATGGTCACAGATGGAAGCCTAGGGGCAGAATCCTTGCCACTGTAACCCAGGCTTGTATGCCAGTAAACAAGACAGATGGATGAAGAAGCAAATATGAGACTGACCCACAGTTCACTGATATGCTGCCTTTGTTAAATGTTACCATCCAGCTTTTAGCTCCCTATTCAGGTTTATTAAAGTGGGAAATGATGAGGCGTTTTATATTTGGGTTTGATTCTGAATTTCTGACACTTCTAGGAACCACGAGGTGCTCCACTCGCTCTTACTTGTGCATGTGCTCCAGGCCAGCAAAGACTATGACACTGTAGGACAGACCACTCTGCACCAGGAAATGGAGAGAATACCTGTGAGGAGACAGACAACATTAATATTAATGTATAGTATTGTTCCAAATTGTGAATACAAAGGTCCTGGTAGGTATTCAGTGTGTCAATTGATGACACTTTGGTGGGGCTGATCCTTGTTGGCTCAGGATCCAAACCTAATTCTTTAGGTTTAAAGTGCAGAGCCTGTGAATGTTGTCTCAGCACTACATTTACCATTGCCTGGCATGGTGTCTTAGTTCGTCATTTACTGGAAAATAGAAAACCCTTGATTAGACAACACTAGACTTTATTTGATCGAGTTTTACCCCTCACATCCTGTTTTGCTACCCCATAGCACCATTAGGAAGGAGAAACCACAACATTACAAAACCACAGTTATGCCATCAGCCGTGTGAAGCCCCATTTGCAATGTGTCATCTCCAGTCACAGGACAGGATGATGATGATCACACTGTGTTCTCAGTTGATTCCCATGCCTTCCAGTTGCAACATCCCTTATATCAATATAGTGAATTGTGCAGGAATTTGCGTCCAGGTTTATCAAACTCTATGTGCATTCCCCATGAAGCACAAATACAAGACACAAAGTCACAGTTCAAGAGCAGCGGCAGCTACCAGATGGGTCTATGGAGGGTGCTGCCTACGTCAGGCCCTCCAGCAGAGGAGAGATGCTACACTGTACTAGTTGTTGACGAAGAGGGCGAGGGCATCAGGGGTGGGCAGGGAATAAGGGAAGATAGGCTGGGTGAATTAAATGATCTCTCCAGTTAAAAAGGATATTCAGAACAGGAGGAAGGGAGACAGAAAAGATATCTAAAGCTCTTACACAACTAAGCACACTGTAACTTCTAACTTGTTTGCTTGACAGTATTAAATAAATGCAGTCTTTCCTCATGTCCAAAAAAACCCTAAAATGAACTCAGTCTCATTTGATGGAATAAATGTTTCTGTTGCTCAGCAATCACCAATTGTGGTGTCCGGCGGCATGCGGAAACAATTTTCCATTGGAGAGGAACTAGCTCCTAAAATAAGCCAACATCCTGCAGCATCTCTGAGCCAGATCCTCTAGGACCTGCAGCCTGGTGTCCTCTAATACAGATCAGTGTGAGTGCGTGTATCAGCAATGAAAGACTCAATTATCATCTGTGTGTGTGAGTATGCATGTTAATAAAACTGTGCAGAGGCAAACTATGTGCATGCATACAAGCATTCATACATTACGCATGAGCAACCAGACTGGGATCCTATAAACAATAATCATTAGCATGGCTGAGTTAATGCCATCTCACTCTACTTGGCAACTTCATCAAATAATTTCTGGCCTGCATCATTATGTGGTATTGTTAACAAGACATTTCATGTAACACTAACATGAACTTAATGCTGATTTAGTTTATAATATAGATGCTTAAAGCTTGGTGCACCAAACTGAGTATAATAAATACCATATACAATACCAGTATTTTAAACTGTATCTACCTACACTCATTTACAGTGTATGGGTTTACATTATTTATTACAGATAACATTCCCTGATTTAGTTTAGCACTCACTTTCATGTGCCTACATCATGCCACAATTTAAATACAAGATAGTTTTGTTTCAAATGAATTATAATACATTACTATTAATACAATACATTAGCTCTCCACAACAAATGATATCAGCGTCTGGCACAACATGTACATGGAGAGTGTATCAGCAAGGTTATGAAATAAAGCCATATCACAGTTTGGCTGGTTGGCATACTCCCAATAGCTGGATGTGTAGCAGTTTCCAAACACACACAAGCACACACAGTACTCTAAGGGGCAACCTGCCAAAGGTACAGTGGGTTGTCTATAACACAGCAAAAGCTTTCTAATTGGAAATCAGTTACTACATGATCAACCTATTTGCTCTGGCAAGGATAAAGAAAATGAAGACAAACTGAGGGCGAGTGAGAAAATGAAAGGCTGCAAGGGGAGCAGCTCAAGTGAGAGGACAGAAAGAAAGAGGATGATAGCAGGGATGGGCAATCATTTTCAAATATTTGAGTAGTCAATTAAAAAAAAAAGAAATTTCGAGATCATGATTTTGTCTTTAAAAACAAAGAGCCACTGTTTTCCCTGGCTTTTACGGGTGCCTAGAAATAACATGATAAGGTCAGAAGATCACTTGATCACAGCAGCAAACGCAAACAGCAGAAACATGCAGAGGTACAGTGCAAACTCTGCCAAGTTAACACATAAACAACTAGGCTAGCTTTTTGTTTTGTGGGGTTTTAGTCATGTGTACGTGGACGGGGCCGTAGAAGGGCAACAAGCGAAAAAGAGGACCCGTATTTGCTTTGTACAAGGAGGAACAGGAGAAGCACTGCGAGAGCCCAACAAAATGACCTCCAGCAGCTACTGGTGTGCATGTTTCTGACCACACTGTCAGAAACAGACTCCATCGGGGTGGCATGTCTCCTGCCTGTAACATCATGAAGCATGACCGGTTTGGTAGTGGGCCAGTGATGGTCTGGGGAGGCATAGCTAACAGTTCCTTGACTGCTCTCAGGTACTGGGATAAAATCCTCAGAGCGATTGTCAGACCTAATGATGGCGCAGGGGGCCCTGGGCTCCTCCTGGTGCAGGACAGTGCCCGGCCTCATGTGGCCAGAGTGTGTAGGCAGTTGCAAGATGACAAAGGCATTGATGCCACTGACTGACCCTCACATTCTACACATGACCTAAATCCAATTGAGCACCTATGGGACATTATCTTTTGGTGCTTCTGATGCCACCAAGTACCACCACAGACAGTCCAGGAGCTCACTGATGCACTGATTCAGGTCTTGGAGGAAATCCCCCAGGACACCATTCACCTCATCAGGAACATCCCCAGACGCTGTCAGAAGTGGCCTGTGGCAACCATACACCCTTCTCAGTCACATTATAAATTGCTGTGATAAAACTCACGCAACTTGGATGAGCCTGTGATTGTTTCACTTTTTGTTGTTTTATTCACTGTGATTTTGAATACAGCCCTTCATGGATTGATGATTCTGGTTTCCATTGACTGTTATGTCATTTTGTTCTGAACAAATTATGCAATGCACATTAGTAAAGGTTTTCAACCATTAACTGAATCATGAGAATAACACTACCCTTTCAAAACAATCCAACAGCATATAGCAATGTATTTACATTTACATTACATATGTATTTATAATTTACATCTGCATAAAACTGGCCCAGTCCACAGGAAAGGATCTATAAATTAAAAAAAAACTAATGAAGTACTATAAAAAGGACAGTGATAACAAGAGAAGAGCTGACAGATAAACAGACGAGTGACTCACCAGCCAAAGCAGAAGAGAGCCAAGTAGAAGCCTAGCAGAGTGGCCACCACGTGTCTGATGAAGGGACTGGTCTTACTTGGGTGGAGGTAGATCCTGAACCACACAGCCATCAGCAGGGCAAACACCTGACAAGCCACAAAGTTAACCTGCACACAGGGACACACCCAAAAAAGCACACAAAAAAAAAAACACCTTTAACAGATGTATGAAATCAGGATCAATCCAAAAACATTAATAGCTAGCGCTGGGCCAGGGGTGGGATTAGTAATATTAAGGCATATAAACTTGTGACCCTCTGATTAGACCATCATCATGACAAGACACCCCACTGCACACACCTCTTGCTCAATTATCACTCACTGACATCATTACTGTAGGTGCATATGTCCTTTCAGACCACAAACACTGAGTCAGGGATCATGTTTCATATTTCCTGCTAGTAACAATCTATTCCTCCCTTTCTTCATTATCATTATCACACACACACATGCATCACAAAATAAAAGCTTTCAGATTTACCCCCTGCTTTTCCTCTCTCAGTCAGCCTTATCTGCCTTAAAGGTCCTTTTACAAATGCAAATGGACAAACAGTACAAGGCCCAGTGTGAGTAATTGGAGTGCAAGAGCTGTTATTCTCGTAAAACCACATCACCTCACATTTGTGGTCACATCTTTTAAACACAGGCTAAATTACAGAACATTAAACGGCTGATGTGGGACACAAGCGACTGGAAAAAAAAAAATCATTACGCTAAATACTATAAAAAGGCAAAATGAACCCTTACCCACTGAGAGTTGCATTGATTAACTGTCTGTGATTTCATACTCGTGTGACATAATGAGATGTATTGCAAAACAGGCTTACTTCTCTTATCCGCTGGATGGCTTGTTACTGTAGTGGGCAGGCTTTCGGCTTTGTTGATACCCGGCCTGCATCCATTCTTGTTTTGTTTGGCTAAAAAGTCGTTTAAATTATTTTACTGACTGTGGCACTTCAGAATGGATGGCCTTAGCAGACTGTAGCTAATTGACAGCGGGCCTAGAGATTCCACTGACAGGAGCAAAAGACTGAAAAATGGTTGTGCACCCTGATCTCAGCTCTCAGTTCGGGAGCTAACATTAGCTAGTAGCTATATTTATAGAAATAAAAAGGAATTCTTCATGTTTGTTTAAAGTCATGTCCAGTGTTGCATGTCTGAAGGGACAAAGACCTGCCTATGTATACACTGTAGGTCATGTTAACAGATCCATCTGGCCAGCAAGCAGTGAAAGGCTAGAGACACAATCCATTATCTATGACTCCTGCATGATTAATGAAAGAGAGAGGAAGAAGGACAGATATAGCCTTAAGTATGTAGGCCCTCTAAGGCGACAGCGGCTAGCAGATGTGGCGACAAATCAGCCATAGCATCTGCTGTTTGTGTTTCATATCAGATCTCATTAGGTAGTAAATATTACAGCTTTTGGTTTTCCACATTCACATGAATAAAACACACACAAATCACTACAGCCTCAACAGCAGGAGCTGGCTTCTTTTGTTCTTTTATTGTCGGGGCTGGTTTTGTTGAAAGGAAGATCCCAACTGGGACTACAGTGAGTATAGTTAAATAATCCAGCAGGAGAACCTAAAACAAAAGACTGAACCGTTTCTGATGCTGCTATCTGTGGGTTCTGTGTGCTCAACCCAAAAGCAAACTGAAGGCTACAAAGGTGTGTTAGTCTAGCTGCTGATATTGTTTCTATGGTATTTCAAAACAAACAAGTAATCCTCTACAGTATGTGCAGTATCTGATACAGAACAAAGGCAAACAACCCAACCCAGCAATATTCCAGTTAAGCTTAACTTTTATCGACACTGTCTGCTTTTTCTGTCATCAAACTATGAATAATCAAATCAATTCAAATCAAATTTTATTTGTATAGCACCAAATCACAACAAAAGTCATCTCAGGACACTTTACAAAGTAAGGTCTAGACCTTACTGTTATCAATATTATTACATAGGGAAAACCCAACAAATCCCCCTTGAGCAAGCACTTGGCGACAGTGGGGAGGAAAAACTCCCTTTAACGGAAGAAACCTCCAACAGACCCCGGCTCTTGGTGGGCGGCCTTCTGCCTCGACCGGTTGGGGTGAGTGGATAGAGGAGAGACAAAAGAAGAAAAGCAACAAGACACAACAATCAAACACTGATCAGGTCGATGTGGCCGGTGACTGCT
>NW_018127893.1:2319882-2338646 GCF_001952655.1 Monopterus albus | reverse complement strand
TAAAACAAACTCGTCCAGATTTCTAGATAAGAGAGCCGCACCACCCAAAGTGGGATGGATGCCATCTCTACTAATCAGACCAGGTTTTCCCCAAAATGTTTTCCAGTTGTCTATGAAGCCCACGTTATTTTCTGGGCACCACCTAGACAGCCAGCGGTTGAATGACGACATGTGGCTAAACATGTCATCACTGGTCACATTGGGTAGGGGCCCAGAGAAAACTACGGAGTCCGACATTGTTTTAGCGAAGTTACACACCAACTCAACATTAATATAGTAAGTAGTTTTAATTTAAACCACGCCCTGTACCAATGTCATTGCTGTTTTGACTTGTTTTGGCCTAGTCTCCAGTGTAACTAATCTGCTAAAATTATACAGAGGTTCAAATGCAAATTAAATTAAAATATAATTCCCTTGGTTATGGCAGCGAATCACATCAGATAGACATCCTCTGTCTTCGCCTTCTCATCCAAGCCTCTTTTTTCAAACAGTATTTACCAGTTCCACAGCTTTGGATGTCATTTCACACTTTAATTACTTCAATCTGCTCTCTTAGTGAAGGAGCAATTGCTGGTTGGTTGAACTAAAAACTGACTTTCCAGCCTGTACGCCTGCCCACAGAATGACTGAGTGGCTCATTTGCAAACCAGCAAACATCCTACTGCACTGAGAGATTTATCTGAGTAACCCAGAGAGGCAAAAATAGCCAGTAATGTCAGATTGTTAGATGGCGTCTGCTGGAATCAACCGGTTTTCTTGTTTATATTCAGAGGCAGAGAGTAACTAAGTACATTTACTCAAGTACTGTACTTGAGTATTTTCATGTTTTGTTACTTCATAATTCAAGTTCACTACATTTCGGAGCAAAATACTGTACTTTGTACTCACTATATTTATTTGATACTTTAGTTAGTTTTCAGAAAGAGGTTAATAAAACTAAATATAGCATAACCATAAGTTTTATTGGTCCTTGGTGTATAATTCACAAGCTACCCAGCAGCAATTCAAATTATAAACACAAGTTAAAATTAGCTCCACTTTTACGAGATGCAGCATTAAATGTGATGCACACAATAATACATGACTATAAAGTACATTGATGTTAATTGTGCAAGACTTTTACTTGTAACAGAGTATTTTTACACTATGGTCTTGCTACTTTTACTTACATAAGCAATCTAAGTACTTCTTCCACCAGTGATATTCATGTGTTTGCCTCCACAGCAAAGGCATCCATAAATCTTGGACCAATATATCAAGTATGGTGCTAAAACAATCAGAAATAGAGGCATTTCCTACAGTACTCTGATTGTTTCCTTGCAAATCCTAACAAACTATAAGTGGATTGACAAATGAACTTGATTAACTGTAACTTCTTTGCAATTGCCTGAGTGTGAAACCAGCCCCTCCCTGGATGTCAACACATTGGTTTGTAAGGAAAGAATTTCACATGGGAGACTGGAAGGATGTGACAGAGGAACTGTATTGTTCAAGGTAACAGCAAAGTACAGCTGTGTACTTGAAAACTGTTTGTATGGCGAAAGCTCTGACTGAGCAGTTTATTGACCGAGAACGATTCTATTGTGAAAGCTTTTCATGCAAGCCAAAGAATAGCACTGTAGTAGCAACCATTTGATTGTAAAGCTGAAATAATGACTATAGAGCAGAACAAGAACTTTGAACTGCAGCTTTGTGCGGCTTCAATAATAACCTGTAGAGTAATATGAACATGTTGTTTTGACCTCATTCACACACACTTAAAAATACTTGAAGTGGTAAATCTTCTGTTTCCCCCAAACAACACGTATCACAGCATGACTTGTGAAAGCATGACAAATAAAATGAGCAACTGAAGCAAATATTGGCCGAGCAAAAAGAAAACACTGAATATTACTTTAAAATGCTATCCAAACAAAAACCTCCCAATATTCAAGCAGCCACTCTGTGTTTGTTGATCGGGTAAGCTTTCAAAGAGCCATGTTTGGCAGTTATGAGATGTCTGAGCATGAAAGAGCCTCCTGTTATCTCGTAATTGGACCTGTCGATTACTGACTGGGGCGGCATGGTGACGCAGTGGTTAGCGCTGGTGCCTCACAGGAAGAAGGGTTCCGGGTTTGAGCCCCAGCTGACCTGGTGCCTTTGTTTGCATGTTCTCCCTGTGCCATGCCCTTCTCCCTGACCTTCTTCATGATAAGTGGTATGGATAATGAATGGTTGGATCAATTACTGGCTGGTTTATCAAGACCTCAGATGAACTGAAGTCACACCCATGAAACACACTGTCACAGAGAAACCTCAGATGATTAATGACCTGGGAAACCAGGTCCAACATCAGGAGCAAGAAGGACCAAGAAGGCACAGCAGAGGATGTACTTCCTGCGCCAGCTCAGGAAGTTCAACCTGCCCCAGGAGATGCTGATACAGTTCTACAGAAGAATCATCGAGTCTGTTCTCTGCACCTCCATCACTGTCTGGTTTGGCTCAGCAACCAAACAGGACAAGTACAGATTTCAGCAAACAGTCAGGACTGCAGAAAAGGTCACTGGTGTGAGCCTGTCCTCCATGGAGGACCTGTACACCTCATGGGTCAAAAGGAGGGCGGAGAGGATCACTGCAGATCCCTCACACCCAGGACACAATCTGTTTGAACTACTCCCCTCTGGACGGCGTTACAGGTCACTGTGCACCAAGACAACCAGGCACAGGGACAGTTTCTTCCCCCAGGCTGTCACTCTGATGAACACTTAACCAATGACCATATGACTGGACAATAACCCTCAGTGCAATACCTGTGAATACATACCTTGTACAGATTATACAGACTTGTACAGGTCTCTAGTTCTTAAGTACTGTTGTATCCCTATTTATCTCATTTAAATGAACATTCCTTTGTTGTCTGCATTGTTTACTGTCTGTTTATACTGCTTTTTCTGCATTGTTTGCACTGTTTGTTGATGTTAATACTGCTATTTTGTTATATTACACAGCCTTATGCTGGTTTACTGTTTGCACACTGAGAGCCGATGTACCAGAGTCAAATTCCTCGTGTGTCCGTCACACCTGGCCAATAAAGCTGATTCTGATTCTGAACCTCTTTACAGACAGTACTTCAATGTTATTTTGTTCCCAAGATCTCAATATGCACATGAACACAGATGTATGTGCAACATGTACGTGACTATGACTGCTTGCCAACAATCCACTTAAATCACAGTCCGCGTATGTAAATACTTCCATTCTCATTTGATTTGTTGTTGTACATTAATATCAACACCACTGAGGAATCTCTCACCCGCCCTGTGTCAGTGTCACAAATGACTGCCTTCAGGCAGACGACGGTAATTCAAACTATTCAAGGTGTACAGTATCTCTTTAGCTACTGAGATGTCATATTTGTCATAGTTTCCACAGCAACAAATGCCAACTTATCACTTTGTCTGTGTTTTTGTACAAAGCTAAGCTCGTTAGGTACGAGAAATGCAGCGCTACAGTAGACTGACATCAGATATTAGTGCTGGCAGTTGGGAAATCTGTCTGTCAGAGTAAACATAATAATTTTCCAAACAGTATTTTCACCCGAGCAGCAGTTGTACTGTATAATGAGACCGCATGCCAGTCGACTTGTTACAGTTCACTCACAGATGTGATTTTACACTGAACTGACACCATAGCGCTGCATGAAAGATGCTTTCCTCATAAATGCAAAAAAATAGTGAGATGCCTTCTCGTTTCATCCTGTACTTCACAAAAAAAAAAACAAAAAAAACTTTATGGTAGCATGAGACAGAGATAATGTACTGCATGATGAAAACAATAAGATCTAAAAGTCTAAACAGACAATATCAGCCTTTGTTATAAGACAAGGTTAAATGTTTTTCTCCCAGCCTGTCACCAATGCTGAGATAGTAGTTTACTGAATAAACATTTTGCAACAGACAAGCTCCTGTGCCATTGAGCGTGGTTTCTTCATTCATAATATATAGATCCACTCCTCCATTATTGATTCATTCTGAAGCCAAGCTTACCCTGGGGTATTGCACTCGTATTGTCTGAGAATATAAGGCAGAATATCAGTTAGCAAGAGGTTCAAAGGAAGTAAGGAGGGAACACCAATATTCTCAATAAATGCGCTCCACCAAAGCCACTAAAATCTTTTCCTCTGTAAAAAAAAAAATAATAAATGGAGGGGTGGGCTGGACAGATGATACATAGCATGCCACAAACATTAACAAACTGCATCAAAGTTGTCTTGGCAGAGGATAAAGACCACCTTTTCCCTAGTTCTCACCTGTGTTCACAAACCCCACTGATGCAATATGTGATCCAGATGCTCAAAAGCAGGCTTGGTGAGAGCAGGCCCTTAAAAATAAAACAACAAAAACACTTTCTTTCTTTCATCTCGAGCATGCTTTAACTTTAGTGAAAGTGACATTAAAGGTTCAAGGATTTTATATAACAGTTAGGAACTAAAATAGAATAAAGTAGAATAAAAATAAAATAGAATAGAATAAGAACTGGATTAACGTAATTAGGATAAATCTAAACGGTACAGCCAATAAGCTGTGACTCAAAACCGTGTACAGTCAGTGACAGTAGTGCAAACAATAATAGGGGGTTGTCAGATGGTTCAGCATCACCAGGGTGTTAATGATGAGGTGCAAATAGCATATGAGGTACACATGGACAGTACTGCAAATGACCAACAGCAGCAGATTTAATATAATATAACAAAAAGGGGGAATGTATTGAGTTTGTGCAACAGCAGGGGTAGTCTTTTTATATTTTTTTATGTTCTGTGGTGGGTTACGGTCCAGGGGCAGAGGGGGGGAGGTAGTGAAGAGTGTTCAGCATCCTCACAGCCTGTTGAATAAAGCCGTTTGTAAGTCTGGTGGAGTGGGCCTGGAGACTCCGATACCTTCTCCCTGAAGGCAGGAGTCTGAAGTGGGAGTGTGCGAGGTGGGAGGTGTCATCAGCAATGCTGATAGCTCTATGGGTGAGGCAGGTGTTGAAGATGTCTGTAAGGGAAGGCAGAGGGTCCTTCTGAAGGAGGCAGTACAGGCTCCGTACCACACAGTGATGCAGCCAGTGATGACGCTCTCAGTGGTTCCCCAGTAGAAGGAGCACATGATGGGGGGTGGGGCACTGGCTCTCCTCAGTTTGTGGAGGAAGTAGAGGCATGTTTGAGCCTTCTTGGCCAGTGATGTGGTGTTGTTGGTCCAGGAGAGGCCCTCAGAGATGTGTACCCCCAGGAACTTGGTGCTGCTCACTCTCTCCACTACAGCCCCGTCGATGGTCAGTGGTGGATGCTTTAGAGGTTTTCTCCTGAAATCCACAAGATCTAGTCTTCCCCACATTGAGGAAGAGGTTATTGTCCTTACACCACTGTACCAGTTGGCACACCTCACTCCTGTAGTTGGCCTCATCATTGTTAGTAGTGAGGCCAAATACAGTCATGTCATCTGCAAACTTGACAATGTGGTTGGTGCTGTAGGTTGGCACACAGTCGTGGGTCAGCAGTTTGAAGAGCAATAGGGGGGGGGTGAGCACACACCCCTGCGGAGCCCCTGTGCTCAGCGTGATGGTCTTTGAGATGGCAAACTGAAATGGGTCATGAGAGGGAGAAAGGATGGACTTGATGTTCTGCATGACCAGCGGCTCCAAGCACTTCATACAGGCTGATAGTCATTGTAAGTGGTTGGGTGGGGCTTCTTTGGAATTGGAATTATTGCAGTGGCCTTGAAACACGTGGGAACAACTGCTTGGCTCAAAGAGATGTTAAGAAATGTCTGTTAGAACATCCTTGAGCTCCTCAGCACAGTCCTTTAATCAATACCATTAAAGTGTGTACAGTTCAGAAAGACAGGCAGACTACATGCAGATGTTTTAATGGGCAGCAGGCACCAGCGAGCGATAAGCGCTTAAGGACAATTAGCTGTCAGATTGTTCCTCCTGGCAGCCGTGGCACCACTCTCAGCTCAGCTTTAAGAAGCCACATTATAGACTGACACACAGACTGGCAGATGGAGAGAAGTGGAAGAGGAGGGAGGAAGTCATTGTGAATGCAGTGGATGACAGAGTTAAGCCACCTTCCTGAAGCTCATTACTGAGTGAAATGCCTTGTGCATGTCTCTGCCTGTGTACTTGTGAGAGAGAGAAACATAAAGGCCCTTCTCAAGTACGGATCCTCTTCACATTATTCTCAAAACCAGATCCCCTATGTTTCATTTTCTGTCTCTCCTTTTGTTCTGGTGATCATTTTGACATAATGTCCATAACAAGGGCTTCACCCACAGTCTTTATTGTGCTGTAAAGCTTAAAGGGCACTTTGCATATAAACATCTCTCCTTTTCCACTCCCTGTGATTAGCTGTAGACGTCATGTTGGAGAGAAACTGCACTCAGGCACTGAGTTTGTGAGGAAAGGCACAAGACATAACAGGAAGACGCCACGTCATTTCTCCTCTGGGCCCAGCTTTTCCTCTTTTCTAGAAAAACAAAACCAAGGACCCAGCAGCTTTTAAGCTAAATGCTAACACCAGTATGCTAACATACACGCTATGACAATGCTAACATGCTGATGTTTAGTAGATTTAATATTTACCATGTTTATTATTTTAGATTAAAGCGCTAGCACGTTTTCATCTGATCACTAGGCAAGTGAAAAGTATAGGGATCAACTATTTAGCCTTAAGATACTCTAAAAATCTGTAGCAAATTTTACAGAAATCCATCCAATAGCAGGATATTTCACTCAAAATCCAAAAAGGCCAACCTCATGCTGGTTTTAGAGGAAACGTCGGGGAATCACCAAAGTCACTGGGACACACTATATGAAGTGAAAAGTGCAGACGGTGACAAATGAAAGGAAAAGCATGAATAGATGAGTGTTGTCTTCTAGGATGACATCCATAGGGTACGAAGGGTCACTGAATGGTTTGATGAAAATGATGTGAATTATATGCCATGGCCTTCACAGTCGCCAGATCTCAACCCATGCTATGGGACTTCACAGTCGCCAGATCTCAACCCATGGGGGATTTTGGACCGACTTGTTAGCATCTCCACCACCATCATCAAAACACCAAATGAGGGAATTATCTTTTGGAAGAATGTGTTCATCCCTCCAGTGGAGTTCAGAGAGGCAATATCACTTTTCATAAATAGTATTCTTCTCTCCTCTCCCTGTGCATGGACCTTGTTTACGCACCCAGTGAAGAAAATAGTTTCCTCTTGCAAAGAGCAGTTTGCAGGCCTTCCTCCTTACTCACAGAGACTGGTGGGCTGCTGTCTGTGCATGTACGCGTTTGTGTGTCTACACAAAGTGGGAGATAAATTTAGACAATCATTAGCATAAAACCCTTTTTTCCATGTCATTAAGTCACACCCTCCTCCCGCTTCCCCCTCCACTCCTTCACCCGTACAGCCTGTGTGATGCTACAGTCCCGTTCTGCTTGGTTTCATTTCATTTCCATCAACTGTAGCGTAAGCTGTAGCCTGGAAAATGTAGGAAAAGTGCAAAACACCAGACATGAACAAAGTATTACTTTGGCTGTTTATGGAGCAATAAATGTAGCTTTCAGTCAGAAATTTGGATGGATGAATCTAGTGAGAAACGCCAGCTGGAAAGTGTACATAATGCTGCTGGGTCCTCTGCCATTCAGCCCCTTCTTTGGATGGAGGAAAATGAGTGGTGAAGTGCCTGCCAATGTTCTCCAAACACACAATCTGCAGCCAGACAAAGACACAGGCAATGTCATGACTACTTTAGTGTTAGCCAACAAATGTGACACCAATCATGGCTCCTCAAGACAAACTGACCTGTGAGTGCTTGCGTGTGTACTCAGTGCACTATATCATGCTGACAGTATGGGAACAACAGTACTCCTGTTTAATCGCACAAATACAACAAAGATTTGACTTGTTTTATGCCACAGGCACAAAGGTCAGACAGGTTCTTCACCTGAAGTCAAGTCACAAGCACGTCTGCTGGATAAGACCATCGATACATGAAGATAAAACGAGGCGTGTTGAAAAGAGATTGTTTTGTGCTGAAGCAGAAGCTAATTACCACAACCTTAAAAGCTAAATATGTGATTGCACTGAAGATGGAAAACATGACAAAAGTGCCATACAAATAAGCTGCCCAAAGGAAGCATGCACTGACACACACACACACACACACACACACACACACACAGATGTGTTAAAGCGTGGCGCTCTCCCCATCAGGCTGGCTATTAATAGCCTAACAATCAGCCAGTCCTCACAAGGCAGCCAGCAGGTTCACAACATGTACATCAATATATACTGTATGTGTGTGTGTGTGTGTGTGTGTGTGTGTGTGTGTGTGTGTCCTTCCATTCTTAAAACACAAGATTACAGGACTACTGTTGGTCAGAATAATCATCTGGTGCTCAATGGGAAACAATCACAGTGAAGTAAGGGTACAATTACTCAATGACGAGTGACCTTTCCTTTCATATGTATTTTGTCAAGTCAGCGTGAACATGAAATGGAAAGTACCAGAAGAACAGTGCAACTCCGAGCAAACAACTGCCAGCCATTAAATACAAGTATAAAGGAGGGACACTGGATACCCACAGCCTTAGTGTTATGGCTGACTGCACCAACTGCCAAACGCCTCTTGAAGAAAACAATCCACCTGCAAATGCCTTGTTTGCTGTTATTAATCCATAAGACTTGACACATCTGTTAGGTATTTTTAGTCAGATAGATACTTTATGTATTAGAAATGTTTAGTGGAGATAGGATGTCTAGTTAGACTGTTAAATGCTTAGGCCTGCTTATGAGTTTCTACACGGTACATCTGGTCAAGGATACTAGAGAGAAAAGTTGATGACTGTCAGCAGACAGGATGTTTAATATTATTATTATGACGTGTATAACTGTAGCCTTAGCCATAATATGTTCTTATGTTTAAGTCACAACATGTTACTAGAGGTCGTGTGAGAATGTTTTTAGCTACACACCACTTAATCAACAGACACACACACACACACACACATTGATTTGCTTCATGTTGTGACTACTGCTATGGCCAGCTGCAAAGCTGGTAACAGAGACGTCTCGGTTGACGTTTCTGTGTAGTATGGGGCTAGACCAACCGAGGGGATATAATGTATAGGCCTGGTGGGTTCAGGGTCTTTTTCATCTTACATCTGCCTGCGAGCAGTTTGGAGGTGCAAGATACCTGAGTGTGTAATGTTAATTTTACCTGTGATCCTTTGAATAAATCAGCACTGTTTTGAAGTTACTTGGACTGTCTCGTCTCTCAGAGGTAGCAATGGTAACAAGAACCATAGTCCTACACATCTAAGCAGATTTTACTGCTACACTTTCCCCAAACAGCCTTTTAAAGCCTCACACAATGACCTTGAACATGCTGCACTCAGCTGATGGTCTTAAATTTAGGTGGAGAATGATAATAGGTTTTTCTAGTTCAGAAGTGAGAGTCATGCCCTTCATGTGAAGTGCAACAGGTGTGTTTTCATGTTTCAAGTTCGAGCCCTGGACTTAAATACTACAACACTGGTGTGAACAAACTTAAAGCCATGAAATGTAAAGAGCAGCAATGTAATTACTTATGCTGTCAGTTAATGTATATCCATGTGATTAAACCCACAACTCTTTAACAATAGCTTGTGAGTAAAGGGAAAATGATTATAAAGAGGACATAAACAATATTCATGCCTTGGCAACCACTATCTGGAAGGAAGGAGGTAAACAAGTAAATAAATGAATGAAGAAATAAATAAACAAGCAGGCAGTTGCTATGATTCAGCAACAACATAAACAAAAGTCCTCAATAGTGTGCAAAAAGTGAAGAAACAACCTTTGCACAATGAATCTTTATAAATGATTTTATCCTCCTAAAATCCTGCAGTCAAGTCCTTAGATCACCTATTCTGTCATTACATCTACAGTATAGCATGTAGTCTTTATAAAGAGTGTGCAATTTACAATAAAACCCCAAATAAAATCTAAACGCATAACAATAATGCTTGATTGTCAGAACTGAGCACAAGACAAAAGGCACGTTTTTTTTCTGACTGAAACCACTAAGCTAATGTTGCATAAGCATGTTAAGTAACTGACATTTGCAGACTGAGTGAATGCTCTGCAGTTAACTCTGCTATGATACTGCTCAGTTATGTCCCGGCATCTGCTAAGGCCAAAGACCACTCGTCTGGAGTCCCATCCCAGTTAACGGGTGCAATTTACAGTTTGCAGAAAGTCATTTAATAACATGATGTAGCTCATTACGAGATGCAGTTTGTTTGAGGGTACACACAGGCGTTAAAAAGAGTATTTTAATTGATTCTGTATTCCCTTTCTTTGTTTTAAATGTCATTCTATTGTGTATCTTTGGTGCCATACTGGTAAGCTTATCTCTGTTGTCTAAGTGAACATAAGGCAACTTGTAAAACATTAAACTGGGTGTTATGTCCCTTTTAGCATGATTACGTAGCCATGTGGGGCACAGGTGTTCACGTTCAATGGGATAAATGGCAGAAAGCCCTGAGGAGTAAACCTTGTGAGTCTATTCTGCATTTAGTGGTTATAGTTTTCAGATGACATCGCATCTTGTAGTTAGGGATGATAAATACTCAGACTCACTGTTTATTGGAGCACAGAACCACTGAAATGTAACATGATAAGAGGCTTGTAGTCTGACCTCAGTTGAGTTACATGTGACGGTGCAAGGTCACGCTGATGAATATTCATGTCCTCTCATTTATACTGAATACATTGCATTGGGCTCCTGATCAAGCAAGGAGAATAAACCAGAATGGACTAGCTCTTGCACACAGGTTAAGACTTCTGCAGAGAAACGATAGGCCTCTGTGATGGCCCCATCGTAACCAGAAGCAAATCTTCCATCCAATCATCTACAATCTACAACAAACACGTGGGGATGCTTGGCCTTTTCATTTGCAGATGCTGTAAAATGATTCCTTTGAAAATGTAGCAACTGCACTCTCTTACACACACACACTCTCTCTCTCTCTCTCTGTGTGTGTGTGTGTGTTGTAGTCCAAACCAGAGAGTGAAGACTTTTTTTAGCACAGAAACCCAACCCACCCTCATAACACTACACTATTACCACTGAAACTAATGAGTTAGCAAGCTGAGTCATGTAGGCATCCACTGCTGCGGCAACGGCGAGTACTTCAGAGTGAAGAGGAATGACAGATACTCAGACTGTCCAGCCTATCAGTATAGGTACAGCAAGACAGCTGGCCTACAATATGTGCATTGCTAGATTACAGAAACAACATTTATGTCTCTCATAACACAGGCCTTGTATGTTGGCTTTGCAATACCATGACTGCATTTATTGCTAGAAGGAAAGAAACTCACACTCATGGAAGTTATCATAATATTTTAACCCAAACAATACAGCACAAATGGTCTGGATTATATTTTACACTTGCAACAGAGAAGCTTCATTAAACCTATGATCATAAAGATGCCTTTATGAAGAAATGCCTGTTAGCAACCGCTACTGAGAGACAAGAGAGAGGGTATGGTAATGTTTACAACATAGCCGAGTCTTTCCATATCCACCAGGAGGACTCACGCATGCTTGTTGATTTTGCACCATAATAACGGCAGCAGCCAGCAACACTCCATTAGAGAGAGCCGAGGGGAATGAAATCAATTGGAGGGATAAGACTCCCCGGAGGAAATTCAATTAAGACAAAGGGAGGTAGAGAAACGCCGATGACACCTGGGAGCTTAAAAATAAGACCAGCACTCCCAAGCTATGGGCTTTAGGGACTCAGCCAGCAGCAGAGGGAAGCCAACGTGTGAACCTTCAGGCAAACCGCTACCACAGTTCAAAAAGGAAATGCTAAAATTACAGTAGGGCTAATGGGATTAACATTGAGATATTAGAAATAACTGACATGTGGGCAACTTTACTTCTACAGTAAGGACCAGTAGCCATTACATCACATTGTTTTTGTCCACCTTCAAACTTCAGTTAAACCATTATTTTACGGTGTTAGGCTCATGTCACTGATGGCAGGAGGCTGTCAGTGAACAACAGCACAGCCAGGAGTCAAACCCTCTGCAGTGAGAGGGCTCTGAGGCCTACAGTCAAAGGCCTGGTGGAAAGTGCAGCAGCAACTACAAAAGAAGCCTTGTTATCGTGATAAAATACGCAGCCATCGACTGCAATCCAGCATGTCACAGAAGACTGATTGTACAGCCGGGTAGGGCACCTTTTGTGACCACCAGACACATAGCAACAAACCCGCTACGCTATGAGCCGTTATCTACAGTATGAGGCATGAGTGAGCAGTGTGACATTATTTCTCAGTACTCAGCCAGTCATGCTCTACACACTCGTGTCAATAATAATGAACTGACAAGGTGTCACAGCTATATCTGCAAGGCTGACATGAAAAATACCACTTCATTCAAAATGTCTACCACTCCAAATACTAAATACTTACCAGTTATAATTCTACAAAAGAAATAACCAGTACAACAAAGAAACATCTGATGTTAATCTTACAACCTTCATTAATGTCAGCTGATCAGGTGTAGCTATACAAAAATGCAACAGGAGGCGGGTGGAAATTCCCACACCCATATTGAAGGGCATATCAGGTAATCATCACATTTTATTTATTTTTTTTTGCATGAAACAAAACCACTGCTGGTGCTGTGAAAGCAAAGCAAGACAATGAGTAGCCGCAGCTTGTGACTCTCATCACATACACCGGAGTCACAGAGATTATCTTGCGTGAACTTGCGAAAGTGAGATTTGCAGAACGTTTTAATCCCGCTACATCTTTTCATAACACTCACACAAATTATGAAGGTATTTCTCGAATCCTCAGACTCATCTGATGATGTGGAAGATCATCTCTACTCAAGTGTATGTAATACACGAGAGTCACAAGCTGGGGCTAGACGATGGGACGCCGTCTAAAACAGACAGCGAGTTGTTAAGGTTCAGTTGTACATGTGAAGCAGCCACTGATGCAACAGGAGCCCAACTGCTGTGTGTCAAAACAGCTTCAGCTATGGAAGGACTGCACAGCTGAAAATACAAAGTAATTAATTTTAAAATGTCCTTTCTCAGAGGAAGTAATACTTTCCAGATCAACAAAAGGAATAGATACATTTCGATGAATACATTTGGGCTCATTAGTTGTCTTTAAAACTGAGTTTCAACAATCAAATATAGTGCCAAAGTTTATGGCATGGAGCCATTTGCACACAGATTGCACATCATCTTAAATGCATCTTTCTTTGGACAGAAATGAGTTGGTTCCTGACAAAAATGGCAGCTGGAAGTCCAACGGTCCTGACAAGGTCTAAAAGCAACAGATGAACAAATGGGTGTTTAAGCTACAGTTGGAGTAAAATGTCAAGCATGTTCTGTCTGTCTAAGAGCAAAGACTAAGAGCAGCATTTCATACTGGAACTGGCCTTCACTCCACAAGGTCTGTGATAAAATAAAATTTAAAAAAACAGCTAAATATGACCAAACCGGTGGCAGACACAGCCTGGATCGGGAGTATCTTTTACATATCAGAACCCCAGAACCAGAGTGGGTGAACACAGTGTTTGTGTGGGCACATATAAAAGCTGTAGGAGGCCTGATTCAGTAAGAGCATCTTACATAGAGGGGGCAGGCTATGTGTGACAGAGAGAGAAAGAAAGGGAGAGAAGAAGAAGCACACTGTCAGCTCAGATTTCACAGTTCCCATTATAGCTCTGACACAGGCCAGTGCAAAGGGTTGTCTCTCCCAAGGAATATGTTCTGTCCTAAAAACCTCCACTGAGGTGCCACAATAAAACAGCTTCATAAAAATGAGTGTCAGTGACAGCAGGCCACACATATCACACAACTTCTGAGTGGCGCTATTGATTTCTGAGGTGTTGACAGCTGCCCTGGCGCTGTAGTGCGCCCACTTGGCAGGAAGTTCACAAACCACTTTGTCAGAAGGCTGACATCTGTCCAACAAAGTACTGTGGGTCACGATAGCCTGAGATTATATGTCCTGTTTGTACAATGTCATTCTGTCTTACTCAGCCAACGAAACAAAGATAAACAAAGCACAGCCAGAGGCACATAAGAGTAATTAACAATATTTCAGAATACATGACCAACTGCTAGACTTGCCCCGGCTTGTGACTCTCATGTATTACAGTACAAACACTTGAGTCACAGATGTAATTTTTCGTGTGGTCAAAGTTAAGACCTGCCGAAACTTTTAACCCTGCACCGTCGTTTCTCAGTTATGTCCAAATGAAGGCATCGCTCTGGCTTTGTGTGAAAGCAGCTCAACTTTCATGAAGAAAGAAGAGAGATGATGTCATTTCCTATCACCATCTTAACTTTTCTGATAAGTACATCCTTTCACCCAAAATTATATTTTTCCTGGACCAGACCAGATTATTTTTGACTCTGCTTCATTCAAGAACTTGGGTGTGTTACAAAATGATGGTACGGGGTTAAAAGGTTCAGCAAGTCTCACATGGAAGATCATCTCTGTGACTCAAGCGTATATAATACATGGGAGTGACAAGCTGGGGCTCCTGCTGTACAATATTGGTACAATTAACAATTATGCTTCTACTGCCAATCAAATTATCAGAATTAGCAATAACTACACTGTAGCAATCTCAGGAATATAAAAAAAACAGTGTAAAATAAAGCTAAACATTGCAGACTAAAAGACTTAAAGTCAATATAGCCTAATTAAAACACAAGTCTGAGCTCACATTAGCTTCACTTGTCTGTCCTTTTAAAGAGTACTTCTAATATGGCTTTTTTCTATACATTTATAATAAATATTTATTGTAATATATACAAAGCAGGAGGCAATGTGGCACGTAAATGTATAGTCGCTGTTCTTTATTAGAGGCACAGTATGAAAATGCAAAGCCTTTCCAAGTTCAGAGAACATTGTTTTTTTTATGATGCAGAGCAGATCCTTTAATGCTGCCTTCTCACCCTGCAACATTCCTGTCAAAGTCTGGAGCACCTCAGGGTGGTGAGGCATAATGACACATTCCAGTGTGCACATGCAGGTAGGATGGAGCTCTTGTGTTTGAAGCACAATAAGAGAGGGACTTATAGTACATCACATTAACACACACTTCATTTACAAATGTTCAACCCATGATTTTAACTGTAAGATAAGTGGGTATAGGAGAATTCTTATTTTAAAACTAGATGGATACAACCTTCCTCCCACATGCATGCCCTTATAATCTCAATTAAGGGTCCAGTCAGAAGAATAAAGTGAGTCACGCGCGTGTGACTCTGCATGTAAAAGTGGGCAGTAGGAGGAAACAGGCTCATCTGTTATTTGAGCCCATGCTGATAAGAAAAGAGTAAACATAAGAGCAAGTGATTCTGCTGCTAACAGTATAGAAAAGATTCACAGGTAGCCTACTCTTGCACAGAAGTTAAACAAACAAAGTAGATTATTTTAGAGTGTTTGTTAAAGGGTAGGCTAACTGATACTGGTGGTGGCAAATGTCACCAGTTAATTCATGCTCATCTGTAAGTATATGGCAAACAATGTAAGCATCCCTCCTGTAATACACTGAAATCACAAAGCAGTTGGGAGGAAACCACTTAGGTTAACGGGGGAGGGATGGTTCTAAGCTTCCTCAAACAAGCCACAGCAGCACTTCAACAGATCACAGGTGACAGTGTAAAGTGAAGAAACTGGTTTTTAGGCGAGGGGAGGGGGGTTGAGTTTTGGGGAGGCCTGTCTGACAACACACCCTGAGCCACTGCTCCATGCTAAAGTGGCCGGGCACCTCTGCACACAAACCATCTCTGGTGTACAAGATTTGAATTCAATGCTATGATAATATACTTTGCATACATGCACACACTGTAAGTGTGGAGTTAATATAAATATTTGCAATGCAAACATGCCGCACTGAATTCCTGCTCAAAAGACAACACTGCTGTGATCCTATCATCCCAGACAAACAGCACCTGCATTAGTTACCCAGCCCATTTCATAATGTGAAGGCTGAGAAAGAAGTTGTGGTGCAAAAACAAGCAAAACCTTCTGCGCTTGAGTGAACACCATGAACAACATGTTTTTCTTTTGACCCAATTTAGGTTTGCTAATGGAAATACAAGGAGGTGTGATTCCCACAGTTATGGACTTCTAAAATATAGGCTTAGCCTCACAATTCTAATGATAAAGTGGCTGTAAACTGAAAGAGCACTGAGTAACCATATGAGAACCATGCCCAATCCAAACTCTTATTTCATCTAAATAAATGAACAGTTTTACTACATTTTCCTTCTCAAGGGAACAATTAAAACTGTTGAGGTTATAGCTGATTAATCAGTGCGGTTTAACATTTATGGAACTGACTTCAAGTAACTGTTTAAATGAAATTTAACTAGATAATCCAGATTAATCTGGTGATCCGATGGAAGCCTGATCAAATAACCTGAGAGGATCGTCAGACTCCAGTTTGGTAACCACTGGCATAGGCTGCAGGAATCGAGGAGCACAGACAAAAGCCGTTACAGGGTACAAGCTGATGGCGACAGGGAAAACAACAGTGGTTCTGTGCACTCGTTTTCAATAAACAGGCTATGTTTATAGGCTAAACTAACGTGTGGGGAGAATAAGGACACACGACATCAGGCTCTGCTAACGTTATATCCACTAACTACAATAAAAGATGTTTTAGTTCAACTTGGGCGGTTCGTGTATTAACATTTCCCCATCTAAAAACATACCTGGTCGAGGGGGAGATTGATAATTTCGCTGAGTGGCTGCAGCAGAGTGGATCCAGTGCATGATGCCTTCGTGTGGGTAGCCATGCTTGGTCAGTATCCGTAAATCCTTTCTCTCCTTCCTCCGGTGAACTTTAATCCCCGCGGCTGCTGCTGTAATAAAAAAAAATACAATGCTGTGGCAGCTCTTCTTGAGACGCGCCTACTGTTGACATCTACAGCACACGTCCAACAAAGAGTACAAACACTGGCCGAGATAATCTCCGCTGACCACTTCCGCTTTCGCCTAATGCCCGGTAGAAATACAACACGTCGGATGTTATTATGAGTGCCTCACGTTTAGCGTTTGTGTTGCTGTAAGATAATACGTGTATGTAGATTTAATTTGAATTCGCTAAAGTGGGTAGCAACCTTGAAATACTGACTTTTAGACACTAAAATTCTCGTTAGCGGGCGCTTCTGCTATGGGCATGCGCAGTATGTCTGGTGGAAAAATATTCTCACCTCTTTTTACGTGAAAAGAAAGACTGTGCTTCCCAGCTACATAATATCTTTATGTGCCCACACATCTTTTTATATGTACACGCGCCCCATGCAGTAGGACGATAATTATCTTGGCCGCACAGTACCTCTGACACCAATGATAATGGTGTGGGTGGAGAGATGGCGGCCCAGCCCCCCTTCAATGGTCATAACCATCTATCATGTGGAGAAAGTGAACTCCATCAGCCAATTCTACCTCTGTAAAATGGAACGGGGGGCTTGATTTACAGTCTTCAATGCAAATTAGATTTCAAAGAATAATGTTACATGTGATCCCCCATCCCTTCCACTGATTTATAGGAGGCATTTGGCAGGATGAGAGGAGGATGACTACACTACTACAGGGTGACAACAGTAACTCCAGTGAGGCCAGTGATGAGCTTCTTCAGTGTGAACAGCAACTACCTGCATTGTTGTCTTAGCTGCACACATAAAAGATATAATCAGCTCTTTGTAAACAGTGACCACACTTAACATACACTTCAAGCTACTGATCCATTATTATTATATATAATTGTATGATGCATTGTCATGAATAGGACAAAATGTATTCCTAGAGTCTAGAATAACACAGAAAAACGCGTTTGGTAGGAATTTTATGTTTTATGTGCATGTTAAATCACAACAATTATAACATTAAAGGAAGTGTCATTTGCAGCAGCCTTCTGTATTAGCCTTCATCCTCTATTAGCACCACCTGGTGGTTCAGAGTAGTTTTTCCCAGAGATCTACTTAGATACAATTTAGTAAATAAACATATTGTATTTCAGCCCTGTGACAATCTAGTGACCTGTGCAGGGTGTACCCAGCCTGTTGCCCATTGTCAGCTGGGACAGGCTCCAGGCCCCCTGCAACCCTATTCAGGAATAATCAGTATAGATAATGGATGGATGGTCAAAGGTCAAAGTGTTTATTTGTCATATGTACAGTTAGGAAACGTGTTTCCCTGTACAATGAAATTCTTACTTTGCCGTCCACATGAATGCCACAAAATACAAATGAAACATAAAGTAGATAAATAAGTAACACAAAATCTAAGGCACTTTAAGCAGCAAATGCAGCAATATAATAAAAATATATAAGAATATAATGAGAGAATGTGTGCTACATGGGAGCAGCATGTGCAGCAGTCAATAGTCAATGTGCAATTATGCATGTGCAAACTGAGAATGTAAACAGTACAGGTCGACAGTACATGACGTATTTCCTGGTAATAAACTTCTCAGCTGTTTAGGAGTCTGATGGCAGAGTGAAAGAAAGAGTTTTTCAGTCTAGAGGTCCTGCATTTCACATTTCTGGACCTCCGGCCAGAGGGTAGGGAGGTGAACAGTCCGTGCCGGGGGTGGGATCTTTGAGGATGGAGGCAGCTTTCCTACACACCCTGCGGTGGTAAATGCTCTGCAGAGAGGGCAGTGGAGTCCTGGTGATCTTCTCCACAGTCTTTACCACTCTCTGCAGGC